>NC_082624.1:253844-551330 GCF_030936135.1 Gavia stellata
TCCCCGTGCACCCCAAAAGGGGCACTATCCCCCGTGCACCCCCCCGTGGGGCAGTGCCCCCCCAGTAGAGCAGTGCCCCCCCCCGTGCACCCCCAAAAGGGGCAGTACCCCCCCGTACACCCCCCCCGTGGGGCAGCGCCCCTCCATACACCCCCAAATGGGGCAGTACCCCCTCCATGCACCCCCCCCATACACCCCCAAATGGGGCGGTGCCCCCCCCAGTAGAGCAGTGGCCCCCCCCGTGCACCCCCAAAAGGGGCAGTACCCCCTCCATGCACCCCCCCCATACACCCCCAAATGGGGCAGTGCCCCCCCCCGTGCACCCCCAAAAGGGGCTTCCCCCCTCCCCGGCCCGTGCCCCGCCCCGGCAGTGCCCCCCCCCGCGGTGCCCGAGCCGCCCCCCGCCCCCCCGGAGGAAGCGCCCTCCCACGGCCCCGGTCCCGACGGCGCCAGGAGCGGCTGCGGGCGCCCGGCCCGGCCCGGAGCCCCCGGGGCCGGTGTTTGCCCGGGGGGCCGCTGGCAGCGGGTAGCGCCCGGCGGCGAATCATTAACCGGGGTCAAGGACCGGCCCGAGGCTGCCGCGATGGGCGCGCCGGTCCCCCGGGGGGGGGGGGTGGGGGTGCTGGGGGGGGGTCCCACCTCACACCGGAGGGACGGGGACAGGAGGGGGCACCCACGTCCCACGAGACATAGCCCGGTCCCAGTGGGAAATGTCCCCGTGGGGGCCCACAGGCACCCCCAGCCCCGTGGGGCCCATCCCCATCGCCGTGGGTCTCAGCCCCACACCATAGCCCGGTCCCAGTCGGAAATGTCCCCGTGGGGCCCGTCACCATCCCCATTGCCGTGGGTCTCAGCCCCACGCCATAGCCTGGTCCCAGTGGGAAACGTCCCCGTGGGGCCTGTCACCATCCCCATCGCCGTGGGTCTCAGCCCCACGCCATAGCCCGGTCCCAGTGGGAAACGTCCCCATGGGGCCCGTCCCCATCGCCATCGGTCTCAGCCCCACGCCATAGCCCGGTCCCAGTGGGAAATGTCCCCGTGGGGGCTCACAGGCACCCCCAGCCCCATGGGGCCTGTCACCATCCCCATCGCCGTGGGTCTCAGCCCCACGCCATAGCCCAGTCCCAGTGGGAAATGTCCCCGTGGGGGCTCACAGGCTCCCCCCAGCCCCGTGGGGCTCGTCCCCATCCCCATGGGTCTCAGCCCCACACCACAGCCTGATCCCAGTGGGAAATGTCCCCGTGGGGGCTCACAGGCTCCCCCCAGCCCCGTGGGGCTCGTCCCCATCCCCATGGCTGTGGGCCTCAGCCCCACACAGCTCCATAAGGCACATCCCAAAGCCCCATGTCCCCACATCCCCCCCCCTACCCCCAGGCAGGGCTCAGCACCCCCAGAGCTGCCCCCCGCCCGGGCCAGTCCCAGGCCCCACTGCAATCACCCACAGCTCTTGCGTCACCCCTGGGGGCTGACGTGGGTCCCTGCACCCGGCCTTGACCCGGGCTGGGCCCCCCAGGCCAGGAGGGACCACCCCCAGGGCCCCCCTGGCAATGGGGACATGGAGGGGACAGCATGAGCAGCTGCTGCCCCATGGCTGGGGGGGGGCCATAGGGCTGGTAACAGGTGTGGGGCCCTGATAACCCCCCCCCATGCAGAGCTGGGGTGCTGCCCAGGGCTGTTTACAGGCAGTCCCGTGACACTGGGGGGACACACGGGGCAGTCCCGTGACACTGGGGGGACATATGGGGCTCTTATCAGCTCCCCCAGACCCCATTCCCTCCCAGGGCGTGGGTGCCCCAAGGGGCACCCCCCCACCCCCCCCCCGAGCACCGGCAGCGCTGGCGTACGAAGGAAATCTTTATTGAGTCCGAGGTAGCAGCAGTGAGGGGGGGGCCGGGGGCTGCCCCCCAAGGACCCCCCCATGGGATGGTTGGGCAGCATCGTGTGTCTGCACCACTACAGGGATGGAGGCAAAGCTGAACACAGCATAGCCTGCGATGGGGGGAGGCCCCACAGCCCCCAAACCCTCCTGGGGTGGGGGGGGTGGGGGCAAGGACCAACCCCAGTCCTTACTCAAGGAGGAATCACTGCCAGGGGATCTTAATTAAGTCATTAAAATTAAGAAAAGTGGCTTCCCATAACTGCTAATCTAAAGCTACAGGGCAGCAGGGGAGTCACTTGGGGGGCAGGCACAGCATCAGTGCTGCACCCCCCTCTAGAAACTCAGCGCCAAGACATTTATATTAAAAAAAAAAAAAGATACTTCAGTGACAACACTATGCAGAACTGAGGAAGCCCCAGAGATGATGGCAGCCCCCATCCCGCAGTGGGACAAACCTCCCCGGCTCCTGGAGGGGAGGGTGGCAGCAGGGAAGCAGGAGCAGCGCAAGCCCCGATGCCGTCACACCTTCAGGACGGCGTACTTGAAGACAGCCATGATGGCAGCGCTGATGAGACCAGAGATGGGGACGGTGACAAACCAGGCCATGAAGATGTTGCGGAAGAGGCGCCAGTCCACCGCCTTCCTGGAGCGCAGCCAACCCACCGAAACCACAGAGCCCACCTGCCCGAGGAGCCGGGGCACAGCTCAGCATCGCAGCGGGAGGGGGCACCCACTGGGTGTCCACCACCCACCCCCCAGCCCTTCCCATGGGTGCCCAGGGAAAACCTCAGCCGTGGGGCCCTCGGGGACGCAGCGGACGCCAGGCAGAGAGAGGAGGGCGAGGAGCTGCCGTGCTGGAGCAGCGATGGGGACAGGGCGCTGCAGCACCAGGGTTCCCATGGCGGCTTGGCAGAGCCCAGGGATCCATCAAAGGTGTTTTGTTCTCCCATCATCTCCTTGAGTGCCCCCCCCCATGCAGGGGCTCCCCCCCTCCAGCCCTGGGCAGCCACCGCCACACCGCATTGAGATGCAAATGGCAGAGCTGGGACCTGAAGGCCAGCCAGCAGTCTAGTTTGGGACCTCCCGCACAGCTCCGCCTTATTAGCGGCAGAATTTGGGGGAAGCTGAGCTTGGCACCCAGCCCGTGCCACCCCCCCACCTACCTTGCAGTGGGTTGTGCTGATGGGGAGGCCAACGTTGGAGGCAATCACCACCGTCAGGGCAGATGCCAGCTCGATGCTGAAGCCGCTGCAGAGAGAGAAAGCGTGTGGGAAGCTGGACGCCGGACCCCTGCGCCACCCGGCACGCCAGGCTGGCTTAGCCCAAGCCAGACCCGGGACTGCTCTCCCCAGGCAGACCCTGCACAGCGGGGTGAGTCCTCACTGGGGTTTCCAGCCCCCCAGCAGCCCCAGAGTGACCCCCCCAAGGGATGCAGGGAGGTGTCTGGGGCCATGCATGCCCCAGCTCTACCACCCAAGCAATGAAACCCCCAAAGAGAGCACAGAGGGGGGCTCCAGGAGCAGGACGCAGCTCTAGGACTGCCTCCT
Source organism: Gavia stellata (assembly GCF_030936135.1). NCBI lineage: Eukaryota > Metazoa > Chordata > Aves > Gaviiformes > Gaviidae > Gavia > Gavia stellata. The sequence continues at coordinate 257,271 of NC_082624.1, forward strand.
CCTGCCCCAAGGCAGACCTTACCTGGATGGTGTGATGGGAGTCAGGTCCTTCCCCATCGTCTGGATGACTCTCCTTCCCCAGACCCACAAGCCGATGCAAATCCCTGCACCTCCATAGAGCAGCAGCCAGATAGGAGTTGCCACCTTGGTAGCCACATCGCCCGTCTGATAGACCAGGTAGAGCGCGACCAGGGGTCCTATGGCATTGCTGGAAGAGAAAGGGGAGCTGGTGTAGGGGGCCAGAGGCTCTGGGCAAGGTGGTCACCAGCCCCAACTAGCAACCCCACCGCTCCTGCTGATCCAACTGACCTGACATCGTTGCCACCATGAGCGAAGGAGCCGAAACAGGCTGTGAGGATCTGCAGGAACTGGAAGAGGAGGGACACCTCGGGTTTGTCCTGGTCATGCCATTCTTCCAGGGAGCTACTGCTGCCTTTGCGGTCGCCGACTGCCATCTCCACCTGAGCCGTGTTCAGATCCACATCAGCAGCCGGGTGGGCATCCGCCACCGCATTGCAGTAGCTGGTGTAGCTGTCCATGCGGACCCTCTTCTTGGTGTCCGCGACGGGCCAGGTCAGCTTCTCCATCTCCTCCCCCTCCTTGGCGCGGAGGGAGTCCAGGGGCATGCCGCAGATGGCCATGGTGTAGGAGGTGTAGCTGTTGTTACGCCGCAGGGGTTTGTCCCCCGAGTCCCCCATGCAGTCCCCCATCTTGGCCAGGTGCAGTTTATGCAGCAGCTCCTTGTAGAGGCCGGAGTCCTTGTGCACAGTGTGGTACTGGTACTGTCCGCTGGAGCTCATCTGGTGGCCCACCGCCTGGTTGAACTGGACAAGGTTGCCGTTGGGCAGCCGCACGGCTCCTGGCAAGGGAGACAACAGGGGTTTAGCACCCAGGGGTACCTGGGGTGGGGAGAGAGCACCCCAGCACCCTTGTATCACCCCCCACCACTCACCACTGTCGATGCTGGTTTCCTTCAGGTCAAGGCTGGGGAGCCTCTCCTGCTCCGGGGTCTCCTCCAGGTCTCCCAGGTTGAAGGAGACGGTCCTCTCCTCCACCGCTGCCCGGTGGGGCGCAGCCGACCCCGCGTCGGCAACAGGGCTCTTGGCATCGCCCAGGGGCACCTTGGGCTCCTCGTGGTCCTCCTTCGGGCTGGTGTTCTTCTCCATCAAAGGGCTTTCAGAAGGACTGGATTTGATCTCTCCTGCGAAGGGAGGCAGCTGCCATCAAACCCCTTCCCACCACCACCACACCCAACACCAGGAACAAGCCCACACCCCTCACCACTCTGATTTATAGCAGCTAAATAAAAATTTACAGCTTCCCCCCCCCCCCAATCCTGAACCTTGGAAACTGCTGGGCAGTTGCACCTTGTCCCAGGCACAACAGCCAAACCATCACAAGCCAACTCATCTCCTATTTTTAGACACCCCCCCACCCACACGGGGTGTGGTGAGCACCATTATGGGGCTTTTATGCCTTTTCTTCCCACGGCAGAGGTTCCTCTTCAAGCCATGTTTGTCCCATCAGCGTGCCCAGCGGCCGTGGGGTGCTCTGGACCTGGCTCCTGGGGTGGTTGCAACCCCTGAAGCTGATGGGAAGGTGCCCAGAAGAGCCCAGCAACTCTGCCAGCCCATCAGCTCCAGCCTGCCGGGAGGACTCGCCCGCCTGGGCTCCTCTCCAGCTCCCACCGGTGGGTGACAAACCCAAACAGGAGCCGGTCTCCACCTTCCGAGGGCAGCCTGGTTTCCTGTCCCACTGGAAGAGCCAAGCCAGCAGTACCAAGCCCTGGAAGCTGAGGCTGTAATTCCCCCTCTACCGGGAAAAGCATGTTTTCTCCAGGTGAAAACATGAGGTCAGCTCCTTCAGACAACAACAAAAACCACCTCCTTGTCACAAACATGACCATTTCCCAGCCAGTTTGCTTGCTGCAAGGGCCAGGCTGCGGCATCCAGCCCCTCACCCTGGCATCAAGGCCATGCAGAGCTCATCTCCCCCTGCATCACCGCCTCCTCCCAGCGATGCTCGCAGGCAGGCGAGCCTGCCCTCCAGGCAGGAGTTAAGCCGAAGCTCCAGAACAGCTGGAAGAATGTCAAGAGCAGCCATAAAGCTGTTAGTCACACCCCAATTACACCAGTTTGACAAGGACACTGGTTATCCCCTCATCTCCAGTTCCGTAAGTGACTGCACACAACATTTATATGCCAGACCACACACAAATCCAGGAGAGCTGCCTGTACTCTTCAGGAGGCAAAGCTTGGGACTGCTCTTTTGGATGCCTTTCAATAGAGATTTTTTTTTTTTTTACTACAGGGAAAGGATTTCATCAGCTTACACAGCTTTAAACTTGTGATCTGCATCTGCCAGGCCAAAGATTGATCAGCAGGTATGCAGAGGATTAAAGGTTACACCGGTTAACAGGCAGGTTGTCTCCTTTTCTTCTATATTAAACAGTGAAATCAGGTTGTTTAATATCGCCCGTCTCCCACTGCGGTTCAAGGAGAGATCACGCTGCTCAGAAATCAGCTGCCAGACACCACTTGGCAGCACAACAGCTACTTCGAGGGGTATTTTGGGGTCCCAGGGAGCAGCTTTCTGGTGCTGCTGCGGGTTAGGAACACACAGGGTCCAGCTCGATGAGATGTGCCCCAGTGACTCAGGGTTTGCAGAGCAGCTTAAGCGATAACCGAAGCTGAGGATCCCTGCTAATAACAGCCCTGCGGCTAATGAGATCTCCCGCTGGGAAAAGAAGTTGGTTAGCCCGAGCGTGCCCTTCCCCAAAGGATTGCAAAGAGAGGCGTTACTTACGTTCGATTTTCTTCTTCATTCTCGGACATACAAAGAACCAGACGACGAGAGCACAGACAACAGCACTCCCCGCCGAAATTAGGAGGATACCCCACAGAGGAAGTTTGTCAAAGCCCAGCACTAGGAAATAAAACAACGGATCTTTGAAAACCTCCGGGCAAAAGCCTCCTCGACATATGACTTTGCTCTTCCCAGTACGGGGACTCCATCACCTGCAACATCCCTGAGCTAATTCACCTGCCAGGGAGAAATGCCATCGGAAAGCCACCGCTGACCGCACTGAAACAGGGAGCTTAACCCACACAGAAACCCCCCCCCAGTTACAATCGCCCCCATCAAAAGCTAATCCTTCACACGTGCAGAGACTTTCCCCTCCCTCCCGCAGCCAAACCCGATCAGGGACAGGAGACTCCTCACTTGCTGCAATGTCAAAGAAAAAAAACCAACCACCCAGCACAGCTGCTGCAGCCACAGCGCCGCTTCCCCCCGGTCGGGGAGAGGACAAGCAGGACCAGGGCTGCTCCCACTGGGAGCACCCCGTATCTCCGTTAACTCCTCCAGCTGCTGGGGGAAGACGGTTCTCCCGCTCCACGAGTTCCTAGGAACTTAAGCTCAAGTTTCAAGGCATGCAAGGTGTTACGTGACCCAGTTAGAAGCATTCTCACCCGCAGCAGTGACTTTTAGGTGTTTTGCATTATACAGCCTGCTGCTGCAGCCCTCCCCGGTCGGGGTATCAGGTGGTTGCGACCCCTCAACTCCTGCATTTTTTGCTGCAGGCAATAACCTACTGCTCCTAAAGCACCACCAGGAACACGACAGCGACTTTACCCACGCATTTGGCTAGTCGTTACGCCAAACCTGGCTCGCTGAAGGCTACAAACCCTGCCCTTGAGCCCCACAGAGCTCACCCAGCCCTCCTGCAGCTGAGGACTTGGGATAAATGTGAATCCACCTTGGGGGTGCCAAGTGATAAAGTGATCTTGGAGCAGCACCGCTGCTGCTTTGCAGCCCCAGCAGCACCGCAGCAACCCTGCCTTCTCCCCCCGGGCTGGAAAGCCAAGGGAAGGGGAAGCTGACATCCCTCCAAAAAATTTTTCCAGCTACTGTTTACAGAGAAAAACCCTGCGGAGCCAGCGCTGACTGCTCTCACCCCACCTCCGGCGACTCCTCCACAACAGGAAACCCACACTCAGACCGAAAACAGCTCACGCCGAGCCACCCCGGCAAACGGAGCTTACAGAGCCTCCAGCTCCGCAAGCAAAGCCACCCTCCCCTCTCCTAGTCCTGCCCGCGACCTGCGCCCCTAACACAACAGCCAAACAAGAGTTTCCAATTTGGCTTTTCAAACTGAAGCACAAATTCCTCTTCTCGGCACGGGTGCCAGCTCTTCTTGCCAGGGATAATTAGGTTATTCTTAGGGACAAGGTGAATCAGGAGGCACAGCCTCCATCCCTGCTCTTAGCCACGCTACTGGCAGCCCGAGGAGTCTCTTCGGCGGCAGCCGGGTACCTGAGTTTTAGCACAGGTAAAAGAAGGGAAGGGGAAGTCATGTTATCTGCAAGTCCTGTGAAGTCTAAGGAGAAAGGTCTGGAGGGGTTTAGTTTGAGCAGGTCTCTTTGGTTGGGCAACTATCTAGCCCAGAACTCAGCGCACGCTAGCCTGCAGCCTTCCGTAACCGGCACAGGCCAGCCGCCTTCTAGGAGATTTCAGCCCTGTAAAGCAAAAAAGGGGTAAATCGTGCATTTAATGGAGGTTTTGTAAAGAATTTAAAAATTAAGGTTCAAGTATTCTGACGGGTACTTACAGGGTGCACCAGTATACATGATGGAGAAGAGGTTGATCCCCACGGTACAGGCATAGAAGATAGGCAAAGCTCGCAAGCCGTTGGGAACAGGATCTGCCTGCGGAAGAAGGATCAGCGCTGCAGAAAGCCCGTCCTTGAGGGTCGTGCAGCAGCCGAGGAGCAGCCGTGCAACAGCCCCTTCCCAAAAGGGGGTCTGTGCCTTCAGTCAACTGCTGACAGCGACTCAACCACCACGCTCCTGCAAGCTCTGCCAAAAGCCAGAGCTCCCGACAGATTTTAGAGGATAACCCACGGGACCGTCTGGAGAGCTGCCACTGTCAGTCCCCCCTCCCCGCAGTGGTTGGGGTGGGGGGGGGGGGGCAGAGAAGGTGGCAAAACACCGTGGGTCCCACGAGGCTCCCCAGGGACCCAGGGCAGGAGCAGCCGAGTGTCCCAGCGCTCCCAAGGCTGGAACATCTCATCTGCACCCGCAGTCAGGGGCTGCCCGGCTCTTGAACCCTTCCCGAGGCTCCCCGACCTGCAGACCCTCACAGCCTCCACCTGCACATATGTTTTCTTTCAACTCCCCAGGCACTTTCAGACAAAACCATTTGTCAGACAAAGCTTTTACCTCTTTCCAGCTGACTTGGATGAAATAAAAAAAGTCTATTACTCACAAAGCGGCTTATTTGACCACATACCTGCACGGAGAGGCCCTCACCCGAGCAGCAGGAGCACTTAATCTCCGCTGCTGCCCAGCAATTGGGGTCTAGCGTCGGTACAAACACACCGAGCGTTACCGAATGCCGAGCAGGATGGAGCAACCAGACTATTCAGCACCAGAATGAAGCGTGACGGGGCCAGCCCAGCTTTGAAAGGCCAGTTATACAAGGTTACTCCGACAGCAGTGACGCTGAACTGTTTTAAAGGGCTGCCAGGTAGAAACCAGGAGCGATAAGATCTTAACATCTCTCAAATCAGAAAGAGTTAGAGCTAAGACCTGAAATAATTTAAGTTAACCTCAAATACGCAGAGGAAAATGCTGGAGTTCAGTCCTCCGGCTGGAAAGCCCTGCTCTGGGCTGGCAGCATCCTGCGCTCCAGGGTCATCATCTCACCACCTTATCATCATCGCAGAAAGACAAACGTCTAAAGCCGCTGCCTCCGTTTCAAGCACTTTGGGTGCAAAATCCCTTTTCCTGGGCTTTCGGACACTCCAAACAGCAAAGTGTGGCTCTGAAGCCAGCCCAAGCTCCTCTCAGCTTACCCGGAGCCCTTCTGGCTTAAAAAAAAAAGCTGTTCCTGCCGGGTGTTGCCTTCATCTGCAGCATGACACAAGAGGAGGTCCAGCCTTGCAGCAGGACTTAGGAAAAGCCTGACAAGAAGCTCTGATCTTATAAATTCTGGGCTACTTCACTACTTGGAAAACGGCAGCCGTTTCTGCCGAGGCCGGACGCTCCTGGCCCAGATGTTTTGGAGGAGGTGAAGCAATGCCTCCGCACCTCCCAGGCTCCGCTTTGTGGAACGGCTACAGGTCTATTCTTCCTGTCCCTCCAGCTCCTTCTGGAGGAATCCGGAAGGGCTGACTCAAGCGTTAACATAAGGATGGAGGGGCCCGGAGAAGCTCTAGTGGACATAAGCCAACCAACCAGTCCAACGGGCAGACGAGGGGGGAGCTGGGAGCCCCAAGGTGTTGGAAAATGGGGTGGACAACCCTTACCTTACGGAGGATGAACCTCCGGACGAGGAAGAACAGGATAGCAGACATGATGCCCGAAAGGAGGGGTGAGATGAACCAGGACAACACTAGGAGAGAAGAAGCAGGATCAGCATCCCGCTGCTGGAAGGGGAAGCCGAGGGAGGAGGCACACGGACGCCGGGTGTGTCGCACGAGGTGGACTTACCGATCTTTAGCAGCTCAGACCACTTGACACCTTCTTGCCCTTTGGCCACCAGCGAAAAGCCGATGGTTGCACCGACGATGCAGTGGGTACCAGAAATGGGGAGCTTCAAGAACGAAGCCACTAGCTGCCACACAGCGGATCCTGGAGGAGGAGAAACCTGGTAAGAAAGCTGTCACCGGGGCACGCCGGGGCGCACCACCGCCCCACGTTGACACCCCCCCCAATTCCTCACCAAACATAGCGCTGATCGAACCCGCCATCAGCAGCTCCTGCGTGGAGTTGTACATCTCCACGTCGATCAACCCCTTCCGGATGGTCTCGCTGACTTTAGCTCCCAACAGGACGGAGCCCACCGTCTCAAAGATGCTGGCCAAGACGCAGGCCTGCCGGAGGGTCACCACCCCCGAGCCCACCGCCGTGCCGAAGGAGTTGGCCACGTCGTTGGCGCCGACGGAGAAGGCCAAGACGAAGGCGATGATGAAGCCCAGGACCAGCATCCAGAGGAAGGCCTCCATGGGGGCAGGGGGCACAGTGGGGGTCGGGTCCATGGTTTGGGGTGGGGGCGGGGCGAGGTATTAATAAATTAGGTATAAAATTAAATAGGGGGGGAGGGGTGGGGGGGGTGGCTATAGGGTGCGGGGGGGCTGCGCCGTCCTACGGTCCCGCCGGCCGCGGGGGCTGGGGGCCGGGTGCTGCGCCATGGCCTGCGCTGCTCTTCATCCTGCGGGAGAGACGGGGCTCAGCGCGGGGGGGGGGGGGGGGAACCGGATAACGGCCCTTCCCGCGCGCCGGTAACGGCCGCTCCCGCGCACGCCGCCCCCGCCCCCTCGCGCCGCCATGCGCCCGCCCCGCCGCCCCGCCGCCCCGCCCCCCCCAAGGCCGCCGCTCACCGGCAGGGCCGGGCCGCGCTCGCCGGGAAGGGAAAGGCCGAGTCCGGTCCGCTCCGCGCCGCCCCCGACTGCCGCCGCCGCCCGCCGCCCGCCGCGCTTTAAGCGCCTCCCGCCGCCCCACGTGACCGCCGCCCCGCCCCGCTCCCGCCTGACGCGCGGCGCCGCCCGCGGCGGCTATTGGCCCGTTCGCCGCCGGGGAGGGGAGAAGCCGCGCCGCCATTGGACAGCGCCCAGCACGGAGCGCCGGCCTCGCCCCGCCGGCTGCCGCGCCCCCGCGCGGGCAGCGCGCCCCGGCACCACGTGCGCGCTCGGTGGCGCCCACGGGCGGAGCGGCTGCGGCGCGGCCCGGCCCGGCTCGGTTCGGCTCGGCTGGGCTCGGCCCGGCTCGGCTCAGCTTGGCTCGGGTGGGCTTGGCCTGGCCCGGCCCGGCTCGGGTGGGCCCGGCTCGGCCCGGCCCGGCTTGGTGGGCCCGGCTCGGCCCAGCTTGGTTCAGCCCGGCTCGGCTGGGCCCAGCTTGGTTTGGTTCGGCCCGGCCCGGCTCGAGTGGGCCCGGCCCAGCTCGGTTCGGCTCGGGAAGGGCCTGGCCCGTCTCAGCTCGGCTCGGATCAGGTGGGTCCGGCTCTGCTTGGCCCAGCTCGGGTGGGCCCAGCTCGGTTCGGCCCAGCTCGGTGGGTCCGGCTTGGGTGGGCCCGGCTCAGCTCAGCTTGGCTCGGGTGGGCTCAGCTCGGCTCGGTGGGCCCAGCTCGGCTCGGCCCGGCTCGGTGGGCCCGGCCTGGCCCGGCTCGGGTGGGCCTGGCTCGGCGGGCCCGGTTTAGCTCAGCCCGGCTCAGCTCGGCCCAGCTCCATTCGGCCCGGCTCGGCTGGGCCCGGCTTGGTTTGGTTCGGCCTGGCCCGGCTCGGTTCGGCTTAGGAGGGGCCTGGCCCAGCTCAGCTCGGCTCGGCTCGGGTGGGTCCGGCTCCACTTGGCCCAGCTCGGTGGGCCCGGCTCGGTTCGGCCCGGCCCAGCTCGAGTGGGCCCGGCTCGGCTGGGCTCGGGTGGGCCCAGCTCGGCTCAGCTCAGCTTGGCTCGGCTCGGCTGGGCCAGGCTCAACTCGGCTCTGCTTGGCTCATGTGGGCTCGCCCCGGCCCAGCTCGGCTCGGCTCAGCCCGGCTCGGCCCAGCGCAGTGGGGCCCAGTACGGTGTGACACAGGTGCGGGCTCAGCTCCAGCATGGCCCGGCACAGGTGTGGGCTGGCTCCGCTCTGGCACAGTCTGGCACTGGTGTGGCACACCCTGGCACGGGTGTGGGCTCAGGTCTGGCACAGTCTGGCACGGCCCAGGTTCAGCTCCAGCACTGGTGTGGCACGGCCTGGCACGGGTGTGGGCTTGGCTCCGGCATGGTCCGGCATAACTCAGCACAGATGTGCGCTGGACTGGGCTCTGGCACAGTCTGGCACAGGTGTGGGCTCAGCTCTGGCATGGTCCAGCGCGGGTGTGGGATCAGCTTGGCTCCAGCATGGTCCGGCACAGTTCGGCATGGGTGTGAGCTTGGCTCCAGCACAGCCTGCTTTGGGTCCATGTGGGTCTGGCCCAGGCCCGGCATGGATCCAGCACAGTCCGGCACGGCTCTGAGCTCATCCCCAGCTTGGCCCCGGCACACCTCTGGACCACGTTGCACCAAGCACAGCGCCAGTACTGCACCGGGTCAGGGGGGTACTGAGCCACAGACCACCAGGCTGGCACCGCGGTGCAGCTCAGGGCTGCTCCAGGCTCCAAATCGGCATCACGCAGGATCCTTGTGCCGGTACCGGCTGGGGACCAGCACCGAGCAGCAGCACCGGTCCTGAGGGCACCCACCTCACCCTAGCGCAGCCCAGGTTTCCCCTGCAGGGACTGAAACTGGTTCCTACCAGCACCGGCCATGGCACCGCGGCACCAGCACCCACAGCCAGGTGAGCCCGGCCTGGGGGAATCCCACAGGGTCCCAGGAGGTTTGTGGGTCCCACCAGTGCCCCCAGCCTGGGCGGCACAGCCGGGGGGGCACCCCTGCACGCTGCTGGTGCGCGCGCTGCCCGTGGACATACGTGCACGCACAGCCCCCATGTGCCCACCACGCACATGCTGGGTGCACATGTGTGTCCCCGGGGGGGGTCGGGTACCGGTGCCCGTTCCCGCCCTGGGGTGACTGTTGCCCAGCAGGAACCGTGGCTCAGCGGGCAGAGCCGCAGCGTCCCGGCCGCGGGGCAGCGGGTCAGCCCGGGACAGGAAGCTGGGGTGTCCGGCCAGGATGTTGTGCCCGTGCATGGGTCAGTGGCTCGGTGCCGGCTGAGGCTGGTCTGTTGCGGGCCATCGCGTTGTGGGGCCGCTGGTGACGTGGGCCCGCGGATGGCACCCGGTGGGGGGGAAAGCGCCCGGGGTGCCCTAGCCCTGCTGCCCCGCTGCCCCTGCGTCACCGGGCCAGAGTCCATCCCGTGTCCCCGCGGGCCCTGTGTCCCCAGCCACGTGCGGCACTGGGCGCGCGGAGCCGCACTGCAGCCCAGGGCAGGCCTGGGGGGCAAGGGGGGGGCATACGCCTGGAGCCTAGGCTCCCCTCACCCCTCTCAGCACCCCGAGGCAGTAGCAGGGGATGACCCCATGCCCTTACCCTGTCCCCATCCCGCATTCCTGTCACCTCTGGGTGGCCACATCTACCCCAGACGGGCAAGTCTGTGGGGGAAACTGAGGCAGGAGCCGCTGGACGAAGCTGGGAGGACCCATAGCCCGGGCCCCTGGGTCCCATCCCCCTGCACCCCCAAAACTAGGTGCACCTGTAGGGGCAGAGGTGGCCTCGGGGGGCAGCACCAGGCACGTGGGGTGCAGCACCAAGCACGTGGGGCGCAGCACTGGGTACAGCAGGACGCAGCACTGGGTACAGTGGGGTGCAGCATTGGGCACAGTGGGGTGCAGCACCGGGCACAGTGGGATGGAGCGCCGAGCACGAGGGGTGCAGCACCGAGCACGTGGGGCACAGCACTGGGTACAGCGGGACGCAGCACTGGGTACAGTGGGATGCAGCACTGGGTACAGTGGGGCGCAGCATTGGGCACAGTGGGGTGCAGCACCGGGCACAGTGGGATGGAGCGCCGAGCACGAGGGGTGCAGCACCGAGCACGTGGGGTGCAGCACTGGGTACAGCGGGACGCAGCACTGGGTACAGTGGGACGCAGCACTGGGTACAGTGGGGTGCAGCACTGGGTACAGTGGGGCGCAGCATTGGGCACAGTGGGGTGCAGCACAGGGCACAGTGGGATGGAGCGCCGAGCACGAGGGGTGCAGCACTGGGTACAGTGGGGTGCAGCACTGGGTACAGTGGGGCGCAGCATTGGGCACAGTGGGGTGCAGCACAGGGCACAGTGGGATGGAGCGCCGAGCACGAGGGGTGCAGCACTGGGTACAGCGGGACGCAGCACTGGGTACAGTGGGGCACAGCACTGGGTACAGCGGGACGCAGCACTGGGTACAGTGGGGTGCAGCACTGGGTACAGCGGGACGCAGCACTGGGTACAGTGGGGTGCAGCACTGGGTACAGTGGGGCGCAGCATTGGGCACAGTGGGGTGCAGCACCGGGCACAGTGGGATGGAGCGCCGAGCACGAGGGGTGCAGCACCGAGCACGTGGGGCGGGCGCAGCACTGGGTACAGCGGGACGCAGCACTGGGTACAGTGGGGTGCAGCACTGGGTACAGTGGGGCGCAGCATTGGGCACAGTGGGGTGCAGCACCGGGCACAGCGGGGTGCAGCTCCGAGCATGCAGGTACAGCACAAAGGATGTGGGGTGCAGGGGCTGAGCGCAGAGAGGTGCGGCATTAGCATAGGGGGGTGCAGCACTGAGCAAAAGGGGGTGCAGGGCCATGCACATGGGGAGCAGCATCGAGCGCACGGGGTGCAGCGCTGAGCACGCAGAGAGCAGGGCCAAGGACGCGCTGGGGAATGAGCAGGCGTGGGTGCCTTTCCGAGGTGCCTCCAGGCAAATGCATGCAGCGTGGGGACCCAAGAGGAGGAGGCAGCAGCACCGGAGTGCGTGGGGGAGCTGGATCTAAATTAGCTTTGAACGGTCACGGTGATTGGGAAAGCTTCCTGAGGACTGGAAGAGAGCAAAATATCACTCCTGCCTTCGAGGGGGACAAGAATGAAGACCTGAAACCATTTCCAAGTGCATGATGAACAAGAAGCTGATGGGGAGTGGTCAGCATGGACTGCCAAAGGGGAAATCATGCTTCACCAGCCTGATGGCCTTCTACGGTGAGATGACCGGCCTGGTGGAAGAGCAGTGGATGGTGTTTACCTCCACCTCAGTAAGGCCTTTGACACTGTCAGCCATACCATCGTCATAAACAAACAGGAGAAGTATGGTTAGGGAAGTGGGGAGTAAGGTGGACTGAAAACTGGCTGAACGGCCGGGTCGGAACATGGTGATCAGTGGCACAAAGTCCCACTGGAGACCAGTCACTAGTGGTCTACCCCAGGGGTGGGTGCTGGGGCCGGTCCTGTTCATCGTCTTCATTAGTGACCTGGACACTGGGGCAGAGGCACCCTCGCAGCCTCGCAGGTGATACAAAGTGGGGAGGAGTGGCAGACACACCAGAGGGTTGTGCTGCCATCCAGACAGACCTCGACAGGCTGGACATCTGGGCTGAGAGGAACCTCATGATGTTCAACGAGGGGACGTGCAGAGCCCTGCAAATATCTGATGGGAGGGAACGAAGAAGAGGGAGCCAGACCCTTCTCAGTTGTTCCCATAGGCAGGGCAAGAGACATAAATTAAAAACCCAGGAAATTCCACCTGAACAGAAGAAAACACTTTTAGGTGGTCAAACACCGGAACAGGTTGCCCAAAGACGTAGCGGAGTCTCCATCCATGGTGATATTCAAAAGCTTCTTCCTACTGCTCCTTTGCTCCGGGGGAGGTTGCTCAGTGGGTTTCATTCTCTCAGCAGTGTCCCTGCTCCAGCATGGGTACTCCATGGGCTGCAGTCCCCTCAGAGGTGTACCACCTCCAGCATGGAACACCTTCTTCCAACAGTGCCCCCTCCTACAGGTCTCCTCTGGTTCCTCCTCACTCCTCTCCTCGCACACCTCCTCACGCATGCCCTAAGGTCTCTCTCTTTGTGTCTCCTTTTTGTGTCTCAGGTCTTTTACTCAGCATCTCCTGCCCCAAATGGCTGCTGCTCTTCCTCCCGTGGTTTCGAGCAGAGGTGCCATGTGCTCTGGCCGATTGAAATTGTGGTGGAACCCATCATACAGTTGTGGCTCCCAGCTTGGCTCATGGTTGTCCTCAAATAAGAAGCTCATTCTTGACAGTAACAGCCATCCCCAGCTCCACGGAGGGAGGAGACAAGTGCCCCCACCTCTCCAGCCTTCCACCAGACCGGGCTGTTGGCTTATTCGGAAGAGAGGAGGTGCGGTGGCTTGGTGGAGGCCCTGCCTGGACACCAGGAGATGCAGGGTCTAGAAGCGGGGAAGGGACCTCCCCAGCTCCCAAGGCAACCGTGGTGGAGGGGTCCCGGTGCCGGGGAGCCACAGCAACCAGAAACACGTGTGGGATCTGCGGCGATATCGGCAGAGGTCTGGTGAGCAAGTCTTTGGGAACAGCACCACGAGATCAGGGCAGGGCATCGCTTCCAAGATGGCATCTCCAGACCCGAGTGACCCCAAGACTTTGGTGTCACCTGTGGAAATTCTGCTGTTTCTGGGGAAACGAGAACTCATTTACGTATCAACAGCCCTACCTGTAGCTGTATCTATAGCTGTATCCACAAGTTATGGGCCAAGGGCTGTAGGACAGTTGTGTCCTGGGACTGGGTGGTGCAATGGGAGATACAGGATTCCCATCCGAAGGGCAGGAGCCCTATGCCGAGATCAAGCAACCTGGGTTGGAGCAGGCAACCAAGGGCAATGACAGCCCAGCAGCCACCAGCGCTTTGCTGTACCGTTTGTCCTGTAGAGTGGCTTGCACGGGGACGTGGGTTTGTTGTGATGGAGATGTGAATGACACGGGGAGAGGGGCTACCATGCAAACACAGAGCCAAAACACCGCTCAGCAGCACCACCGGGATACCAAAGCAAGACAGAGAAGGGCAATCCCTGCAGGTCCAGCCAACACTGCCTGGGGGAACCTTGGACCTGCAGCAGCTCTGCTCTTGCAGCTGCCTCCCTGAGCAGTGGGGACCATGGGACTTAAGGCACTTAAGGCGCTGGAACAGAGGGAGCTGCTGGAAACAACCCGGAAACTGCTCCAGCCCATGCCCGTTTCACCTACAAAACCACAGGCTCTGTCCCCCCCGCCCAATAAATGAGCAAGTCTGTAAATCCTGCCCTTGATGCGCTGGCAGCAGTTTGCCTTTCTGAGGCTGCGGTCTCTCTGCTGCGTGCTAAGCCTTCCCCCGAAATCCTCCTGGGCACAGGGCGTTCCCACTTCGCAGCAGGCTCCAGGGAGAGGAGCTGTGTGAGTCCTGGAGCAAAGGTGCCAAAACGCCCGTGGGATGGCACAGCGGAAGGGGAACGGGGTTCTTGGCGCTGCTCAGCTGAGCTGCTTTGCATCGGTGCTCCCAGCCCCGGCGCTGGCTTTGATCTGGAGGTCCCTGAAGGTGCCCCAATGGTCAACGGCACCAATGGGCACTCCAACGCTCGGTGGCCCAGCCTGGACCCCAAGTGTCACCAGCACCCCGTGGACCCCCCCCGCAGTGGTCACCACCCCTGCCCAGCCCGGCCCCAGGCGGCTCCACAGCTCCTGATCAATCCCCACAGACCCTCCCTCCTCGCTCAGGTCTCCTCCAGTATCCCCCTGGCTCCTGTAATCCCCTGCCAGACCCTCACCATCGCTCAGACGTGCCTGAAGGGATGCCGGCCCTGGCGCTCCCAGACCGCTCGGTTCCTCCCCTGCCTTGCCCTCCAGGCAAGCTCACATCCCCTCCAACCCTGGGCACACCGGATTCCCCGGTGCCCACCTGTATTGGGTTTACGTGGCAAGGTTTTTGTAGCGGGGGGACAAGATACCAGAAGCATCCCTCATGTCCAACAGAGCCTGTTCCAGCCGGCTCCAAGACGGACCCACCACTGGCCAAACCCGAGCCCATCAGCGACAGTGGTAGCACCTCTGTGATAGCACACTTAAGAAGGGATAAAAACTGCTGCACAAGAGCAGCTGGGAGAGAGGAGTGAGGAAATGTGAGAGAAACAACTCTGCAGACCCCAAGGTCAGGGAAGAAGGAGGGGGAGGAGGTGTTGCAGGCGCCGGAGCTGGATCCCCTGCAGCCCCTGGTGCAGACCATGGCGAGGCAGGCTGTCCTGCTGCAGCCCAGGGAGGCCCACGGTGGAGCAGAAATTGTGAGTGACGTTGAGCCTGGGGAGAAGGGGGGGAAGGTGCTTTTAGATTCGTTCTTATTTTTCATTACTCTGCTCTGCTTAATTGGCAATAAATTAATTTCCCTAAGTTAAGTCTGTTTTGCCCTTGTCTTGTCCCATGAGCTTCTCATCATATCTTCTCACCCTGTGCTGTTGAGTGATGGACCGGCTTGGTGGGCACCTGGCGTTCCACCAAGGTCGACCCACCATACCACCCTGTTTGCTCACATCCCTTCCCCTCCCTGAGCACCTTCATCCCCTCCCTTCCCCTCTGCAAGCTACTGGACCCCCTCCATGCCCCCCGTAAGGACTCATGTCCCTGGCCTTCCCCTCGCTGCAGACCCAGAGCACCTCGCTTCCCCTCCAAGGGTCCTCCAGCCCCCTGCCACGAGCTTGCAGCTCCCCTCCGCTCCCCGCAGCGCCTGTTCACACCTCCTCCCGCTGCCCTCCGTGTCTGCTCGGACCCTCCATATTTCTCCTTTGTTCATGCTCACCCCCCCTTCATTCTCCAGTCTGGATCACTCATGCCTCCTTCCTTTCCCTCTGGGACGCTCAAAGTCCCTTTCTTCCCTCCATACACGCTGACATCTCCTCCACTGACCCCTGCCTGAGCCAAGATACTCCCTGCTTGCTCCCGGGTTGGATCCCTGCCCCTCCCAAGATGATGGCTCAGGTCTCCTCCCTTCCCCTCCTACAGGCTCACACGTCCTCTGCTTCCACTCACCTCTCCTCCGCTCACCTCTCCTCCGCTGCCCTCCGGGTGCCCCACTTGCAGGCCTCGAGGCACACGCTGATCCTACCGTTAGAGAGCCCTCTGCCCCCAGTGTCCACCGTCTCCCTTTCTGGGTGCTCCCTTCCCCTCCCCATGCCTGCTCAAGTCCCCCCTGGGGCAAAAAAGGGGTGAGCTGCTTGTGCATGGCCACTCTGAGGGGGGCTGCTGTGCCCCTGTGCCGCCGTTCCTTCTTATTCTTGACTCCGAGTGTCCTCACCTGGATAAATGTGGAAGAGGGATTGTGCTTTACCCTCCCGACACAGCTGTAGACCCAGATGGGGCGATGGCAAAAAGGTTTTTAAAAGAGAGCCTCTCAATTTCCCTGTGTGTTGACGGGTCCCCCAGAAGCCTCTCTTCAAGGCTGGTTAAAGACCTGACCTGCACAAGTCCCGCTGGGACATTTGCCTGTCTTTCCCGAGACTCCAGTACATGCAAAGTCTCCGGAATGACTTCTCACTGGGACAAGGAGCAGAAGCGGAGGGACTTGCTGGCCCAAAGGGAGGCTGTGTGGCTCTGCAGAGCTCCGCGCTGGGCCAAGCCCCGCTGAGCAGCCCCACCGATGAGGCGTGGGACAGAGCTGGCTCTGCACAAATGCAGAGTGTGCACGGGGGAGGGAGTGCCAGGGAGCCGGGGGGCTCTTGGCTGTGTCCCGCAGTTACCTGGCGGACTCCTCCGAGGTGGAGAAGAGCCTGGCTGTGCTGCGTCAGAAAACCAGAGACCTTGCAGTGACTGCCAGCCGTCTCTGTCAGCGGATGCCAAGGGGAGGCGGAGACCTTTCTTCCAGCTTGTGTCTGCTTCTTTGCAGCTTTGAGATGAATCCAGCCCCTGGAAGAAGAGCCAAAGACTCTTCCCCCGCAGAGGGATCCAGGGAGAAAGAAGGTAAAGACTGTCCGACTCCCAAGCCGGCTGGACTGCAGGTGCCCAGGAGGGTTTTGTGAGACACTGTTGTCAGCTTCGTGCGTCTTCACCTTCTTCCCAGTGAAGAGTTTAACCAGCCGTTATCCATTTGGAGGGCAGCGTTCCCGTCTGAACAAGGGGGAGACTTGGGAGAAGACATGGCTAAGGAGCAAGAGAAAGGAGGTAAAGCAATGGATGAATCCGGACAGAGGCTTGCAGGTTTCCTTCCTGCCGGGGGACGGAAGCCAAGGCTACGCAATGCCTGCCCACTGCTCCGAGTGGCAGTTAATGTGCTGAAGGACACCTCCCTGTTCCATCCCATTACATCCCTAGTGTGTCTTTCCTTTGAGCCCTGTCAGAGAGGACCTAAGGCCTCTTGGGAAACGTGACTCCAAGGCCCTCAGGATTAGGGCCATGGACTGAGAGGCTTGGAGAAATGCGCTGGGGCAGGGGTGCGCTCTTGTCCTTGGGGGAGTGAGATGTTTGCGATGGAGACGTTGCCTGCGTCAGCTCTGGAGGGCTCTTTGGAGGTGTCCCCGGGGTGGGCATTTTCTTGCTGGAGGGCGAGTGTGCGGCAGGGTTTGGTGAGACTGTGGTGTCAGCTTCATTTTTGTTGTCTTCTGGTTTCCAGGTCTGAGTTTGCCTGAGCACAATCTGCCACTCTGGGGTCTCAAGTCGCTCCAATGACACATGGAAACCCGCACAGGTAAGGGGACTGAGAAAGAAAACAAAGTAATGGATGGGTCCTGACACAGGCTTGGCTACAGAGATGGCCCCTTTTAGCTCAAGCCAAACCCCTATCTAGCATAGGATCCTATTTGCAGCGGCTTGAGGAAAGAGCGGGCACAAGCATCCCCACCACTGTTTGTGCCAGGACTTTGCTGTCCTTCCCGGGACAAAGTTTGTTGGAGCAGCAGCCTCCTTCCTGCTCTAGCAGAGCATCTCTCCCCATGGCTGCTCGGGGCAGGGCAGGCGGCCGCTCTCTCTGCCGTCCCCGCTCCCAGCCCTGCCCTCCAGCTCGGCCGCAGCCCCGCACCGAGATCCCCCCCCCAGCCCTCGGCCTGTCCTGGCCGCTGTGCCCGGGCTGAGACGAGGGTGCGCAGGCGGCACAGGCCGTGCCCACGCTCCCCGCCCGCCCCACGGCCCGGGGGGCTGCGCTGGCTCCGGTGCGGGGGGTGTCATGCCCAGCAGCGCTGCCGGAGGCCCTCAGCGCAGCCGCGCCAGGCCCCGGGACTGCCGGGGGGGGCCGGGCCGGGCCGGGGGCTGTCCCGGCCTCCCCGGCCCCAGGGATGTGGCGAGGCCCCTGGGGCCTTTCCTCGCCCCGCGGTGCTCTGGGCTGGGCCGCGGGGGCGGGCAGGGCCGTTCCCTCACGCCGCGGCTGCTGCCGGGCCCAGGGGCTCGGGGGCGCTGCCGGGAGGGCCCGGCCCCGCTCGGGGTCCCGGGGCTGCGGGTCCCATGGAGACGGGCCGGGCCCCCGCGCCGGACCGGGCCCCCGCGCCTCCCGTCCCGGGCTCTGCGCTGCCGGAAGTCGGGTGGGTGACTCCGGCCGAGAGCGCATGCGTGCGTCCCCCGGGGCATGCCGGGAATTGTAGTCCGGGGCTCGTCGGGCTCCCTGTGTGGGCTGGGCCGTAAGACTGCATCTCCCAGCATGCCGCGGGGCGGGGCTACGGCCCAGTCCGTCTCCATGGAAACTCCGCCCGCAGGCCCCGGTCCCCCCCCGCGGCCCTGCGGAGGGGGCGGCTGCGGGCCCCGTCAGAGCTCTGCCCCTTCAAAGAGCACAAAGGGCTCTTGCTGTTGACACATGCCGGGGCAGACACCCGCCTCCCCCTGAAGGGAAGGGTGGCCGCGGCCCAGGGTGAGCGCTCGGAAACACCCGCTTCAGGAGAAGAGGCTTCTCACCCCGCGAAACCACCAGGCCGCCTTCTGCTCAGAGATGGTGGGTCCGGAGCTACTGACTTCCGTGAAGGACGGCCCGGAGGACGCTTAAGACCATGTCGTGCTCCACGCTGTGGAGGAAAAAGGGACGTGGAAGTGAAAAAGCGAACGGAAGGAAATTTGTAACTGGGGGGGGACGCAGGCAGCGTGAGAGGGGCGGTGCAGGGAGGGAGGGGAACACACAGCGCGGGTCGTTCATGTCCCGTCTTTGCCTTGCTAGCGGTGTGCGGTGGGTTGACAGACACCAGGTGCCCACCCAGCCGCTCTCTCACTCCCCTCCGCAGCTGGACAGCGGAGAGAAAATAGGAGAAAAGACTCCTAGGTCGAGATAAGGACAAGGAGATACCCCAGCAATAACCGTCATGGGCAAAACAGACTCCACATGGGGAAGTTTACTTCATTTTTTTGCCAATGAACACCAGAGCAGGAGAATAAGAAACAAGAACAAATCTTGAAACACCTTCCCTGGCGCAAAGGAGAGGAAGGCCCCACAGATGTTTGCTGTAGGTACTGAGGACAAGAGATAGGAATCACAGCTTATTTTGGATGCCGCAAACTTAAGTATAAGTGGAGGATGTCCATATCCAAGCCGGACACGAGGACTCCTTGTCCCACCAGTGATGCTGAGAGCAGAGGGGGACGTCCTTGGCAAGCACTCTGGAAGGCAGCACATTTTAGCCATCGCAGGCTGTGTCCTCTCTGCCTCCTGCTGCCGGGGGCAGCCTCTGCCTGCTCTCTTCTCCCACTGCCAATGTCGGGGACTTAACGCTACGCCTGCGTCACGTCCTCCTGCCCACGCAGAGGTCTCGGGTACCCAAAGCCCTCAGAAATGGCGTCAGGAACTCCTGTCCCACTGCTGTGTCTAGGCTCTGTGCTGTCCCTCCCCTCGCCTTTGGATCCTGGTGTCAGTGAAGCTCTTGGTGGGCTGCACAACTGGCTGCCCTTCCACCTTCCTGCCTCAGGTTTCCCTTTGGGCACTTGGCCGCCCAGTTGCACCCCGTGGCTTAGATACGTGGGGATGGAGACCTGCTGCTGTTCTGGCGTGGCCTCCCACCTGCTTCTCTGGGGTGGGAGGAAGTTTATCCAGTGACCTGACAAACAGCTTTATTTCTGCAGAAACCTCCAAAGAAAGATGCTGGTCGCACAAAGAGCTCATCCAGAAAAGATCTGCCTGGGTTGAGCTTGCTGTAAGTTAGGAAGCAAGCGGTGGGGAGAACGTGGGGTTCTGTGGGCTGAAGTCCTTTGGAGGAAGGACCTGCCTTGTTCAGCAGCCCTGTGTTTCAAACTCTCTCTCCTCTGGGTTGAGGGGGAATGCTCAGATGAGTTGCAGCTGCAGCACCTGCCTTTCTGGTCTCCACATGCAGAGTTGTCTCTGAGAGATGCTACAGCTGGAGTGAGCGTTGTGGTCCAGGAGGGCCAGACTGCAGGAGACACAAACGTTGGCAATGTCACCTCCCTCACTGGAAGGTCAGTGATGTAGGAAGGGACTTTTCTTCCTGTCAGGAACTGTGCCACTTCATTACTGAAGGTGTTGCAGTTATGTTCAAAGCTGTTATAAGACTCCTCGGAACATAGATTCCCCCAAAGAGGAAAGAGAGTCCAGAAAAATTTCTTGTGTGGCTTCAGGGTTCCCCAGGTCAACAAGTGAGTCTGGGGGGCCAAGAAGTGTCCCCTCCTGTCCCCTCACCATCGCTGGCAGCGTAAGGGACTCCTCTTTGTGGACAGGCTCAGGGACGTGTGTGGGGCCTTGGAGAGGCCACGACCCATCGCTGAATCCCCGTGGAGATACGTGGGGCAGGAGGGGTCTAGCTCACGTCACCTGCACCGCTCGAGAGCTGGTTCATCCCCAGAGGGCACCCGTAGGCCTTGGTGGCCCCGGCCAGGCGGGCCTGGGGCCTCCCCCACAGCCTGCCCATGGGCTCAGGAGCTTTCATCAACGGCCAGGACTGACCCCAACCCCTCCAGCCTGGGGACGCTCTTGGCAGAAGGAGCGGAGCTGACCACGGGCCATCGCTCACGGCTTGCTTTCAGGCTCAGCCAACATGTCCCAACGACCCGGGCAGGAGCAGCCCTTCCCCGCAGCCTGGGCACCCCCGGCGAGGGTGGCACCCCAGGCCCCCCCAGCACCCCCAGCAGGTATGGCACCCCTCTCTCTTCGGGCACCCCGCCACCTTCAGCACCTTCAGCATCCCTCATCCCCCACGCACCCGCAGCACCCCCTGACCTCCCCGACACTCCCAGCACCACCGTCCCACCACCACTTTTGGCACGGGGCTTTAGCAAGCCCGGGCCAGAGTCCCTGCCCTCGCCTGCCTGACGCATGACCAGTAAATCCCATTTCCAGAGAATTTCCCAAATACTTGGCGCCACATCTCCGTTTCACCTCCTAGAAGCCAGTCTCCTCCCCGATTTGCAACCCCGTCCCCACGGCACAGCAGCTCACCCCGTGGGGAGCACCCTGGCCACAAGCTCCCCACGGGCCTGGCGCAGACTCGGGGGACATCGGCCATCGGGGCCGGCTTGGCGGGTGCCCATGGAGGGTCCCCCCGGCCCAGCACGGCTCCCTCTCACCCACACAGGGCTGCGCATGGCTCCGTGCGGCTGCTTCTTCGACCCCCGGGTCTTCGCCTTCCAGAGCATGAGCACTAACCCGCCTCCAGCGGCCACCTCCACACTTGGCCACGGCGCCGTGTCTCTGCCAGGTGCTGCCCTGTGGGGCCAAGGCGGCTGCGGGACCCCCCTGGCCTGGGCAGCCCCTGGCACCCCCCAGGGCCAACCGTGATTCCGCGCCCCCTCCAACTCTCAGCGGAGAGCGGAGGCCCCAGCCGTGCCGGTGCTGCCGCTGTGCCTCCCCAACTACCAGCACGTGGAGAGGCAGTTTGCACAGCTCAGCATCTCCGACACGGCCACCACCATGGGGGCAACACCCGAGATGCTGCTGGATCGCTCCCTGCTCAGCCAGGAGGGTCCCAGCTGCGTCGCCATGCCTGGGGACCCTGGTGACGCAGGCAGAGCCATCTCCAACTGCCACAGCGGCTCCCTTGCGCTGCCCACGGAGCTGCTCAGTGCCAACTACAGCGTCCCCGAGACATCCAGCGCGGTCCTGAGCCTGCAGAACATCACCACCATCTGGATGGGGCCCCAGGAGCCGTGCTGGGATGCGGCGAGGGACCTGCCACCGTCCCAGCGGCGGAAAAGGCGCAAGAGCACCTGGCCAAACCCAGCCAGCAAGCGCAGGGCTCTGGCAGCCAGCACTGGGCTGGGAGCGTGGGATTAGACCCACAGCAGGGATGGGATGGGATGGGGAGCTGGGGGGTGGGGGTGTGCTTGGGGGGGTGGAGGGGTGGGGTTATAGTAGAACAGCTTTGATGAGTCCTTCCCTCTTGTTCATTTTTCATTAAAAGCCCTTTCTCCACAACCACTCTGTGCCTCTCTGGGAGCGGGAGGGAGCGCGGGGGGCACCGGGAAACGGCACTCAAGAGGCGCAAAAGCCCCGCTCAGCCCCACAGCAGAGACGGCCAGCCCCAAAGGGCGCCCAGTCGCCCCCAGGGCCCACTCACTGCCAGCGGGGCAGGCAATGCTGGCGGGGGGACTGCCCTGTCCCCTTCCCTGGGGGAAGCAGCCCTTTGGAGGGGAGCCAGGACAGACGGGTCCCTGCAGGACTCACCGACACGGCCCCACGGGGAAAGCAGCACGGAGCCCCTGGGACAAGGGCACACCTGGGGGGCACGAGGGGGACAGACACACCACAACAAGGGCTGCAGCGCCTTCGCCTTGAACACGACCAGCGTCCCCTCCAGCGGGGACAGGGCTCGCCGCAAAGCCCTTCAAAGCCTCAAGACAATCACGCCCTTCCGCGGCTTCCACCGCGCTCAGATGCGCAGCCCGGCTTTGCCTCACTGACGCAGCAGCAAAATAACCCCAAATCACCCCAAGAATGACGACGGAGGGAGCTGCAGGACAGGCAGGGACCCTCCTCCCCTCGACCCTGGGCAGCTCTAACTCACCAACACTTCCAACTCGTCCTGTTCCATACTGGGTGCGTTGGCTGGACGTTGACTTCCTTTCTGCCTCCCACGTTCACGTCCTCACTACAGCCATGTCTTCTCCCAAGTCTCCCCCTTGTTCAGACGGGAACGCTGCCCTCCAAATGGATAACGGCTGGTTAAACTCTTCACTGGGAAGAAGGTGAAAAGGCACGAAGCTGACAGCAGTGTCTCACAAAACCCTCCTGGGCACCTGCAGTCCAGCCAGAACACGCCAGCCCTTCTGACATGCCCTAACTGCCCTTCAGCGCTCCTACAGACAGCGCGCCCAACGGAACTCCCTTGCCCCCACGAGGACAAGACCATCCCATTGCCCTCATGTCAATTCTGAACCTCAGAGCACATTCCTCCTAGTCTCGTCACCAGCTTGCTTGCCCTCCTCCGCACGCATTCGAGGACCTTCCCATCCTTCTCAAACACACAGCCTCCTTTTGGGCCAGCAAATCCCTCTGTTTCTGCCCCTTGTCCCACGGAGAAGTCATTCCGGAGACTTTGCATGTACTGCAGTCTCAGGAAAGACAGACAAGTGTCCCAGCGGGACTTGTGCAGGACCCTGGGCAGCTCTAACTCACCAACACTTCCAACTCATCCTGTTCCATACTGGGTGCGTTGGCTGGACGTTGACCTCCTTTCTGCCTCCCAAGTTCACGTCCTCACTACAGAGCTGCCTCCAGCACTGGCACAGTCTTGCAGCCAGGAACGCCGCTGGCCTTTGAAACTCTTTGCTCCTTCCCAGCCAATACAGACGTTGAACCACTGGACTATCTCCAGTCATCCAGGGCCACCCGTGGGCCCTGCAGGCGCTGAACTGGCAGTACCCCTTGGCTCCCCACATCCCCGTCTCCTTCCTTCACACTGTGCCCCAGCTGCAAAGCCCTCTGCAGCCCCAAGCCCTGCAAGGTGACCACCAGACAGTCCTTCAAGTCATTGTCAGTTGGGGGCTCTGCGGGAGACCAACCTTTCCCAGGAGGAAATGATGGGACGTTCCCAGATGTTTCCCAGGAGGCCTTAGGTCTTCTCTGACAGGGCTCAAAGGAAAGACACACTAGGGATATAATGGGATGGAGCAGGAGGTGTCCTTCAGCACATTAACTGCAACGCACGGGCAAGTGTCCCAGCGGGACTTGTGCAGGGCAGGTCTTTAACCAGCCTTGAAGAGGGGCTTCTGGGGGACCCGTCAACACACAGGGAAATTGAGAGGCTCTCTTTTAAAATCCTTTTTGCCATCACCACATCTGGGTCTACAGCTGTGTCGGGAGGGTAAAGCACAATCCCTCTTCCACATTAATCCAGGTGAGGCCACTCGGAGTCAGGAGTCAGAAGGAACACACATGGAGGGAGCTGGGAACCCTTCCTTTGAGGAGGGATTCTTGGATAACCTCAGGAGCAGGCAAGGTCTGGCAACACAGCCCTACCAAGCAGGAGCTGAGAAGCCAAGCACATGCACTCACATGGGCAGCGCACGGATCCCCCCAGGACACATGGGCAAAGCAGCAGCTTCGCTGCCTGATACCACGTTAACCCTTCTCTGTAGGTTCTGCAGAAAGCACAGAGACGCGGCACGTCAGCCCAACCAAAGGAGCTCCTCACTCACAAAGGCAGCAAGCCTTCCCACCGCTCAGCGCAGCTGCCTCAAGGAAACTCCCTCCTACACCTCTCCTTCACCACCAGCAGCCCTCCCTTACCATCAACAAGAGCTGCACGGTTGCGCTACAGGACTTGCCCTGCTCTTGCACCCTTTCCCCAAGCTGCCGGGAATGGGACCGCGGGCGAGAGAGGCGTTCGGCTTGAGCCAAGACACCTCTTCTCTGCGCCTCCTCTGGAGCCAAGAACACCGAATGCAAGCAAGAAACTCTACGGAAAGCTTGCCTTGCCCAAGTGCTATGCCCATGACGGCAGGCCGAGAGAGTCCAGCTCCGACTCCTCTGAGGGCACCTCAGGAGACTGGAGAGGAGCCCTGGAGAAAAGGTTACACTTACAGAGAGCAGCCACTTTAATACGATTCCAGTGGCATCGATGGTGAGGAGAAACTCTTCAGAGTATCTCATCGTGAGGATCCTGCTTCGGCTCATAAGGAAACCGATGCCCCTGAAGACAAGGTCGTCATCCTCTCCGAGCCCTGCGCCCCAGCTCAAGAGCACCACGATGTCATTCACGCACTCCTTCACCAGCTCCTCTGGAAGGCTTGTCTTCAGGGACGGCTGAGATCAGTCCAGGGGGACAATTTTGAGGTCATCTGGAAAACGGCAAAGGAGGAGCGAGGTCAGGTCGGCAGCAGCTCCGCGGGCTGAAATACACTTTGGGGAGCTGCCCACCCCACCGGCAACCCTGTGTGACAGGCGCACCTTGTGCAAAGTCCTGGCCAAAATCCAAAGCACTCTGCAAACTGAGGTGTCGGGTGGAAAGCAAGGCTTTCTTCCAAGCAGAAGGAGGACAAAAGAGGCATGACCATCGGGCAGGAGCCCTCTGCAGGAGATGGGTCCAGCTCCCAGGGCCACCGGGAGGGTGCCAGCCCCTGCAGCTGTGCCACGCTCAGGCCAGCAAAGACCGCACAACAGCCTTGAGGGTCAGCCTGGCCATCCCGCCCTCCGTCCTCACGACTGCTCCGAGAACGTCTCCGTTTTCGGTGACGCAGATGTCACACAGAGCTTGCGTTTGCACAAGGTGAAGATGTTCCCCAGGTCACAGCCCAAGGCCTCATGCTGCCGCCTTACCAGGAATGTCTCTCTTGGCGTGGCTGATCCCCTGAGCCTGTGCAACTCTCTCCGACAGACGAAACCTGGGTGCGATCTCGTCCCTCTTCACTTCACTGATGTGCTTTCTCAGCACGCAGAAAACACCGAGCACATCTATGGCCACACCCTGAAACCAGCAGAGAGCAGAGGAGCACAAGAAGGGCTTTAGAGGCACAAATGGACGGAGGACTCACCTTCTAAGAGATGTGCAAGGTAAAAGCCAAACAAATTATCTCGGAGCTACACCAGGCCCAAGGGGCGTCGGGCAATTGAGCAAGCCCTGAGAAGGGTCCCAGGCTCTCAGCTGGGCCTCTGCCCTCCAGCACTGAGGGCTACAAGGGGCCACAAAGGCTCGAAGCCTCGCTTCTACTGCAACTGAATCCCCTTCTTGGCATCCGCTGTCGACGGAGCGGCTCTGTCACACCTTTGTGCCCTTCTGGGGCATTTCCTCTGCTTTCCCGGGATGGGATGGACACTTGCACTTCATGGTCAGGGGCTGTCTGCCACCTGATCGTGGAAACCATTTCCAGGCACATGAAGGACAAGCAAGTCATCAGGAAGAGTCAGTACAGCATCACCAAGGGGATGTCATGCTGGACCAACCTGAGAACCTTCTACGCTGACATGGCTGGCTTGGTAGATGAGGGGAGAGCAGTGGCTGTTGTCTACCTAGACTTCATTAAGGTTTTTGGCACTCTCTCCCAGGAGGTCCTCACAGGAAAGCTGATCACGTATGGTCTGGATGAGCAGGCAGTGAGGTGGATTGAAAACTCTGTAAATGGCCATGCCCAGAGTGTGGATGTCGTGGTTTAAGCCCAGCTGGCAACTAAGCACCACACAGCCGCTCGCTCACTCCCCCAGGTGGGATGGGGAAGAGAATCGGAAGAGTAAAAGTGAGAAAGCTCGTGGGTTGAGATAAAGACAGTTTAATAGGTAAAGCAAAAGTCGCACAGGCAAGCAAAGCAAAACAAGGAATTCATTCACCACTTCCCATCGGCAGGCAGGTGTTCAGCCATCTCCAGGAAAGCAGGGCTCCATCACGCGTAACGGTTACTTGGGAAGACAAACGCCATTACTCTGAATGTCCCCCCCTTCCTTCTTCTTCCCCCAGCTTTATATACTGAGCATGACGTCATATGGTATGGAATATCCCTTTGGTCAGTTGGGGTCAGCTGTCCCGGCTGTGTCCCCTCCCAACTTCTTGTGCACCCCCAGCCTACTCGCTGGTGGTGAGAAGCAGAAAAGGCCTTGACTCTGTGTAAGCACTGCTCAGCAGTAACTAAAACATCCCTGCTTTATCAACACTGTTTCCAGCACAAATCCAAAACACAGCCCCATACTAGCTGCTATGAAGAAAGTTAACTCTACCCCAGCCAAAACCAGCACATTCTCCACCCCTTATTCCATACCATTTACGTCATGCTCAGGTCTCACACTATTCGATGCATTCTCATTAACCATCACCCCCCTTCCCATCCTTTGATAGAATACACATATACCATTCCCTTAGTCTATGGACCACCCCTGTAAAATGTCCACAAATATCCGCAAATGTCCACAAAATGTCCATTGAGTTCATTTGGTCCATGACTTTGGGCTCCATCTGTGATGGTGGTCACTCAGGACAGGAGAGGTGTTGTATTGCATGGAGCTATTGGGCACCAAAGCCAGCTCAGGTGTGGTCACTGCTGCACTTGCACTGCTTCTTGTAAAGCTTGTCCTCCAGTGGTTCAGGTGGTTCCTGCTACAGTAATTCCTGTAACATGCAACTCAAATCATGGGTTACAACAATTTAAAGGTATTTCCATTACAACCTCTACCCCAGTCCCTTTGGACCAGACCACAGGGCTTAGCACTGCAATGAACTCCTCCCCTTGCTCCTAGCCTGGCTAGCAACAAGGGGTTCTTGCTATAATAATTCCCATAACATGCAACTCAAATTCCAGGTTACAATAATTTAAAGGTGTTTCCATTACAACCTCCACCCCTGGTCCCTTTGGACCAGACCATAGGGTTTAATATTGCAATGAACTCCTCCCCTTGCCCCTGCTCTGGCTTGGACTTATCCACAGACTGCAGTTCCTTAGGATTGTACCTGCTCCAAGTGGAGCCTTATCTGTGTGCCACAGTCTCTTCAGGGGTATACCTGCTGCAGCAGAGAGCTATCCACAGCCACAGTCGCTTCGAGGTGCACCTGTTCCAGCGTGGCCTTATCCATGGGTCACAATGCCTTCAGAGATATACCTGCTCCAGCGTGGCCTTACCCACAGCCACAGTCCCTTCAAAAGTAAACCTGCTCCAACATGGCCTTTCCCATGGCTGCAGTCTCTCCAGGGGTGTACCTGCTCTCTCGTGAGCTTATCCATGGCCTCACACTTTGAGGTGCTCCAGCATGACCTCATGCACAGCCGCTGATGCTTCCGGGTGTACCTGCTGCAGCATGGACGTATCCACAGCCACAGATGCTTCGAGGTGTACCTTCTCCTGCGTGGGCTTACCCTTGGGCCACAATCCCTTCAGAGTTACACCTGCTGTGGCACAGACATAACCACGGCCACAGACGCTTCGAGTTGTACCTGCTCTGATGTGGGTTTATCCATGGCCACAGACGCTTCGGGGTGTCCTGCTCCCACATGGACTCATCCACAGGTCACAGTCCCTTTGACTCGAGTTCATACTGGAGTTCCAGCCTGTCCAGTACAGCAGCACAGAAACAGCAGCGATGCCCTGGCCATCTGCCAGCCCAGGCGCATGGCCATTGCTGTTATCAAAATGTTCCCGGGCACAGCAGAGTAAGATGATAAGCAGTATGGCAGTACAGCAAGCAGCGAAAGCAAAAAGCAGCCACTAACGAGCACTAGACTCTAATAGACAGTAAGGCAAGCAAACCCCATGGCAAGCACAGGAGCCTGCCGATTAATAGCTAAACAGCAATAACAGCTATAAATTTGATCTAGCACATTCCAATCAAACCTGTCGTTATCTTGAACCCTTCGAGCCCCACGTTGGGCGCCAAAAAGGACTGTCGTGGTTTAAGCCCAGCTGGCAACTAAGCACCACACAGCCGCTCGCTCACTCCCCCCAGGTGGGATGGGGAAGAGAATCGGAAGAGTAAAAGTGAGAAAGCTCATGGGTTGAGATAAAGACAGTTTAATAGGTAAAGCAAAAGTCGCACAGGCAAGCAAAGCAAAACAAGGAATTCATTCACCACTTCCCATCGGCAGGCAGGTGTTCAGCCATCTCCAGGAAAGCAGGGCTCCATCACGCGTAACGGTTACTTGGGAAGACAAACGCCATTACTCCGAATGTCCCCCCCTTCCTTCTTCTTTCCCCAGCTTTATATACTGAGCATGACGTCATATGGTATGGAATATCCCTTTGGTCAGTTGGGGTCAGCTGTCCCGGCTGTGTCCCCTCCCAACTTCTTGTGCACCCCCAGCCTACTCGCTGGTGGTGAGAAGCAGAAAAGGCCTTGACTCTGTGTAAGCACTGCTCAGCAGTAACTAAAACATCCCTGCTTTATCAACACTGTTTCCAGCACAAATCCAAAACACAGCCCATACTAGCTGCTATGAAGAAAGTTAACTCTACCCCAGCCAAAACCAGCAGAGTGGAGATAAGTGGCACAAAATCGGGCTGGAGGCCAGGAACCAATGGAACACCCCAGGAATCAATTCTGGACATGCAGAGTTGGACATGGGTCCAATCCTGTCTACCATCTTCATTGCCCTTTGGGACCACCCTCCAGGAGACCTGTCTCTCAGTCTGCCTCCCATCCCTCGCCACGCGTTCCTCCCTGCTCCCGGTCATGACTTCTGGTCCCCTCCCGTCCCCTCCCTAACCCTTCAGGGCCACTCCGCTCCCCTGCCTGTGAGCTCCCGTCACCCACCAGCCCCTCTCTGCACACTCACACCTCGGACGTGTTCCTCCATGGGTGCTCAGACCCACCTTGCTCCCCTCCCTGGGACTGCCCGAGCCCCGGGGCACCCCCCTCCCCGTACACACACCCCTGCAGCCAGAGCCCTCCGTGGGCAGCCCACTCTCCTCCTCTCCGTTCAGCAGCTCGCAGATCCCTCCGATTCTCCTCTGCCTTCACATCCCCCCATACCCCTCCACGCTGATGCCAATCCCTCCTCATTCCCACACTGATGGATGGCGAAAGGGCAAATAGGATCAGAATTGACCAGATACATAGGATAGGATAGGATAGGATAGGATAGGATAGGATAGGATAGGATAGGATAGGACAGGACAGGACAGGATAGGACGGAGTAGAGTACAGTAGAGTAGAGTAGAGCAGAGCAGAGTAGAGTAGACTAGAGTAGATATTTCAGCTGGAAGCAACATGCAACCACCCTCTGGTCCAACTGCCTGACCGTTTCAGGGCTGACCAAAAGTTAAAGCATTTTAGTAAAGGCATTGTCCAAATGCTTCGTCAACAACGACAGGCACGGGGCATCGACTGCCTCTCTGGAAGTCTGTTCCAGTGTTTGAACACTGGAAGTGCTTCCTAATGTCAAGTCTGAAGCTCAGAGCACTCTGAGGGAGGCTGCTGGGGGCGGGGCGGAACACGGGGAGCCCCCGCATTCCCTCCTGGGAGACCACCAGACAGAAGCCCGGAGACGGCAACCCCAGAGAGTCCTTAGCAGCCAACAGACAGAACGGACCATGGCGCTGCCAGCACTCCGGCTCCCACCGCGCGGCTCCCGGACCCCCCTGGCGCCCCGGCTGCTCCAGCCTTTACACCGGCCCAAAACCTTCTACCCTCCAGGTAGGGACTGACCCCAACCCCTCCAGCCCGGGGACGCTCTTGGCAGAAGGAGCGGAGCTGACCACGGGCCATCGCTCACGGCTTGCTTTCAGGCTCAGCCAACATGTCCCAACGACCCGGGCAGGAGCAGCCCTTCCCCGCAGCCTGGGCACCCCCGGCGAGGGTGGCACCCCAGGCCCCCCCGGCACCCCCAGCAGGTATGGCACCCCTCTCTCTTCGGGCACCCCGCCACCTTCAGCACCTTCAGCATCCCTCAGCCCCCACGCACCCGCAGCACCCCCTGACCTCCCCGACACTCCCAGCACCACCGTCCCACCACCACTTTTGGCACGGGGCTTTAGCAAGCCCGGGCCAGAGTCCCTGCCCTCGCCTGCCTGACGCATGACCAGTAAATCCCATTTCCAGAGAATTTCCCAAATACTTGGCGCCACACCTATGTTTCACCTCCTAGAAGCCAATCTCCTCCCCGATTTGCAAATCCGTCCCCACGGCACAGCAGCTCACCCCGTGGGGAGCACCCCGGCCACAAGCTCCCCACGGGCCTGGCGTAGACTCGGGGGACATCAGCCATCGGGGCCGGCTTGGCGGGTGCCCATGGAGGGTCCCCCCGGCCCAGCACGGCTCCCTCTCACCCACACAGGGCTGCGCATGGCTCCATGCGGCTGCTTCTTCGACCCCCGGGTCTTCGCCTTCCAGAGCATGAGCACTAACCCGCCTCCAGCGGCCACCTCCACGCTTGGCCATGGCGCCGTGTCTCTGCCAGGTGCTGCCCTGTGGGGCCAAGGCGGCTGCGGGACCCCCCTGGCCTGGGCAGCCCCTGGCACCCCCCAGGGCCAACCGCGACTCCGCGCCCCCTCCAACTCTCAGCGGAGAGCGGAGGCCCCAGCCGTGCCGGTGCTGCCGCCGTGCCTCCCCAACTACCAGCACGTGGAGAGGCAGTTTGCACGGCTCTCCATCTCTGACACGGCCACCACCATGGGGGCAACACCCGAGATGCTGCTGGATCGCTCCCTGCTCAGCCAGGACGGTCCCAGCTGCGTCCCCATGCCTGGGGACCCTGGTGACGCCGGAAGACCCATCTCCAACTGCCACAGCGCCTCACTTGCGCTGCCCACTGAGCTGCTCAGTGCCACCTACAGCGTCCCCGAGACATCCAGCGCGGTCCTGAGCCTGCAGAACATCACCACCATGTGGATGGGGCCCCAGGAGCCGTGCTGGGATGCGGCGACGGACCTGCCACCGTCCCAGCGGCGGAAAAGGCGCAAGAGCACCTGGCCAATCCCAGCCAGCAAGCGCAGGGCTCTGGCAGCCAGCACTGGGCTGGGAGCGTGGGATTAGACCCACAGCAGGGATGGGATGGGGAGCTGGGGGGTGGGGGTGTGCTTGGGGGGGTGGAGGGGTGGGGTTATAGTAGAACAGCTTTGATGAGTCCTTCCCTCTTGTTCCTTTTCCATTAAAAGCCCTTTCTCCACAACCACTCTGTGCCTCTCTGGGAGCGGGAGGGAGCGCAGGGGGCACCGGGAAACGGCACCCAAGAGGCGCAAAAGCCCCGCTCAGCCCCACAGCAGAGACGGCGAGCCCCAAAGGGCGCCCAGTCGCCCCCAGGGCCCACTCACTGCCAGCGGGGCAGGCAATGCCGGCGGGGGGACTGCCCTGTCCCCTTCCCTGGGGGAAGCAGCCCTTTGGCGGGGGAGCCAGGACAGACGGGTCCCTGCAGGACTCACGGACACGGCCCCATGGGGAAAGCAGCACGGAGCCCCTGGGACAAGGGCACACCTGGGGGGCACGAGGGGGACAGACACACCACAACAAGGGCTGCAGCGCCTTTGCCTTGAACATGACCAGCGTCCCCTCCAGCGGGGACAGGGCTCGCCGCAAAGCCCTTCAAAGCCTCAAGACAATCACGCCCTTCCGTGGCTTCCACCGCGCTCAGATCCGCAGCCCGGCTTTGCCTCACTGACGCAGCAGCAAAATAACCCCAAATCACCCCAAGAATGACGACGGAGGGAGCTGCAGGACAGGCAGGGACCCTCCTCCCCTCGATAGGATAGGGTAGGGTAGGGTAGGGTAGGAAAGGATAGGGTAGGATAGGATAGGGTCGAGTAGAGTAGAGTAGAGTAGAGTAGAGTAGATATTTCAGCTGGAAGCAACATGCAACCATCATCTGGTCCAACTGCCTGACCGTTTCAGGGCTGACCAAAAGTTAAAGCATTTTATTAAAGGCATTGTCCAAATGCTTCGTCAACAACGACAGGCACGGGACATCGACTGCCTCTCTGGAAGTCTGTTCCAGTGTTTGAACACTGGAAATGCTTCCTAATGTCAAGTCTGAAGCTCAGAGCACTCTGAGGGAGGCTGCTGGGGGCGGGGCGGAACACGGGGAGCCCCCGCATTCCCTCCTGGGAGACCACCAGACAGAAGCCCGGAGACGGCAACCCCAGAGAGTCCTTAGCAGCCAACAGACAGAACGGACCATGGCGCTGCCAGCACTCCGGCTCCCACCGCGCGGCTCCCGGACCCCCCTGGCGCCCCGGCTGCTCCAGCCTTCACACCGGCCCAAAACCTTCTACCCGCCAGGTAGGGACTGACCCCAACCCCTCCAGCCCGGGGACGCTCTTGGCAGAAGGAGCGGAGCTGACCACGGGCCATCGCTCACGGCTTGCTTTCAGGCTCAGCCAACATGTCCCAACGACCCGGGCAGGAGCAGCCCTTCCCCGCAGCCTGGGCACCCCCGGCGACGGTGGCACCCCAGGCCCCCCCGGCACCCCCAGCAGGTATGGCACCCCTCTCTCTTCGGGCACCCCGCCACCTTCAGCACCTTCAGCATCCCTCATCCCCCACGCACCCGCAGCACCCCCTGACCTCCCCGACACTCCCAGCACCACCGTCCCACCACCACTTTTGGCACGGGCCTTTAGCAAGCCCGGGCCAGAGTCCCTGCCCTCGCCTGCCTGACGCATGACCAGTAAATCCCATTTCCAGAGAATTTCCCAAATACTTGGCGACCCCTCTCCCGTTTCACCTCCTAGAAGCCAGTCTCCTCCCCGATTTGCAACCCCGTCCCCACGGCACAGCAGCTCACCCCGTGGGGAGCACCCCGGCCACAAGCTCCCCACGGGCCTGGCGCAGACTCGGGGGACATCGGCCAACGGGGCCGGATTGGCGGGTGCCCATGGAGGGTCCCCCCGGCCCAGCACGGCTCCCTCTCACCCACACAGGGCTGCGCATGGCTCCGTGTGGCTGCTTCTTCGACCCCCGGGTCTTCACTGTCCAGTGGAGGAACACGAACCCGCCTCCAGCAGCCACCTCCACACTTGGCCACGGCGCCGTGTCTCTGCCAGGTGCTGCCCTGTGGGGCCAAGGCGGCTGCGGGACCCCCCTGGCCTGGGCAGCCCCTGGCACCCCCCAGGGCCAACCGCGACTCCGCGCCCCCTCCAACTCTCAGCGGAGAGCGGAGGCCCCAGCCGTGCCGGTGCTGCCGCCGTGCCTCCCCAACTACCAGCACGTGGAGAGGCAGTTTGCACGGCTCTCCATCTCCGACACGGCCACCACCATGGGGGCAACACCTGAGATGATGCTGGATCGCTCCCGGCTCAGCCAGGACGGTCCCAGCTGCGTCCCCATGCCTGGGGACCCTGGTGACGCTCGCAGAGCCATCTCCAACTGCCACAGCGCCTCACTTGCGCTGCCCATGGAGCTGCTCAGTGCCAACTACAGCGTCCCCGAGACATCCAGCGCGGTCCTGAGCCTGCAGAACATCACCACCATGTGGATGGGGCCCCAGGAGCCGTGCTGGGATGCGGCGAGGGACCTGCCACCGTCCCAGCGGCGGAAAAGGCGCAAGAGCACCTGGCCAAACCCAGCCAGCAAGCGCAGGGCTCTGGCAGCCAGCACTGGGCTGGGAGCGTGGGATTAGACCCACAGCAGGGATGGGATGGGATGGGGAGCTGGGGGGTGGGGGTGTGCTTGGGGGGGTGGACGGGTGGGGTTATAGTAGAACAGCTTTGATGAGTCCTTCCCTCTTGTTCCTTTTCCATTAAAAGCCCTTTCTCCACAACCACTCTGTGCCTCTCTGGGAGCGGGAGGGAGCGCAGGGGGCACCGGGAAACGGCACCCAAGAGGCGCAAAAGCCCCGCTCAGCCCCACAGCAGAGACGGCGAGCCCCAAAGGGCGCCCAGTCGCCCCCAGGGCCCACTCACTGCCAGCGGGGCAGGCAATGCCGGCGGGGGGACTGCCCTGTCCCCTTCCCTGGGGGAAGCAGCCCTTTGGCGG
Source organism: Gavia stellata (assembly GCF_030936135.1). Taxonomy (NCBI): domain Eukaryota; kingdom Metazoa; phylum Chordata; class Aves; order Gaviiformes; family Gaviidae; genus Gavia; species Gavia stellata. The sequence goes on from NC_082624.1 coordinate 291,441, forward strand.
GGGAGCCAGGACAGACGGGTCCCTGCAGGACTCACCGACACGGCCCCACGGGGAAAGCAGCACGGAGCCCCTGGGACAAGGGCACACCTGGGGGGCACGAGGGGGACAGACACACCACAACAAGGGCGGCAGCGCCTTCGCCTTGAACACGACCAGCGTCCCCTCCAGCGGGGACAGGGCTCCCCGCAAAGACCCTCAAAGCCTCAAGACAATCCCGCCCTTCCGCGGCTTCCACCGCGCTCAGATCCGCAGCCTGGCTTTGCCTCACTGATGCAGAAGCAAAATAACGCCAAATCACCCCAAGAATGACGACGGAGGGAGCTGCAGGACAGGCAGGGACCCTCCTCCCCTCGACCCTGGGCACCTCTAACTCACCAACACTTCCAACTCGTCCTGTTCCATACTGGGTGCGTTGGCTGGACGTTGACTTCCTTTCTGCCTCCCAAGTTCACGTCCTCACTACAGAGCTGCCTCCAGCACTGGCACAGTCTTGCAGCCAGGAACGGCGCTGGCCTTTGAAACTCTTTGCTCCTTCCCAGCCAATACAGACGTTGAACCTCTGGACTATCTCCAGTCATCCAGGGCCACCCGTGGGCCCTGCAGGCGCTGAACTGGCAGTACCGCTTGGCTCCCCACATCCCCGTCTCCTTCCTTCACACTGTGCCCCAGCTGCAAAGCCCTCTGCAGCCCCAAGCCCTGCAAGGTGACCACCAGACAGTCCTTCGAGTCATTGTCAGTTGGGGGCTCTGCGGGAGACCATCATTTCCCAGGAGGAAATGATGGGACGTTCCCAGATGTTTCCCAGGAGGCCTTAGGTCTTCTCTGACAGGGCTCAAAGGAAAGACACACTAGGGATATAATGGGATGGAGCAGGGAGGTGTCCTTCAGCACATTAACTGCAACGCACGGGCAAGTGTCCCAGCGGGACTTGTGCAGGGCAGGTCTTTAACCAGCCTTGAAGAGGGGCTTCTGGGGGACCCGTCAACACACAGGGAAATTGAGAGGCTCTCTTTTAAAATCCTTTTTGCCATCACCACATCTGGGTCTACAGCTGTGTCGGGAGGGTAAAGCACAATCCCTCTTCCACATTAATCCAGGTGAGGCCACTCGGAGTCAGGAGTCAGAAGGAACACACATGGAGGGAGCTGGGAACCCTTCCTTTGAGGAGGGATTCTTGGATAACCTCAGGAGCAGGCAAGGTCTGGCAACACAGCCCTACCAAGCAGGAGCTGAGAAGCCAAGCACATGCACTCACATGGGCAGCGCACGGATCCCCCCAGGACACACGTGCAAAGCAGCAGCTTCGTTGCCTGATACCACGTTAACCCTTCTCTGTGGGTTCTGCAGAAAGCACAGAGACGCGGCACGTCAGCCCAACCAAAGGAGCTCCTCACTCACAAAGGCAGCAAGCCTTCCCACCGCTCAGCGCAGCTGCCTCAAGGAAACTCCCTCCTACACCTCTCCTTCACCACCAGCAGCCCTCCCTTACCATCAACAAGAGCTGCACGGTTGCGCTACAGGACTTGCCCTGCTCTTGCACCCTTTCCCCAAGCTGCCGGGAATGGGACCGCGGGCGAGAGAGGCGTTCGGCTTGAGCCAAGACACCTCTTCTCTGCGCCTCCTCTGGAGCCAAGAACACCGAATGCAAGCACGCAGCTCTATGCAAAGCTTGCCTTGCAGACGGCCATGCCTTGCCCAAGTGCTACGCCCATGACGGCAGGCCGAGAGAGGCCAGCTCCGAGTCCTCTGAGGGCACCTCAGGAGACTGGAGAGGAGCCCTGGAGAAAAGGTTACCCTTACAGACAGCAGCCAGTTTAATACGATTCCAGTGGCATCGATGGTGAGGAGAAACTCTTCAGAGTATCTCATCGTGAGGATCCTGCTTCGGCTCATAAGAATGGACACTTGCACTTCATGGTCAGGGGCTGTCTGCCACCTGATCGTGGAAACCATTTCCAGGCACATGAAGGACAAGCAAGTCATCAGGAATAGTCAGTACGGCATCACCAAGGGGATGTCATGCTGGACCAACCTGAGAACCTTCTACGCTGACATGGCTGGCTTGCTAGATGAGGGGAGAGCAGTGGCTGTTGTCTACCTAGACTTCATTGAGGTTTTTGGCACTCTCTCCCAGGAGGTCCTCACAGGAAAGCTGATCACGTATGGTCTGCATGAGCAGGCAGTGAGGTGGATTGAAAACTCTGTAAATGGCCATGCCCAGAGTGTGGATGTCGTGGTTTAAGCCCAGCTGGCAACTAAGCACCACACAGCCGCTCGCTCACTCCCCCAGGTGGGATGGGGAAGAGAATCGGAAGAGTAAAAGTGAGAAAGCTCGTGGGTTGAGATAAAGACAGTTTAATAGGTAAAGCAAAAGTCACACAGGCAAGCAAAGCAAAACAAGGAATTCATTCACCACTTCCCATCGGCAGGCAGGTGTTCAGCCATCTCCAGGAAAGCACGGCTCCATCACGCGTAACGGTTACTTGGGAAGACAAACGCCATTACTCCAAATGTCCCCCCCTTCCTTCTTCTTCCCCCAGCTTTATATACTGAGCATGACGTCATATGGTATGGAATATCCCTTTGGTCAGTTGGGGTCAGCTGTCCCGGCTGTGTCCCCTCCCAACTTCTTGTGCACCCCCAGCCTACTCGCTGGTGGTGAGAAGCAGAAAAGGCCTTGACTCTGTGTAAGCACTGCTCAGCAGTAACTAAAACATCCCTGCTTTATCAACACTGTTTCCAGCACAAATCCAAAACACAGCCCCATACTAGCTGCTATGAAGAAAGTTAACTCTACCCCAGCCAAAACCAGCACATTCTCCACCCCTTATTCCATACCATTTACGTCATGCTCAGGTCTCACACTATTCGATGCATTCTCATTAACCATCACCCCCCTTCCCATCCTTTGATAGAATACACATATACCATTCCCTTAGTCTATGGACCACCCCTGTAAAATGTCCACAAATATCCGCAAATGTCCACAAAATGTCCATTGAGTTCATTTGGTCCATGACTTTGGGCTCCATCTGTGATGGTGGTCACTCAGGACAGGAGAGGTGTTGTATTGCATGGAGCTATTGGGCACCAAAGCCAGCTCAGGTGTGGTCACTGCTGCACTTGCACTGCTTCTTGTAAAGCTTGTCCTCCAGTGGTTCAGGTGGTTCCTGCTACAGTAATTCCTGTAACATGCAACTCAAATCATGGGTTACAACAATTTAAAGGTATTTCCATTACAATCTCTACCCCAGTCCCTTTGGACCAGACCACAGGGCTTAGCACTGCAATGAACTCCTCCCCTTGCTCCTAGCCTGGCTAGCAACAAGGGGTTCTTGCTATAATAATTCCCATAACATGCAACTCAAATTCCAGGTTACAATAATTTAAAGGTGTTTCCATTACAACCTCCACCCCTGGTCCCTTTGGACCAGACCATAGGGTTTAATATTGCAATGAACTCCTCCCCTTGCCCCTGCTCTGGCTTGGACTTATCCACAGACTGCAGTTCCTTAGGATTGTACCTGCTCCAAGTGGAGCCTTATCTGTGTGCCACAGTCTCTTCAGGGGTATACCTGCTGCAGCAGAGAGCTATCCACAGCCACAGTCGCTTCGAGGTGCACCTGTTCCAGCGTGGCCTTATCCATGAGTCACAATGCCTTCAGAGATATACCTGCTCCAGCGTGGCCTTACCCACAGCCACAGTCCCTTCAAAAGTAAACCTGCTCCAACATGGCCTTTCCCATGGCTGCAGTCTCTCCAGGGGTGTACCTGCTCTCTCGTGAGCTTATCCATGGCCTCACACTTTGAGGTGCTCCAGCATGACCTCATGCACAGCCGCTGATGCTTCCGGGTGTACCTGCTGCAGCATGGATGTATCCACAGCCACAGATGCTTCGAGGTGTACCTTCTCCTGCGTGGGCTTACCCTTGGACCACAATCCCTTCAGAGTTACACCTGCTGTGGCACAGACATAACCACGGCCACAGACGCTTCGAGTTGTACCTGCTCTGATGTGGGTTTATCCATGGCCACAGACGCTTCGGGGTGTCCTGCTCCCACATGGACTCATCCACAGGTCACAGTCCCTTTGACTCGAGTTCATACTGGAGTTCCAGCCTGTCCAGTACAGCAGCACAGAAACAGCAGCGATGCCCTGGCCATCTGCCAGCCCAGGCGCATGGCCATTGCTGTTATCAAAATGTTCCCGGGCACAGCAGAGTAAGATGATAAGCAGTATGGCAGTACAGCAAGCAGCTAAAGCAAAAAGCAGCCACTAACGAGCACTAGACTCTAATAGACAGTAAGGCAAGCAAACCCCATGGCAAGCACAGGAGCCTGCCGATTAATAGCTAAACAGCAATAACAGCTATAAATTTGATCTAGCACATTCCAATCAAACCTGTCGTTATCTTGAACCCTTTGAGCCCCACGTTGGGCGCCAAAAAGGACTGTCGTGGTTTAAGCCCAGCTGGCAACTAAGCACCACACAGCCGCTCGCTCACTCCCCCCAGGTGGGATGGGGAAGAGAATCGGAAGAGTAAAAGTGAGAAAGCTCGTGGGTTGAGATAAAGACAGTTTAATAGGTAAAGCAAAAGTCGCACAGGCAAGCAAAGCAAAACAAGGAATTCATTCACCACTTCCCATCGGCAGGCAGGTGTTCAGCTATCTCCAGGAAAGCAGGGCTCCATCACGCGTAACGGTTACTTGGGAAGACAAACGCCATTACTCCGAATGTCCCCCCTTTCCTTCTTCTTCCCCCAGCTTTATATACTGAGCATGACGTCATATGGTATGGAATATCCCTTTGGTCAGTTGGGGTCAGCTGTCCCGGCTGTGTCCCCTCCCAACATCTTGTGCACCCCCAGCCTACTCGCTGGTGGTGAGAAGCAGAAAAGGCCTTGACTCTGTGTAAGCACTGCTCAGCAGTAACTAAAACATCCCTGCTTTATCAACACTATTTCCAGCACAAATCCAAAACACAGCCCCATACTAGCTGCTATGAAGAAAGTTAACTCTACCCCAGCCAAAACCAGCAGAGTGGAGATAAGTGGCACAAAATCGGGCTGGAGGCCAGGAACCAATGGAACACCCCAGGAATCAATTCTGGACATGCAGAGTTGGACATGGGTCCAATCCTGTCTAACATCTTCATTGCCCTTTGGGACCACCCTCCAGGAGACCTGTCTCTCAGTCTGCCTCCCATCCCTCGCCACGCGTTCCTCCCTGCTCCCGGTCATGACTTCTGGTCCCCTCCCGTCCCCTCCCTAACCCTTCAGGGCCACTCCGCTCCCCTGCCTGTGAGCTCCCGTCACCCACCAGCCCCTCTCTGCACACTCACACCTCGGACGTGTTCCTCCATGGGTGCTCAGACCCACCTTGCTCCCCTCCCCGGGACTGCCCGAGCCCCGGGGCACCCCCCTCCCCGTACACACACCCCTGCAGCCAGAGCCCTCCGTGGGCAGCCCACTCTCCTCCTCTCCGTTCAGCAGCTCGCAGATCCCTCCGATTCTCCTCTGCCTTCACATCCCCCCATACCCCTCCACGCTGATGCCAATCCCTCCTCATTCCCACACTGATGGATGGCGAAAGGGCAAATGTGATCAGAATTGACCAGATACATAGGATAGGATAGGATAGGGTAGGATAGGGTAGGGTAGGGTAGGGTAGGGTAGGGTAGGGTAGGATAGGATAGGATAGGATAGGATAGGATAGGACAGGACAGAGTAGAGTAGAGTAGAGCAGAGCAGAGTAGAGTAGAGTAGAGTAGATATTTCAGCTGGAAGCAACATGCAACCATCATCTGGTCCAACTGCCTGACCGTTTCAGGGCTGACCAAAAGTTAAAGCATTTTATTAAAGGCATTGTCCAAATGCTTCGCCAACAACGACAGGCACGGGGCATCGACTGCCTCTCTGGAAGTCTGTTCCAGTGTTTGAACACTGGAAATGCTTCCTAATGTCAAGTCTGAACCTCAGAGCACTCTGAGGGAGGCTGCTGGGGGCGGGGCGGAACACGGGGAGCCCCCGCATTCCCTCCTGGGAGACCACCAGACAGAAGCCCGTAGACGGCAACCCCAGAGAGTCCTTAGCAGCCAACAGACAGAACGGACCATGGCGCTGCCAGCACTCCGGCTCCCACCGCGCGGCTCCCGGACCCCCCTGGCGCCCCGGCTGCTCCAGCCTTCACACCGGCCCAAAACCTTCTACCCTCCAGGTAGGGACTGACCCCAACCCCTCCAGCCCGGGGACGCTCTTGGCAGAAGGAGCGGAGCTGACCACGGGCCATCGCTCACGGCTTGCTTTCAGGCTCAGCCAACATGTCCCAACAACCCGGGCAGGAGCAGCCCTTCCCCGCAGCCTGGGCACCCCCGGCGAGGGTGGCACCCCAGGCCCCCCCCGGCACCCCCAGCAGGTATGGCACCCCTCTCTCTTCGGGCACCCCGCCACCTTCAGCACCTTCAGCATCCCTCATCCCCCACGCACCCGCAGCACCCCCTGACCGCCCCGACACTCCCAGCACCACCGTCCCACCACCACTTTTGGCACGGGGCTTTAGCAAGCCCGGGCCAGAGTCCCTGCCCTCGCCTGCCTGACGCATGACCAGTAAATCCCATTTCCAGAGAATTTCCCAAATACCTGGAGCCACAGCTCTGTTTCACCTCCTAGAAGCCAGTCTCCTCCCCGATTTGCAACCCCGTCCCCACGGCACAGCAGCTCACCCCGTGGGGAGCACCCTGGCCACAAGCTCCCCACGGGCCTGGCGCAGACTCGGGGGACATCGGCCATCGGGGCCGGCTTGGCGGGTGCCCATGGAGGGTCCCCCCGGCCCAGCACGGCTCCCTCTCACCCACACAGGGCTGCGCATGGCTCCATGCGGCTGCTTCTTTGACCCCCGGGTCTTCCCTGTCCAGTGGATGAGCACTAACCCGCCTCCAGCAGCCACCTCCACGCTTGGCCACGGCGCCGTGTCTCTGCCAGGTGCTGCCCTGTGGGGCCAAGGCGGCTGCGGGACCCCCCTGGCCTGGGCAGCCCCTGGCACCCCCCAGGGCCAACCGCGACTCCGCGCCCCCTCCAACTCTCACCGGAGAGCGGAGGCCCCAGCCGTGCCGGTGCTGCCGCCGTGCCTCCCCAACTACCAGCACATGGAGAGGCAGTTTGCACGGCTCTCCATCTCCGACACGGCCACCACCATGGGGGCAACACCCCAGATGCTGCTGGATCGCTCCCTGCTCAGCCAGGACGGTCCCAGCTGCGTCCCCATGCCTGGGGACCCTGGTGACGACGGCAGAGCCATCTCCAGCTGCCACACTGGCTCACTTGTGCTGCCCACTGAGCTGCTCAGTGCGAACTACAGCGTCCCCGAGACATCCAGCGCGGTCCTGAGCCTGCAGAACATCACCACCATCTGGATGGGGCCCCAGGAGCCGTGCTGGGATGCGGCGAGGGACCTGCCACCGTCCCAGCCTGCCACATACCAACCGGCAATGTCACAGAAGAGCCGGAAAAGGCGCAAGAGCACCTGGCCAAACCCAGCCAGCAAGCGCAGGGCTCTGGCAGCCAGCACTGGGCTGGGAGCGTGGGATTAGACCCACAGCAGGGATGGGATGGGGAGCTGGGGGGTGGGGGTGTGCTTGGGGGGGTGGAGGGGTGGGGTTATAGTAGAACAGATTGCATGAGTCCTTCCCTCTTGTTCCTTTTCCATTAAAAGCCCTTTCTGCACAACCACTCTGTGCCTCTCTGGGAGCGGGAGGGAGCGCGGGGGGGCACCGGGAAACGGCACCCAAGAGGCGCAAAAGCCCCGCTCAGCCCCACAGCAGAGACGGCGAGCCCCAAAGGGCGCCCAGTCGCCCCCAGGGCCCAAATGGATAACGGCTGGTTAAACTCTTCACTGGGAAGAAGGTGAAAAGGCACGAAGCTGACAGCAGTGTCTCACAAAACCCTCCTGGGCACCTGCAGTCCAGCCAGAACACGCCAGCCCTTCTGACATGCCCTAACTGCCCTTCAGCGCTCCTACAGACAGCGCGCCCAACGGAACTCCCTTGCCCCCACGAGGACAAGACCATCCCATTGCCCTCATGTCAGTTCTGAAACTCAGAGCACATTCCTCCTAGTCTCGTCACCACCTTGCTTGCCCTCCTCCGCACGCATTCGAGGACCTTCCCATCCTTCTCAAACACACAGCCTCCCTTTGGGCCAGCAAGTCCCTCCCTTTCTGCCCCTTGTCCCAGGGAGAAGTCATTCCGGAGACTTTGCATGTACTGGAGTCTCGGGAAAGACAGGCAAGTGTCCCAGCGGGACTTGTGCAGGGCAGGTCTTTAACCAGCCTTGAAGAGAGGCTTCTGGGGTACCCGTCAACACACAGGGAAATTGAGAGGCTCTCTTTTAAATCCTTTTTGCCATCACCACATCTGGGTCTACAGCTGTGTCGGGAGGGTAAAGCACAATCCCTCTTCCACATTAATCCAGGTGAGGCCACTCGGAGTCAGGAGTCAGAAGGAACCCACATGGAGGGAGCTGGGAACCCTTCCTTTGAGGAGGGATTCTTGGATAACCTCAGGAGCAGGCAAGGTCTGGCAACACAGCCCTACCAAGCAGGAGCTGAGAAGCCAAGCACATGCACTCACATGGGCAGCGCACGGATCCCCCCAGGACACACGTGCAAAGCAGCAGCTTCGTTGCCTGATACCACGTTAACCCTTCTCTGTGGGTTCTGCAGAAAGCACAGAGACGTGGCACGTCAGCCCAACCAAAGGAGCTCCTCACTCACAAAGGCAGCAAGCCTTCCCACCGCTCAGCGCAGCTGCCTCAAGGAAACTCCCTCCTACACCTCTCCTTCACCACCAGCAGCCCTCCCTTACCATCAACAAGAGCTGCACGGTTGCGCTACAGGACTTGCCCTGCTCTTGCACCCTTTCCCCAAGCTGCCGGGAATGGGACCGCGGGCGAGAGAGGCGTTCGGCTTGAGCCAAGACACCTCTTCTCTGCGCCTCCTCTGGAGCCAAGAACACCGAATGCAAGCACGCAGCTCTATGCAAAGCTTGCCTTGCAGACGGCCATGCCTTGCCCAAGTGCTACGCCCATGACGGCAGGCCGAGAGAGGCCAGCTCCGAGTCCTCTGAGGGCACCTCAGGAGACTGGAGAGGAGCCCTGGAGAAAAGGTTACCCTTACAGACAGCAGCCACTTTAATACGATTCCAGTGGCATCGATGGTGAGGAGAAACTCTTCAGAGTATCTCATCGTGAGGATCCTGCTTCGGCTCATAAGTATGGACACTTGCACTTCATGGTCAGGGGCTGTCTGCCACCTGATCGTGGAAACCATTTCCAGGCACATGAAGGACAAGCAAGTCATCAGGAAGAGTCAGTACAGCATCACCAAGGGGATGTCATGCTGGACCAACCTGAGAACCTTCTACGCTGACATGGCTGGCTTGCTAGATGAGGGGAGAGCAGTGGCTGTTGTCTACCTAGACTTCATTAAGGCTTTTGGCACTCTCTCGCAGGAGGTCCTCACAGGGAAGCTGATCACGTATGGTCTGCATGAGCAGGCAGTGAGGTGGATTGAAAACTCTGTAAATGGCCATGCCCAGAGTGTGGAGATAAGTGGCACAAAATCTGGCTGGAGGCCAGGAACCAATGGAACACCCCACGAATCAATTCTGGACATGCAGAGTTGGACATGGGTCCAATCCTGTCTACCATCTTCATTGCCCTTTGGGACCACCCTCCAGGAGACCTGTCTCTCAGTCTGCCTCCCATCCCTCGCCACGCGTTCCTCCCTGCTCCCGGTCATGACTTCTGGTCCCCTCCCGTCCCCTCCCTAACCCTTCAGGGCCACTCCGCTCCCCTGCCTGTGAGCTCCCGTCACCCACCAGCCCCTCTCTGCACACTCACACCTCGGACGTGTTCCTCCATGGGTGCTCAGACCCACCTTGCTCCCCTCCCCGGGACTGCCCGAGCCCCGGGGCATCCCCCTCCCCGTACACACACCGCTGCAGCCAGAGCCCTCCGTGGGCAGCCCACTCTCCTCCTCTCCGTTCAGCAGCTCGCAGATCCCTCCGATTCTCCTCTGCGTTCACATCCCCCCATACCCCTCCACGCTGATGCCAATCCCTCCTCATTCCCACACTGATGGATGGCGAAAGGGCAAATGTGATCAGAATTGACCAGATAAATAGCATAGGATAGGATAGGATAGGATAGGATAGGATAGGATAGGATAGGATAGGATAGGATAGGGTAGGGTAGGGTAGGGTAGGGTAGGGTAGGGTAGGATAGATAGGATAGGGTAGGAAAGGATAGGGTAGGATAGGATAGGGTCAAGTAGAGTAGAGTAGAGTAGAGTAGAGTACAGTAAAGTACAGTAGAGTAGAGTAGAGTAGAGGAGATATTTCAGCTGGAAGCAACATGCAACCATCATCTGGTCCAACTGCCTGACTGTTTCAGGGCTGACCAAAAGTTAAAGCATTTTAATAAAGGCATTGTCCAAATGCTTCGTCAACAACGACAGGCACGGGGTATCGACTGCCTCTCTGGAAGTCTGTTCCAGTGTTTGAACACTGGAAATGCTTCCTAATGTCAAGTCTGAACCTCAGAGCACTCTGAGGGAGGCTGCTGGGGGCGGGGCGGAACACGGGGAGCCCCCGCATTCCCTCCTGGGAGACCACCAGACAAAAGCCCGGAGACGGCAACCCCAGAGAGTCCTTAGCAGCCAACAGACAGAACGGACCATGGCGCTGCCAGCACTCCGGCTCCCACCACGCGGCTCCCGGACCCCCCTGGCGCCCCGGCTGCTCCAGCCTTCACACCGGCCCAAAACCTTCTACCCTCCAGGTAGGGACTGACCCCAACCCCTCCAGCCCGGGGACGCTCTTGGCAGAAGGAGCGGAGCTGACCACGGGCCATCGCTCACGGCTTGCTTTCAGGCTCAGGCAACATGTCCCAACGACCCGGGCAGGAGCAGCCCTTCCCCGCAGCCTGGACACCCCCGGCGAGGGTGGCACCCCAGGCCCCCCCGGCACCCCCAGCAGGTATGGCACCCCTCTCTCTTCGGGCACCCCGCCACCTCCAGCACCTTCAGCATCCCTCAGCCCCCACGCACCCGCAGCACCCCCTGACCGCCCCGACACTCCCAGCACCACCGTCCCACCACCACTTTTGGCACGGGGCTTTAGCAAGCCCGGGCCAGAGTCCCTGCCCTCGCCTGCCTGACGCATGACCAGTAAATCCCATTTCCAGAGAATTTCCCAAATACCTGGAGCGACACCTCTCCCGTTTCACCTCCTAGAAGCCAGTCTCCTCCCCGATTTGCAACCCCGTCCCCACGGCACAGCAGCTCACCCCGTGGGGAGCACCCCGGCCACAAGCTCCCCACGGGCCTGGCGCAGACTCGGGGGACATCGGCCATCGGGGCCGGCTTGGCGGGTGCCCATGGAGGGTCCCCCCGGCCCAGCACGGCTCTCTCTCACCCACACAGGGCTGCGCATGGCTCCGTGCGGCTGCTTCTTCGATCCCCGGGTCTTCGCCTTCCAGAGCATGAACACTAACCCGCCTCCAGCGGCCACCTCCACGCTTGGCCACGGCGCCGTGTCTCTGCCAGGTGCTGCCCTGTGGGGCCAAGGCGGCTGCGGGACCCCCCTGGCCTGGGCAGCCCCTGGCACCCCCCAGGGCCAACCGCGACTCCGCGCCCCCTCCAACTCTCAGCGGAGAGCGGAGGCCCCAGCCGTGCCGGTGCTGCCGCCGTGCCTCCCCAACTACCAGCACGTGGAGAGGCAGTTTGCACGGCTCTCCATCTCCGACACGGCCACCACCATGGGGGCAACACCTGAGATGCTGCTGGATCGCTCCCGGTTCAGCCAGGACGGTCCCAGCTGCGTCCCCATGCGTGGGGACCCTGGTGACACCGGCAGAGCCATCCCCCACTGCCACAGCGGCTCACTTGCGCTGCCCACGGAGCTGATCAGTGCCACCTACAGCGTCCCCGAGACATCCAGCGCGGTCCTGAGCCTGCAGCACATGACCACCATCTGGATGGGGCCCCAGGAGCCGTGCTGGGATGCGGCGAGGGACCTGCCACCGTCCCAGCGGCGGAAAAGGCGCAAGAGCACCTGGCCAAACCCAGCCAGCAAGCGCAGGGCTCTGGCAGCCAGCACTGGGCTGGGAGCGTGGGATTAGACCCACAGCAGGGATGGGATGGGGAGCTGGGGGGTGGGGGTGTGCTTGGGGGGGTGGAGGGGTGGGGTTATAGTAGAACAGCTTGGATGAGTCCTTCCCTCTTGTTCCTTTTCCATTAAAAGCCCTTTCTCCAGAACCACTCTGTGCCTCTCTGGGAGCGGGAGGGAGCGCGGGGGGCACCGGGAAACGGCACTCAAGAGGCGCAAAAGCCCCGCTCAGCCCCACAGCAGAGACGGCGAGCCCCAAAGGGCGCCCAGTCGCCCCCAGGGCCCACTCACTGCCAGCGGGGCAGGCAATGCCGGCGGGGGGACTGCCCTGTCCCCTTCCCTGGGGGAAGCAGCCCTTTGGCGGGGGAGCCAGCACAGACGGGTCCCTGCAGGACTCACGGACACGGCCCCACGGGGAAAGCAGCACGGAGCCCCTGGGACAAGGGCACACCTGGGGGGCACGAGGGGGACAGACACACCACAACAAGGGCTGCAGCGCCTTCGCCTTGAACACGACCAGCGTCCCCTCCAGCGGGGACAGGGCTCGCCGCAAAGACCCTCAAAGACTCAAGACAATCACGCCCTTCCGCGGCTTCCACCGCGCTCAGATCCGCAGCCCGGCTTTGCCTCGCTGACGCAGCAGCAAAATAACCCCAAATCACCCCAAGAATGACGACCGAGGGAGCTGCAGGACAGGCAGGGACCCTCCTCCCCTCGACCCTGGGCACCTCTAACTCACCAACACTTCCAACTCGTCCTGTTCCATACTGGGTGCGTTGGCTGGACGTTGACCTCCTTTCTGCCTCCCACGTTCACGTCCTCACTACAGAGCTGCCTCCAGCACTGGCACAGTCTTGCAGCCAGGAACGGCGCTGGCCTTTGAAACTCTTTGCTCCTTCCCAGCCAATACAGACATTGAACCTCTGGACTATCTCCAGTCATCCAGGGCCACCCGTGGGCCCTGCAGGCGCTGAACTGGCAGTACCCCTTGGCTCCCCACATCCCCGTCTCCTTCCTTCACACTGTGCCCCAGCTGCAAAGCCCTCTGCAGCCCCAAGCCCTGCAAGGTGACCACCAGACAGTCCTTCAAGTCATTGTCAGTTGGGGGCTCTGCGGGAGACCAACCTTTCCCAGGAGGAAATGATGGGACGTTCCCAGATGTTTCCCAGGAGGCCTTAGGTCTTCTCTGACAGGGCTCAAAGGAAAGACACACTAGGGATATAATGGGATGGAGCAGGGAGGTGTCCTTCAGCACATTAACTGCAACGCACAGGCAAGTGTCCCAGTGGGACTTGTGCAGGGCAGGTCTTTAACCAGCCTTGAAGAGGGGCTTCTGGGGGACCCATCAACACACAGGGAAATTGAGAGGCTCTCTTTTAAAATCCTTTTTGCCATCACCACATCTGGGTCTACAGCTGTGTCGGGAGGGTAAAGCACAATCCCTCTTCCACATTAATCCAGGTGAGGCCACTCGGAGTCAGGAGTCAGAAGGAACACACATGGAGGGAGCTGGGAACCCTTCCTTTGAGGAGAGGAGAGGAGAGGAGAGTAGAGTAGAGCAGAGCAGAGTAGAGTAGAGTAAAGTACAGTAGAGTAGAGTAGAGTAGAGTAGAGTAGAGTAGAGTAGAGTAGAGTAGAGTAGATATTTCAGCTGGAAGCAACATGCAACCATCATCTGGTCCAACTGCCTGACCGTTTCAGGGCTGACCAAAAGTTAAAGCATTTTATTAAAGGCATTGTCCAAATGCTTCGTCAACAACGACAGGCACGGGGCATCGACTGCTTCTCTGGAAGTCTGTTCCAGTGTTTGAACACTGGAAGTGCTTCCTAATGTCAAGTCTGAACCTCAGAGCACTCTGAGGGAGGCTGCTGGGGGCGGGGCGGAACACGGGGAGCCCCCGCATTCCCTCCTGGGAGACCACCAAACAGAAGCCCGGAGACGGCAACCCCAGAGAGTCCTTAGCAGCCAACAGACAGAACGGACCATGGCGCTGCCAGCACTCCGGCTCCCACCGCGCGGCTCCCGGACCCCCCTGGTCCCCCGGCTGCTCCAGCCTTTACACCGGCCCAAAACCTTCTACCCTCCAGGTAGGGACTGACCCCAACCCCTCCAGCCCGGGGACGCTCTTGGCAGGAGGAGCGGAGCTGACCACGGGCCATCGCTCACGGCTTGCTTTCAGGCTCAGGCAACATGTTCCAACGACCCGGGCAGGAGCAGCCCTTCCCCGCAGCCTGGGCACCCCCGGCGAGGGTGGCACCCCAGGCCCCCCCAGCACCCCCAGCAGGTATGGCACCCCTCTCTCTTCGGGCACCCCGCCACCTTCAGCACCTTCAGCATCCCTCATCCCCCACGCACCCGCAGCACCCCCTGACCTCCCCGACACTCCCAGCACCACCGTCCCACCACCACTTTTGGCACGGGGCTTTAGCAAGCCCGGGCCAGAGTCCCTGCCCTCGCCTGCCTGACGCATGACCAGTAAATCCCATTTCCAGAGAATTTCCCAAATACTTGGCGACACCTCTCCCGTTTCACCTCCTAGAAGCCAGTCTCCTCCCCGATTTGCAACCCCGTCCCCACGGCACAGCAGCTCACCCCGTGGGGAGCACCCCGGCCACAAGCTCCCCACGGGCCTGGCGCAGACTCGGGGGACATCGGCCATCGGGGCCGGCTTGGCGGGTGCCCATGGAGGGTCCCCCCGGCCCAGCACGGCTCCCTCTCACCCACACAGGGCTGCGCATGGCTCCATGCGGCTGCTTCTTTGACCCCCGGGTCTTCGCTGTCCAGTGGAGGAACACGAACCTGCCTCCAGCGGCCACCTCCACCCTTGGCCACGGCGCCGTGTCTCTGCCAGGTGCTGCCCTGTGGGGCCAAGGCGGCTGCGGGACCCCCCTGGCCTGGGCAGCCCCTGGCACCCCCCAGGGCCAACCGCGACTCCGCGCCCCCTCCAACTCTCAGCGGAGAGCGGAGGCCCCAGCCGTGCCGGTGCTGCCGCCGTGCCTCCCCAACTACCAGCACGTGGAGAGGCAGTTTGCACGGCTCTCCATCTCCGACACGGCCACCACCATGGGGGCAACACCCGAGATGCTGCTGGATCGCTCCCGGCTCAGCCAGGAGGGTCCCAGCTGCGTCCCCATGCCTGGGGACACTGGTGACGCCGGCAGAGCCATCCCCCACTGCCACAGCGGCTCACTTGCGCTGCCCACGGAGCTGCTCAGTGCCAACTACAGCGTCCCTGAGACTTCCAGCGCGGTCCTGAGCCTGCAGCACATCACCACCATCTGGATGGGGCCCCAGGAGCCGTGCTGGGATGCGGCGACGGACCTGCCACCGTCCCAGCGGCGGAAAAGGCGCAAGAGCACCTGGCCAATCCCAGCCAGCAAGCGCAGGGCTCTGGCAGCCAGCACTGGGCTGGGAGCGTGGGATTAGACCCACAGCAGGGATGGGATGGGGAGCTGGGGGGTGGGGGTGTGCTTGGGGGGGTGGAGGGGTGGGGTTATAGTAGAACAGCTTTGATGAGTCCTTCCCTCTTGTTCCTTTTCCATTAAAAGCCCTTTCTCCACAACCACTCTGTGCCTCTCTGGGAGCGGGAGGGAGCGCGGGGGGCACCGGGAAACGGCACCCAAGAGGCGCAAAAGCCCCGCTCAGCCCCACAGCAGAGACGGCGAGCCCCAAAGGGCGCCCAGTCGCCCCCAGGGCCCACTCACTGCCAGCGGGGCAGGCAATGCCGGCGGGGGGACTGCCCTGTCCCCTTCCCTGGGGGAAGCAGCCCTTTGGCGGGGGAGCCAGCACAGACGGGTCCCTGCAGGACTCACCGACACGGCCCCACGGGGAAAGCAGCACGGAGCCCCTGGGACAAGGGCACACCTGGGGGGCACGAGGGGGACAGACACACCACAACAAGGGCTGCAGCGCCTTCGCCTTGAACACGACCAGCGTCCCCTCCAGCGGGGACAGGGCTCGCCGCAAAGCCCTTCAAAGCCTCAAGACAATCACGCCCTTCCGCGGCTTCCACCGCGCTCAGATCCGCAGCCCGGCTTTGCCTCACTGACGCAGCAGCAAAATAACCCCAAATCACCCCAAGAATGACGACGGAGGGAGCTGCAGGACAGGCAGGGACCCTCCTCCCCTCGACCCTGGGCAGCTCTAACTCACCAACACTTCCAACTCATCCTGTTCCATACTGGGTGCGTTGGCTGGACGTTGACTTCCTTTCTGCCTCCCAAGTTCACGTCCTCACTACAGAGCTGCCTCCAGCACTGGCACAGTCTTGCAGCCAGGAACGGCGCTGGCCTTTGAAACTCTTTGCTCCTTCCCAGCCAATACAGACGTTGAACCTCTGGACTATCTCCAGTCATCCAGGGCCACCCGTGGGCCCTGCAGGCGCTGAACTGGCAGTAGCCCTTGGCTCCCCACATCCCCGTCTCCTTCCTTCACACTGTGCCCCAGCTGCAAAGCCCTCTGCAGCCCCAAGCCCTGCAAGGTGACCACCAGACAGTCCTTCAAGTCATTGTCAGTTGGGGGCTCTGCGGGAGACCAACCTTTCCCAGGAGGAAATGATGGGACGTTCCCAGATGTTTCCCAGGAGGCCTTAGGTCTTCTCTGACAGGGCTCAAAGGAAAGACACACTAGGGATATAATGGGATGGAGCAGGGAGGTGTCCTTCAGCACATTAACTGCAACGCACAGGCAAGTGTCCCAGCGGGACTTGTGCAGGGCAGGTCTTTAACCAGCCTTGAAGAGGGGCTTCTGGGGGACCCGTCAACACACAGGGAAATTGAGAGGCTCTCTTTTAAAATCCTTTTTGCCATCACCACATCTGGGTCTACAGCTGTGTCGGGAGGGTAAAGCACAATCCCTCTTCCACATTAATCCAGGTGAGGCCACTCGGAGTCAGGAGTCAGAAGGAACACACATGGAGGGAGCTGGGAACCCTTCCTTTGAGGAGAGGAGAGGAGAGTAGAGTAGAGTAGAGTAGAGTAGAGTAGAGTAGAGTAAAGTACAGTAGAGTAGAGTAGAGTAGAGTAGAGTAGAGTAGAGTAGAGTAGAGTAGATATTTCAGCTGGAAGCAACATGCAACCATCATCTGGTCCAACTGCCTGACCGTTTCAGGGCTGACCAAAAGTTAAAGCATTTTATTAAAGGCATTGTCCAAATGCTTCGCCAACAACGACAGGCACGGGGCATCGACTGCTTCTCTGGAAGTCTGTTCCAGTGTTTGAACACTGGAAGTGCTTCCTAATGTCAAGTCTGAACCTCAGAGCACTCTGAGGGAGGCTGCTGGGGGCGGGGCGGAACACGGGGAGCCCCCGCATTCCCTCCTGGGAGACCACCAGACAGAAGCCCGGAGACGGCAACCCCAGAGAGTCCTTAGCAGCCAACAGACAGAACGGACCATGGCGCTGCCAGCACTCCGGCTCCCACCGCGCGGCTCCCGGACCCCCCCGGCGCCCCGGCTGCTCCAGCCTTCACACCGGCCCAAAACCTTCTACCCGCCAGGTAGGGACTGACCCCAACCCCTCCAGCCCGGGGACGCTCTTGGCAGAAGGAGCGGAGCTGACCACGGGCCATCGCTCACAGCTTGCTTTCAGGCTCAGCCAACATGTCCCAACGACCCGGGCAGGAGCAGCCCTTCCCCGCAGCCTGGGCACCCCCGGCGAGGGTGGCACCCCAGGCCCCCCCGGCACCCCCAGCAGGTATGGCACCCCTCTCTCTTCGGGCACCCCGCCACCTTCAGCACCTTCAGCATCCCTCAGCCCCCACGCACCCGCAGCACCCCCTGACCTCCCCGACACTCCCAGCACCACCGTCCCACCACCACTTTTGGCACGGGGCTTTAGCAAGCCCGGGCCAGAGTCCCTGCCCTCGCCTGCCTGACGCATGACCAGTAAATCCCATTTCCAGAGAATTTCCCAAATACCTGGAGCCACCTCTCCCGTTTCACCTCCTAGAAGCCAGTCTCCTCCCCGATTTGCAACCCCGTCCCCACGGCACAGCAGCTCACCCCGTGGGGAGCACCCCGGCCACAAGCTCCCCACGGGCCTGGCGCAGACTCGGGGGACATCGGCCATCGGGGCCGGCTTGGCGGGTGCCCATGGAGGGTCCCCCCGGCCCAGCACGGCTCCCTCTCACCCACACAGGGCTGCACATGGCTCCATGCGGCTGCTTCTTCGACCCCCGGGTCTTCGCCTTCCAGAGGATGAGCACTAACCCGCCTCCAGCGGCCACCTCCACCCTTGGCCACGGCGCCGTGTCTCTGCCAGGTGCTGCCCTGTGGGGCCAAGGCGGCTGCGGGACCCCCCTGGCCTGGGCAGCCCCTGGCACCCCCCAGGGCCAACCGCGACTCCGCGCCCCCTCCAACTCTCAGCGGAGAGCGGAGGCCCCAGCCGTGACGGTGCTGCCGCCGTGCCTCCCCAACTACCAGCACGTGGAGAGGCAGTTTGCACGGCTCTCCATCTCCGACACGGCCACCACCATGGGGGCAACACCCCAGATGCTGCTCGATCGCTCCCGGCTCAGCCAGGACGGCCCCAGCAGCATCCCCATGCCTGGGGACCCTGGTGACACCGGCAGAGCCATCTCCAACTGCCACAGCGCCTCACTCGTGCTGCCCACGGAGCTGCTCAGTGCGAACTACAGCGTCCCCGAGACATCCAGCGCGGTCCTGAGCCTGCAGAACATCACCACCATCTGGATGGGGCCCCAGGAGCCGTGCTGGGATGCGGCGAGGGACCTGCCACCGTCCCAGCGGCGGAAAAGGCGCAAGAGCACCTGGCCAAACCCAGCCAGCAAGCGCAGGGCTCTGGCAGCCAGCACTGGGCTGGGAGCGTGGGATTAGACCCACAGCAGGGATGGGATGGGATGGGGAGCTGGGGGGTGGGGGTGTGCTTGGGGGGGTGGAGGGGTGGGGTTATAGTAGAACAGCTTTGATGAGTCCTTCCCTCTTGTTCCTTTTCCATTAAAAGCCCTTTCTCCACAACCACTCTGTGCCTCTCTGGGAGCGGGAGGGAGCGCGGGGGGCACCGGGAAACGGCACCCAAGAGGCGCAAAAGCCCCGCTCAGCCCCACAGCAGAGACGGCGAGCCCCAAAGGGCGCCCAGTCGCCCCCAGGGCCCACTCACTGCCAGCGGGGCAGGCAATGCCGGCGGGGGGACTGCCCTGTCCCCTTCCCTGGGGGAAGCAGCCCTTTGGCGGGGGAGCCAGGACAGACGAGTCCCTGCAGGACTCAAGGACACGGCCCCATGGGGAAAGCAGCATGGAGCCCCTGGGACAAGGGCACACCTGGGGGGCACGAGGGGGACAGACACACCACAACAAGGGCGGCAGCGCCTTCGCCTTGAACACGACCAGCGTCATCTCCAGCGGGGACAGGGCTCGCCGCAAAGCCCTTCAAAGCCTCAAGACAATCACGCCCTTCCGCGGCTTCCACCGCGCTCAGATCCGCAGCCCGGCTTTGCCTCACTGACGCAGCAGCAAAATAACCCCAAATCACCCCAAGAATGACGACGGAGGGAGCTGCAGGACAGGCAGGGACCCTCCTCCCCTCGACCCTGGGCACCTCTAACTCACCAACACTTCCAACTCGTCCTGTTCCATACTGGGTGCGTTGGCTGGACGTTGACCTCCCTTCTGCCTCCCAAGTTCACGTCCTCACTACAGCCATGTCTTCTCCCAAGTCTCCCCCTTGTTCAGACGGGAACGCTGCCCTCCAAATGGATAACGGCTGGTTAAACTCTTCACTGGGAAGAAGGTGAAAAGGCACGAAGCTGACAGCAGTGTCTCACAAAACCCTCCTGGGCACCTGCAGTCCAGCCAGAACACGCCAGCCCTTCTGACATGCCCTAACTGCCCTTCAGCGCTCCTACAGACAGCGCACCCAACGGAACTCCCTTGCCCCCATAAGGACAAGACCATTCCATTGCCCTCATGTCAATTCTGAACCTCAGAGCACATTCCTCCTCGTCTCGTCACCAGCTTGCTTGCCCTCCTCCGCACGCATTCGAGGACCTTCCCATCCTTCTCAAACACACAGCCTCCCTTTGGGCCAGCAAGTCCCTCCCTTTCTGCCCCTTGTCCCAGGGAGAAGTCATTCCGGAGACTTTGCATGTACTGGAGTCTCGGGAAAGACAGGCAAGTGTCCCAGCGGGACTTGTGCAGGGCAGGTCTTTAACCAGCCTTGAAGAGGGGCTTCTGGGGGACCCGTCAACACACAGGGAAATTGAGAGGCTCTCTTTTAAAATCCTTTTTGCCATCGCCCCATCTGGGTCTACAGCTGTGTCGGGAGGGTAAAGCACAATCCCTCTTCCACATTAATCCAGGTGAGGCCACTCGGAGTCAGGAGTCAGAAGGAACACACATGGAGGGAGCTGGGAACCCTTCCTTTGAGGAGGGATTCTTGGATAACCTCAGGAGCAGGCAAGGTCTGGCAACACAGCCCTACCAAGCAGGAGCTGAGAAGCCAAGCACATGCACTCACATGGGCAGCGCACGGATCCCCCCAGGACACACGTGCAAAGCAGCAGCTTCGTTGCCTGATACCACGTTAACCCTTCTCTGTGGGTTCTGCAGAAAGCACAGAGACGCGGCACGTCAGCCCAACCAAAGGAGCTCCTCACTCACAAAGGCAGCAAGCCTTCCCACCGCTCAGCGCAGCTGCCTCAAGGAAACTCTCCCCTACACCTCTCCTTCACCACCAGCAGCCCTCCCTTACCATGAACAAGAGCTGCACGGTTGCGCTACAGGACTTGCCCTGCTCTTGCACCCTTTCCCCAAGCTGCCGGGAATGGGACCGCGGGCGAGAGAGGCGTTCGGCTTGAGCCAAGACACCTCTTCTCTGCGCCTCCTCTGGAGCCAAGAACACCGAATGCAAGCACGCAGCTCTATGCAAAGCTTGCCTTGCAGACGGCCATGCCTTGCCCAAGTGCTACGCCCATGACGGCAGGCCGAGAGAGGCCGGCTCCGAGTCCTCTGAGGGCACCTCAGGAGCCTGGAGAGGAGCCCTGGAGAAAAGGTTACCCTTACAGACAGCAGCCACTTTAATACGATTCCAGTGGCATCGATGGTGAGGAGAAACTCTTCAGAGTATCTCATCGTGAGGATCCTGCTTCGGCTCATAAGTATGGACACTTGCACTTCATGGTCAGGGGCTGTCTGCCACCTGATCGTGGAAACCATTTCCAGGCACATGAAGGACAAGCAAGTCATCAGGAAGAGTCAGCACGGCATCACCAAGGGGATGTCATGCTGGACCAACCTGAGAACCTTCTACGCTGACATGGCTGGCTTGGTAGATGAGGGGAGACCAGTGGCTGTTGTCTACCTAGACTTCATTGAGGTTTTTGGCACTCTCTCCCAGGAGGCCCTCACAGGGAAGCTGATCACGTATGGTCTGCATGAGCAGGCAGTGAGGTGGATTGAAAACTCTGTAAATGGCCATGCCCAGAGTGTGGAGATAAGTGGCACGAAATCTGTCTGGAGGCCAGGAACCAATGGAACACCCCAGGAATCAATTCTGGACATGCAGAGTTGGACATGGGTCCAATCCTGTCTAACATCTTCATTGCCCTTTGGGACCACCCTCCAGGAGACCTGTCTCTCAGTCTGCCTCCCATCCCTCGCCACGCGTTCCTCCCTGCTCCCGGTCATGACTTCTGGTCCCCTCCCGTCCCCTCCCTAACCCTTCAGGGCCACTCCGCTCCCCTGCCTGTGAGCTCCCGTCACCCACCAGCCCCTCTCTGCACACTCACACCTCGGACGTGTTCCTCCATGGGTGCTCAGACCCACCTTGCTCCCCTCCCCGGGACTGCCCGAGCCCCGGTGCATCCCCCTCCCCGTACACACACCCCTGCAGCCAGAGCCCTCCGTGGGCAGCCCACTCTCCTCCTCTCCGTTCAGCAGCTCGCAGATCCCTCCGATTCTCCTCTGCGTTCACATCCCCCCATACCCCTCCACGCTGATGCCAATCCCTCCTCATTCCCACACTGATGGATGGCGAAAGGGCAAATGTGATCAGAATTGACCAGATATAGGATAGGATAGGATAGGATAGGATAGGATAGGATAGGATAGGATAGGATAGGATAGGATAGGATAGGATAGGGTAGGGTAGGGTAGGGTCGGATAGGATAGGGTTGAGTAGAGTAGACTAGAGTAGAGTAGAGTAGAGCAGAGTAGAGTAGAGTAGAGGAGATATTTCAGCTGGAAGCAACATGCAACCATCATCTGGTCCAGCTGCCTGACCGTTTCAGGGCTGACCAAAAGTTAAAGCATTTTATTCAAGGCATTGTCCAAATGCTTCGTCAACAACGACAGGCACGGGGCATCGACTGCCTCTCTGGAAGTCTGTTCCAGTGTTTGAACACTGGAAATGCTTCCTAATGTCAAGTCTGAACCTCAGAGCACTCTGAGGGAGGCTGCTGGGGGCGGGGCGGAACACGGGGAGCCCCCGCATTCCCTCCTGGGAGACCACCAAACAGAAGCCCGGAGACGGCAACCCCAGAGAGTCCTTAGCAGCCAACAGACAGAACGGACCATGGCGCTGCCAGCACTCCGGCTCCCACCGCGCGGCTCCCGGACCCCCCCGGCGCCCCGGCTGCTCCAGCCTTTACACCGGCCCAAAACCTTCTACCCGCCAGGTAGGGACTGACCCCAACCCCTCCAGCCCGGGGACGCTCTTGGCAGGAGGAGCGGAGCTGACCACGGGCCATCGCTCACGGCTTGCTTTCAGGCTCAGCCAACATGTCCCAACTACCCGGGCAGGAGCAGCCCTTCCCCGCAGCCTGGGCACCCCCGGCGAGGGTGGCACCCCAGGCCCCCCCGGCACCCCCAGCAGGTATGGCACCCCTCTCTCTTCGGGCACCCCGCCACCTTCAGCACCTTCAGCATCCCTCAGCCCCCACGCACCCGCAGCACCCCCTGACCTCCCCGACACTCCCAGCACCACCGTCCCACCACCACTTTTGGCACGGGGCTTTAGCAAGCCCGGGCCAGAGTCCCTGCCCTCGCCTGCCTGACGCATGACCAGTAAATCCCATTTCCAGAGAATTTCCAAAATACTTGGCGCCACATCTCTGTTTCACCTCCTAGAAGCCAATCTCCTCCCCGATTTGCAAATCTGTCCCCACGGCACAGCAGCTCACCCCGTGGGGAGCACCCTGGCCACAAGCTCCCCACGGGCCTGGCGCAGACTCGGGGGACATCGGCCATCGGGGCCGGCTTGGCGGGTGCCCATGGAGGGTCCCCCCGGCCCAGCACGCCTCCCTCTCACCCACACAGGGCTGCGCATGGCTCCGTGCGGCTGCTTCTTCGACCCCCGGGTCTTCGCCTTCCAGAGCATGAACACTAACCCGCCTCCAGCAGCCACCTCCACGCTTGGCCACGGCGCCGTGTCTCTGCCAGGTGCTGCCCTGTGGGGCCAAGGCGGCTGCGGGACCCCCCTGGCCTGGGCAGCCCCTGGCACCCCCCAGGGCCAACCGCGACTCCGCGCCCCCTCCAACTCTCAGCGGAGAGCGGAGGCCCCAGCCGTGCCGGTGCTGCCGCCGTGCCTCCCCAACTACCAGCACGTGGAGAGGCAGTTTGCACGGCTCTCCATCTCCGACACGGCCACCACCATGGGGGCAACACCCGAGATGCTGCTGGATCGCTCCCGGCTCAGCCAGGACGGTCCCAGCTGCGTCGCCATGCCTGGGGACCCTGGTGACGCCGGCAGAGCCGTCCCCCACTGCCACAGCGGCTCACTTGTGCTGCCCACGGAGCTGATCAGTGCCACCTACAGCGTCCCTGAGACATCCAGCGCGGTCCTGAGCCTGCAGCACATGACCACCATCTGGATGGGGCCCCAGGAGCCGTGCTGGGATGCGGCGAGGGACCTGCCACCGTCCCAGCGGCGGAAAAGGCGCAAGAGCACCTGGCCAAACCCAGCCAGCAAGCGCAGGGCTCTGGCAGCCAGCACTGGGCTGGGAGCGTGGGATTAGACCCACAGCAGGGATGGGATGGGGAGCTGGGGGGTGGGGGTGTGCTTGGGGGGGTGGAGGGGTGGGGTTATAGTAGAATAGCTTTGATGAGTCCTTCCCTCTTGTTCCTTTTCCATTAAAAGCCCTTTCTCCACAACCACTCTGTGCCTCTCTGGGAGCGGGAGGGAGCGCGGGGGGCACCGGGAAACGGCACCCAAGAGGCGCAAAAGCCCCGCTCAGCCCCACAGCAGAGACGGCGAGCCCCAAAGGGCGCCCAGTCGCCCCCAGGGCCCACTCACTGCCAGCGGGTCAGGCAATGACGGCGGGGGGACTGCCCTGTCCCCTTCCATGGGGGAAGCAGCCCTTTGGCGGGGGAGCCAGGACAGACGGGTCCCTGCAGGACTCACGGACACGGCCCCATGGGGAAAGCAGCACGGAGCCCCTGGGACAAGGGCACACCTGGGGGGCACGAGGGGGACAGACACACCACAACAAGGGCTGCAGCGCCTTCGCCTTGAACACGACCAGCGTCCCCACCAGCGGGGACAGGGCTCGCCGCAAAGCCCTACAAAGCCTCAAGACAATCACGCCCTTCCGCGGCTTCCACCGCGCTCAGATCCGCAGCCCAGCTTTGCCTCACTGACGCAGCAGCAAAATAACCCCAAATCACCCCAAGAATGACGACCGAGGGAGCTGCAGGACAGGCAGGGACCCTCCTCCCCTCGACCCCGGGCAGCTCTAACTCACCAACACTTCCAACTCGTCCTGTTCCATACTGGGTGCGTTGGCTGGACGTTGACCTCCTTTCTGCCTCCCACGTTCACGTCCTCACTACAGCCATGTCTTCTCCCAAGTGTCCCCCTTGTTCAGATGGGAACGCTGCCCTCCAAATGGATAACGGCTGGTTAAACTCTTCACTGGGAAGAAGGTGAAAAGGCACGAAGCTGACAGCAGTGTCTCACAAAACCCTCCTGGGCACCTGCAGTCCAGCCAGAACACGCCAGCCCTTCTGACATGCCCTAACTGCCCTTCAGCGCTCCTACAGACAGCGCGCCCAACGGAACTCCCTTGCCCCCACGAGGACAAGACCATCCCATTGCCCTCATGTCAATTCTGAACCTCAGAGCACATTCCTCCTAGTCTCATCACCAGCTTGCTTGCCCTCCTCCGCACGCATTCGAGGACCTTCCCATCCTTCTCAAACACACAGCCTCCCTTTGGGCAAGCAAGTCCCTCCCTTTCTGCCCCTTGACCCAGGGAGAAGTCATTCCAGAGACTTTGCATGTACTGGAGTCTCAGGAAAGACAGGCAAGTGTCCCAGCGGGACTTGTGCAGGGCAGGTCTTTAACCAGCCTTGAAGAGAGGCTTCTGGGGTACCCGTCAACACACAGGGAAATTGAGAGGCTCTCTTTTAAAATCCTTTTTTTACCATCACCCCATCTGGGTCTACAGCTGTGTCAGGAGGGTAAAGCACAATCCCTCTTCCACATTAATCCAGGTGAGGCCACTCGGAGTCAGAAGGAACACACATGGAGGGAGCTGGGAACCCTTCCTTTGAGGAGAGGAGAGGAGAGGAGAGGAGAGGAGAGTAGAGTAGAGCAGAGTAGCGTACAGTAAAGTACAGTAGAGTAGAGTAGAGTAGAGTAGATATTTCAGCTGGAAGCAACATGCAACCATCATCTGGTCCAACTGCCTGACCGTTTCAGGGCTGACCAAAAGTTAAAGCATTTCATTAAAGGCATTGTCCAAATGCTTTGTCAACAACGACAGGCACGGGGCATCGACTGCCTCTCTGGAAGTCTGTTCCAGTGTTTGAACACTGGAAGTGCTTCCTAATGTCAAGTCTGAACCTCAGAGCACTCTGAGGGAGGCTGCTGGGGGCGGGGCGGAACACGGGGACCCCCGCATTCCCTCCTGGGAGACCACCAAACAGAAGCCCGGAGACGGCAACCCCAGAGAGTCCTTAGCAGCCAACAGACAGAACGGACCATGGCGCTGCCAGCACTCCGGCTCCCACCGCGCGGCTCCCGGACCCCACTGGCGCCCCGGCTGCTCCAGCCTTTACACCGGCCCAAAACCTTCTACCCGCCAGGTAGGGACTGACCCCAACCCCTCCAGCCCGGGGACGCTCTTGGCAGAAGGAGCGGAGCTGACCACGGGCCATCGCTCACGGCTTGCTTTCAGGCTCAGCCAACATGTCCCAACGACCCGGGCAGGAGCAGCCCTTCCCCGCAGCCTGGGCACCCCCGGCGAGGGTGGCACCCCAGGCCCCCCCGGCACCCCCAGCAGGTATGGCACCCCTCTCTCTTCGGGCACCCCGCCACCTTCAGCACCTTCAGCATCCCTCAGCCCCCACGCACCCGCAGCACCCCCTGACCTCCCCGACACTCCCAGCACCACCGTCCCACCACCACTTTTGGCACGGGGCTTTAGCAAGCCCGGGCCAGAGTCCCTGCCCTCGCCTGCCTGACGCATGACCAGTAAATCCCATTTCCAGAGAATTTCCAAAATACTTGGCGCCACACCTATGTTTCACCTCCTAGAAGCCAATCTCCTCCCCGATTTGCAAATCCGTCCCCACGGCACAGCAGCTCACCCCGTGGGGAGCACCCCGGCCACAAGCTCCCCACGGGCCTGGCGCAGACTCGGGGGACATCGGCCATCGGGGCCGGCTTGGCGGGTGCCCATGGAGGGTCCCCCCGGCCCAGCACGGCTCCCTCTCACCCACACAGGGCTGCGCATGGCTCCATGCGGCTGCTTCTTTGACCCCCGGGTCTTCGCTGTCCAGTGGAGGAACACGAACCTGCCTCCAGCGGCCACCTCCACCCTTGGCCACGGCGCCGTGTCTCTGCCAGGTGCTGCCCTGTGGGGCCAAGGCGGCTGCGGGACCCCCCTGGCCTGGGCAGCCCCTGGCACCCCCCAGGGCCAACCGCGACTCCGCGCCCCCTCCAACTCTCAGCGGAGAGCGGAGGCCCCAGCCGTGCCGGTGCTGCCGCCGTGCCTCCCCAACTACCAGCACGTGGAGAGGCAGTTTGCACGGCTCTCCATCTCCGACACGGCCACCACCATGGGGGCAACACCCGAGATGGTGCTGGATCGCTCCCGGCTCAGCCAGGACGGTCCCAGCTGCGTCCCCATGCCTGGGGACCCTGGTGATGCCGGCAGAGCCATCCCCCACTGTCAAAGCGGCTCACTTGTGCTGCCCATGGAGCTGCTCTGTGCCAACCTCAGCGTCCCCGAGACATCCAGCACAGTCCTGAGCCTGCAGAACATCACCACCATGTGGATGGGGCCCCAGGAGCCGTGCTGGGATGCGGCGAGGGACCTGCCACCGTCCCAGCGGCAGAAAAGGCGCAAGAGCACCTGGCCAATCCCAGCCAGCAAGCGCAGGGCTCTGGCAGCCAGCACTGGGCTGGGAGCGTGGGATTAGACCCACAGCAGGGATGGGATGGGGAGCTGGGGGGTGGGGGTGTGCTTGGGGGGGTGGAGGGGTGGGGTTATAGTAGAACAGCTTGGATGAGTCCTTCCCTCTTGTTCCTTTTCCATTAAAAGCCCTTTCTCCACAACCACTCTGTGCCTCTCTGGGAGCGGGAGGGAGTGCGGGGGGCACCGGGAAACGGCACCCAAGAGGCGCAAAAGCCCCGCTCAGCCCCACAGCAGAGACGGCGAGCCCCAAAGGGCGCCCAGTCGCCCCCAGGGCCCACTCACTGCCAGCGGGGCAGGCAATGCCGGCGGGGGGACTGCCCTGTCCCCTTCCCTGGGGGAAGCAGCCCTTTGGCGGGGGAGCCAGCACAGACGGGTCCCTGCAGGACTCACGGACACGGCCCCACGGGGAAAGCAGCATGGAGCCCCTGGGACAAGGGCACACCTGGGGGGCACGAGGGGGACAGACACACCACAACAAGGGCGGCAGCGCCTTCGCCTTGAACACGACCAACGTCCCCTCCAGCGGGGACAGGGCTCGCCGCAAAGCCCTTCAAAGCCTCAAGACAATCACGCCCTTCCGCGGCTTCCACCGCGCTCAGATCCGCAGCCCGGCTTTGCCTCACTGACGCAGCAGCAAAATAACCCCAAATCACCCCAAGAATGACGACGGAGGGAGCTGCAGGACAGGCAGGGACCCTCCTCCCCTCGACCCCGGGCAGCTCTAACTCACCAACACTTCCAACTCGTCCTGTTCCATACTGGGTGCGTTGGCTGGACGTTGACCTCCCTTCTGCCTCCCAAGTTCACGTCCTCACTACAGCCGTGTCTTCTCCCAAGTCTCCCCCTTGTTCAGACGGGAACGCTGCCCTCCAAATGGATAACGGCTGGTTAAACTCTTCACTGGGAAGAAGGTGAAAAGGCACGAAGCTGACAGCAGTGTCTCACAAAACCCTCCTGGGCGCCCGCAGTCCAGCCAGAACACGCCAGCCCTTCTGACATGCCCTAACTGCCCTTCAGCGCTCCTACAGACAGCGCGCCCAACGGAACTCCCTTGCCCCCACGAGGACAAGACCATCCCATTGCCCTCATGTCAATTCTGAACCTCAGAGCACATTCCTCCTCGTCTCGTCACCAGCTTGCTTGCCCTCCTCCGCACGCATTCGAGGACCTTCCCATCCTTCTCAAACACACAGCCTCCCTTTGGGCCAGCAAGTCCCTCTGTTTCTGCCCCTTGTCCCAGGCATAAGTCATTCCGGAGACTTTGCATGTACTGGAGTCTCGGGAAAGACAGGCAAGTGTCCCAGCGGGACTTGTGCAGGGCAGGTCTTTAACCAGCCTTGAAGAGGGGCTTCTGGGGGACCCGTCAACACACAGGGAAATTGAGAGGCTCTCTTTTAAAATCCTTTTTGCCATCGCCCCATCTGGGTCTACAGCTGTGTCGGGAGGGTAAAGCACAATCCCTCTTCCACATTAATCCAGGTGAGGCCACTCGGAGTCAGGAGTCAGAAGGAACCCACATGGAGGGAGCTGGGAACCCTTCCTTTCAGGAGGGATTCTTGGATAACCTCAGGAGCAGGCAAGGTCTGGCAACACAGCCCTACCAAGCAGGAGCTGAGAAGCCAAGCACATGCACTCACATGGGCAGCGCACGGATCCCCCCAGGACACACGTGCAAAGCAGCAGCTTCGTTGCCTGATACCACGTTAACCCTTCTCTGTGGGTTCTGCAGAAAGCACAGAGACGCGGCACGTCAGCCCAACCAAAGGAGCTCCTCACTCACAAAGGCAGCAAGCCTTCCCACCGCTCAGCGCAGCTGCCTCAAGGAAACTCTCCCCTACACCTCTCCTTCACCACCAGCAGCCCTCCCTTACCATCAACAAGAGCTGCACGGTTGCGCTACAGGACTTGCCCTGCTCTTGCACCCTTTCCCCAAGCTGCCGGGAATGGGACCGCGGGCGAGAGAGGCGTTCGGCTTGAGCCAAGACACCTCTTCTCTGCGCCTCCTCTGGAGCCAAGAACACCGAATGCAAGCACGCAGCTCTATGCAAAGCTTGCCTTGCAGACGGCCATGCCTTGCTCAAGTGCTACGCCCATGACGGCAGGCCGAGAGAGGCCAGCTCCGAGTCCTCTGAGGGCACCTCAGGAGCCTGGAGAGGAGCCCTGGAGAAAAGGTTACCCTTACAGACAGCAGCCACTTTAATACAATTCCAGTGGCATCGATGGTGAGGAGAAACTCTTCAGAGTATCTCATCGTGAGGATCCTGCTTCGGCTCATAAGTATGGACACTTGCACTTCATGGTCAGGGGCTGTCTGCCACCTGATCGTGGAAACCATTTCCAGGCACATGAAGGACAAGCAAGTCATCAGGAAGAGTCAGCACGGCATCACCAAGGGGATGTCATGCTGGACCAACCTGAGAACCTTCTACGCTGACATGGCTGGCTTGCTAGATGAGGGGAGAGCAGTGGCTGTTGTCTACCTAGACTTCATTAAGGCTTTTGGCACTCTCTCGCAGGAGGTCCTCACAGGGAAGCTGATCACGTATGGTCTGCATGAGCAGGCAGTGAGGTGGATTGAAAACTCTGTAAATGGCCATGCCCAGAGTGTGGAGATAAGTGGCACAAAATCTGGCTGGAGGCCAGGAACCAATGGAACACCCCACGAATCAATTCTGGACATGCAGAGTTGGACATGGGTCCAATCCTGTCTACCATCTTCATTGCCCTTTGGGACCACCCTCCAGGAGACCTGTCTCTCAGTCTGCCTCCCATCCCTCGCCACGCGTTCCTCCCTGCTCCCGGTCATGACTTCTGGTCCCCTCCCGTCCCCTCCCTAACCCTTCAGGGCCGCTCCGCTCCCCTGCCTGTGAGCTCCCGTCACCCAACAGCCCCTCTCTGCACACTCACACCTCGGACGTGTTCCTCCATGGGTGCTCAGACCCACCTTGCTCCCCTCCCCGGGACTGCCCGAGCCCCGGGGCATCCCCCTCCCCGTACACACACCGCTGCAGCCAGAGCCCTCCGTGGGCAGCCCACTCTCCTCCTCTCCGTTCAGCAGCTCGCAGATCCCTCCGATTCTCCTCTGCGTTCACATCCCCCCATACCCCTCCACGCTGATGCCAATCCCTCCTCATTCCCACACTGATGGATGGCGAAAGGGCAAATGTGATCAGAATTGACCAGATAAATAGCATAGGATAGGATAGGATAGGATAGGATAGGATAGGATAGGATAGGATAGGATAGGATAGGGTAGGGTAGGGTAGGGTAGGGTAGGGTAGGGTAGGGTAGGGTAGGATAGGATAGGATAGGATAGGGTAGGATAGGATAGGGTCAAGTAGAGTAGAGTAGAGTAGAGTAGAGTACAGTAAAGTACAGTAGAGTAGAGTAGATATTTCAGCTGGAAGCAACATGCAACCATCATCTGGTCCAACTGCCTGACCGTTTCAGGGCTGACCAAAAGTTAAAGCATTTTATTAAAGGCATTGTCCAAATGCTTTGTCAACAACGACAGGCACGGGACATCGACTGCCTCTCTGGAAGTCTGTTCCAGTGTTTGAACACTGGAAATGCTTCCGAATGTCAAGTCTGAACCTCAGAGCACTCTGAGGGAGGCTGCTGGGGGCGGGGCGGAACACGGGGAGCCCCCGCATTCCCTCCTGGGAGACCACCAGACAGAAGCCCGGAGACGGCAACCCCAGAGAGTCCTTAGCAGCCAACAGACAGAACGGACCATGGCGCTGCCAGCACTCCGGCTCCCACCGCGCGGCTCCCGGACCCCCCTGGCGCCCCGGCTGCTCCAGCCTTCACACCGGCCCAAAACCTTCTACCCACCAGGTAGGGACTGACCCCAACCCCTCCAGCCCGGGGACGCTCTTGGCAGGAGGAGCGGAGCTGACCACGGGCCATCGCTCACGGCTTGCTTTCAGGCTCAGCCAACATGTCCCAACTACCCGGGCAGGAGCAGCCCTTCCCCGCAGCCTGGGCACCCCCGGCGACGGTGGCACCCCAGGCCCCCCCGGCACCCCCAGCAGGTATGGCACCCCTCTCTCTTCGGGCACCCCGCCACCTCCAGCACCTTCAGCATCCCTCATCCCCCACGCACCCGCAGCACCCCCTGACCGCCCCGACACTCCCAGCACCACCGTCCCACCACCACTTTTGGCACGGGGCTTTATCAAGCCCGGGCCAGAGTCCCTGCCCTCGCCTGCCTGACGCATGACCAGTAAATCCCGTTTCCAGAGAATTTCCCAAATACTTGGCGACACCTCTCCCGTTTCACCTCCTAGAAGCCAGTCTCCTCCCCGATTTGCAACCCCGTCCCCACGGCACAGCAGCTCACCCCGTGGGGAGCACCCCGGCCACAAGCTCCCCACGGGCCTGGCACAGACTCGGGGGACATCGGCCATCGGGGCCGGCTTGGCGGGTGCCCATGGAGGGTCCCCCCGGCCCAGCACGGCTCTCTCTCACCCACACAGGGCTGCGCATGGCTCCGTGCGGCTGCTTCTTCGACCCCCGGGTCTTCGCCTTCCAGAGCATGAGCACTAACCCGCCTCCAGCGGCCACCTCCACGCTTGGCCACGGCGCCGTGTCTCTGCCAGGTGCTGCCCTGTGGGGCCAAGGCGGCTGCGGGACCCCCCTGGCCTGGGCAGCCCCTGGCACCCCCCAGGGCCAACTGCGACTCCGCGCCCCCTCCAACTCTCACCGGAGAGCGGAGGCCCCAGCCGTGCCGGTGCTGCCGCCGTGCCTCCCCAACTACCAGCACGTGGAGAGGCAGTTTGCACGGCTCTCCATCTCCGACACGGCCACCGCCATGGGGGCAACACCTGAGATGCTGCTGGATCGCTCCCGGTTCAGCCAGGACGGTCCCAGCTGTGTCCCCATGCCTGGGGACCCTGGTGACGACGGCAGAGCCATCCCCCACTGCCACAGCGGCTCACTTGCGCTGCCCACGGAGCTGATCAGTGCCACCTACAGCGTCCCCGAGACATCCAGTGCGGTCCTGAGCCTGCAGAACATCACCACCATCTGGATGGGGCCCCAGGAGCCGTGCTGGGATGCGGCGACGGACCTGCCACCGTCCCAGCGGCGGAAAAAGCGGAAGACCACCTGGCCAATCCCAGCCAGCAAGCGCAGGGCTCTGGCAGCCAGCACTGGGCTGGGAGCGTGGGATTAGACCCACAGCAGGGATGGGAAGGGGAGCTGGGGGGTGGGGGTGTGCTCGGGGGGGTGGAGGGGTGGGGTTATAGTAGAACAGCTTTGATGAGTCCTTCCCTCTTGTTCCTTTTCCATTAAAAGCCCTTTCTCCACAACCACTCTGTGCCTCTCTGGGAGCGGGAGGGAGCGCGGGGGGCACCGGGAAACGGCACCCAAGAGGCGCAAAAGCCCCGCTCAGCCCCACAGCAGAGACGGCGAGCCCCAAAGGGCGCCCAGTCGCCCCCAGGGCCCACTCACTGCCAGCGGGGCAGGCAATGCCGGCGGGGGGACTGCCCTGTCCCCTTCCCTGGGGGAAGCAGCCCTTTGGCGGGGGAGCCAGCACAGACGGGTCCCTGCAGGACTCACGGACACGGCCCCACGGGGAAAGCAGCACGGAGCCCCTGGGACAAGGGCACACCTGGGGGGCACGAGGGGGACAGACACACCACAACAAGGGCTGCAGCGCCTTCGCCTTGAACACGACCAACGTCCCCTCCAGCGGGGACAGGGCTCGCCGCAAAGACCCTCAAAGACTCAAGACAATCACGCCCTTCCGCGGCTTCCACCGCGCTCAGATCCGCAGCCCGGCTTTGCCTCACTGACGCAGCAGCAAAATAACCCCAAATCACCCCAAGAATGACGACGGAGGGAGATGCAGGACAGGCAGGGACCCTCCTCCCCTCGACCCTGGGCACCTCTAACTCACCAACACTTCCAACTCGTCCTGTTCCATACTGGGTGCGTTGGCTGGACGTTGACCTCCTTTCTGCCTCCCACGTTCACGTCCTCACTACAGCCATGTCTTCTCCCAAGTCTCCCCCTTGTTCAGACGGGAACGCTGCCCTCCAAATGGATAACGGCTGGTTAAACTCTTCACTGGGAAGAAGGTGAAAAGGCACGAAGCTGACAGCAGTGTCTCACAAAACCCTCCTGGGCACCTGCAGTTCAGCCAGAACACGCCAGCCCTTCTGACATGCACTAACTGCCTTTCAGCGCTCCTACAGACAGCGCGCCCAACGGAACTCCCTTGCCCCCACGAGGACAAGACCATCCCATTGCCCTCATGACAGTTCTGAAACTCAGAGCACATTCCTCCTAGTCTCGTCACCAGCTTGCTTGCCCTCCTCCGCACGCATTCGAGGACCTTCCCATCCTTCTCAAACACACAGCCGCCCTTTGGGCCAGCAAGTCCCTCCGTTTCTGCCCCTTGTCCCACGGAGAAGTCATTCTGGAGACTTTGCATGTACTGGAGTCTCGGGAAAGACAGGCAAGTGTCCCAGTGGGACTTGTGCAGGACCCTGGGCAGCTCTAACTCACCAACACTTCCAACTCATCCTGTTCCATACTGGGTGCGTTGGCTGGACGTTGACCTCCTTTCTGCCTCGCTAGTTCACGTCCTCGCTACAGAGCTGCCTCGAGCACTGGCACAGTCTTGCAGCCAGGAACGCACCTGCAGCACAGCCCTCCGTGGGCAGCCCACTCTCCTCCTCTCCGTTCAGCACCTCGCAGATCCCTCCGATTCTCCTCTGCGTTCACATCCCCCCATACCCCTCCACGCTGATGCCAATCCCTCCTCATTCCCACACTGATGGATGGCGAAAGGGCAAATATGATCAGAATTGACCAGATAAATAGCACAGGATAGGATAGGATAGGATAGGATAGGATAGGATAGGATAGGGTAGGGTAGGGTAGGGTAGGATAGGGTAGGGTAGGGTAGGGTAGGGTAGGATAGGATAGGACAGGACAGAGTAGAGTAGAGCAGAGCAGAGCAGAGCAGAGTAGAGTAGAGTAGAGTAGAGTAGAGTAGATATTTCAGCTGGAAGCAACATGCAACCATCGTCTGGTCCAACTGCCTGACCGTTTCAGGGCTGACCAAAAGTTAAAGCATTTTATTAAAGGCATTGTCCAAATGCTTCGTCAACAACGACAGGCACGGGGCATCGACTGCCTCTCTGGAAGTCTGTTCCAGTGTTTGAACACTGGAAATGATTCCTAATGTCAAGTCTGAACCTCAGAGAACTCTGAGGGAGGCTGCTGGGGGCGGGGTGGAACACGGGGACCCCCCGCATTCCCTCCTGGGAGACCACCAAACAGAAGCCCGGAGACGGCAACCCCAGAGAGTCCTTAGCAGCCAACAGACTCCGAGTGTCCTCACCTGGATTAATGTGGAAGAGGGATTGTGCTTTACCCTCCCGACACAGCTCTAGACCCAGATGGGGTGATGGTAAAAAGGATTTTAAAAGAGAGCCTCTCAATTTCCCTGTGTGTTGACGGGTACCCCAGAAGCCTCTCTTCAAGGCTGGTTAAAGACCTGACCTGCACAAGTCCCGCTGGGACATTTGCCTGTCTTTCCCGAGACTCCAGTACATGCAAAGTCTCCAGAATGACTTCTCCCTGGGACAAGGAGCAGAAGCGGAGGGACTTGCTGGCCCAAAGGGAGGCTGTGTGGCTCTGCAGAGCTCCGCGCTGGGCCAAGCCCCGCTGAGCAGCCCCACCGATGAGGCGTGGGACAGAGCTGGCTCTGCACAAATGCAGAGTGTGCACGGGGGAGGGAGTGCCAGGGAGCTGGGGGGCTCTTGGCTGTGTCCTGCAGTTACCTGGCGGACTCCTCCGAGGTGGAGAAGAGCCTGGCTGTGCTGCGTCAGAAAACCAGAGACCTTGCAGTGACTGCCAGCCGTCTCTGTCAGCGGATGCCAAGGGGAGGCGGAGCCCTTTCTTCCAGCTTGTGTCTGCTTCTTTGCAGCTTTGAGATGAATCCAGCCCCTGGAAGAAGAGCCAAAGACTCTTCCCCTGCAGAGGGATCCAGGGAGAAAGAAGGTAAAGACTGTCCGACTCCCAAGCCAGCTGGACTGCAGGTGCCCAGGAGGGTTTTGTGAGACACTGTTGTCAGCTTCGTGCGTCTTCACCTTCTTCCCAGTGAAGAGTTTAACCAGCCGTTATCCATTTGGAGGGCAGCATTCCCGTCTGAACAAGGGGGAGACTTGGGAGAAGACATGGCTAAGGAGCAAGAGAAAGGAGGTAAAGCAATGGATGAATCCGGACAGAGGCTTGCAGGTTTCCTTCCTGCCGGGGGACGGAAGCCAAGGCTACGCAATGCCTGCCCACTGCTCCGAGTGGCAGTTAATGCGCTGAAGGACACCTCCCTGTTCCATCCCATTACATCCCTAGTGTGTCTTTCCTTTGAGCCCTGTCAGAGAGGACCTAAGGCCTCTTGGGAAACGTGACTCCAAGGCCCTCAGGATTATGGCCATGGACTGAGAGGCTTGGAGAAATGCGCTGGGGCAGGGGTGCGCTCTTGTCCTTGGGGGAGTGAGATGTTTGCGATGGAGACGTTGCCTGCGTCAGCTCTGGAGGGCTCTTTGGAGGTGTCCCCGGGGTGGGCATTTTCTTGCTGGAGGGCGAGTGTGCGGCAGGGTTTGGTGAGACTGTGGTGTCGGCTTCATTTTTGTTGTCTTCTGGTTTCCAGGTCTGAGTTTGCCTGAGCACGATCTGCCACTCTGGGGTCTCAGGTCGCTCCAATGACACATGGAAACCCGCACAGGTAAGGGGACTGAGAAAGAAAACAAAGTAATGGATGGGTCCTGACACAGGCTTGGCTACAGAGATGGCCCCTTTTAGCTCAAGCCAAACCCCTATCTAGCATAGGATCCTATTTCCAGCGGCTTGAGGAAAGAGCGGGCACAAGAACCCCCACCACTGTTTGTGCCAGGACTTTGCTGTCCTTCCCGGGACAAAGTTTGTTGGAGCAGCAGCCTCCTTCCTGCTCTAGCAGAGCATCTCTCCCCATGGCTGCTCGGGGCAGGGCAGGCGGCCGCTCTCTCTGCCGTCCCCGCTCCCAGCCCTGCCCTCCAGCTCGGCCGCAGCCCCACACCGAGATCCCCCCCCCAGCCCTCGGCCTGTCCTGGCCGCTGTGCCCGGGCTGAGACGAGGGTGCGCAGGCGGCACAGGCCGTGCCCACGCTCCCCGCCCGCCCCACGGCCCGGGGGGCTGCGCTGGCTCCGGTGCGGGGGGTGTCATGCCCAGCAGCGCTGCCGGAGGCCCTCAGCGCAGCCGCGCCAGGCCCCGGGACTGCCGGAGGGGGCCGGGCCGGGCCGGGGGCTGTCCCGGCCTCCCCGGCCCCAGGGATGTGGCGAGGCCCCTGGGGCCTTTCCTCGCCCCGCGGTGCTCTGGGCTGGGCCGCGGGGGCGGGCAGGGCCGTTCCCTCACGCCGCGGCTGCTGCCGGGCCCAGGGGCTCGGGGGCGCTGCCGGGAGGGCCCGGCCCCGCTCGGGGTCCCGGGGCTGCGGTTCCCATGGAGACGGGCCGGGCCCCCGCGCCGGACCGGGCCCCCGCGCCTCCCGTCCCGGGCTCTGCGCTGCCGGAAGCCGGGTGGGTGACTCCGGCCGAGAGCGCATGCATGCGGCCCCCGCGGCATGCCGGGAATTGTAGTCCGGGGCTCGTCGGGCTCGCTGTGTGGGCTGGGCCGTAAGACTGCATCTCCCAGCATGCCGCGGGGCGGGGCTACGGCCCAGTCCGTCTCCATGGAAACTCCGCCCGCAGGCCCCGGTCCCCCCCGCGGCCCTGCGGAGGGGGCGGCTGCGGGCCCCGTCAGAGCTCTGCCCCTTCAAAGAGCACAAAGGGCTCTTGCTGTGACACATGCCGGGGCAGACACCCGCCGCCCCCTGAAGGGAAGGGTGGCCGCGGCCCAGGGTGAGCGCTCGGAAACACCCGCTTCAGGAGAAGAGGCTTCTCACCCCGCGAAACCACCAGGCCGCCTTCTGCTCAGAGATGGGGGGTCCGGAGCTACTGACTTCCGTGAAGGACGGCCCGGAGGACGCTTAAGACCATGTCGTGCTCCACGCTGTGGAGGAAAAAAGGGACGTGGAAGTGAAAAAGCGAACGGAAGGAAATTTGTAACTGGGGGGGACGCAGGCAGCGTGAGAGGGGCGGTGCAGGGAGGGAGGGGAACACACAGCGCGGGTCGTTCATGTCCCGTCTTTGCCTTGCTAGCGGTGTGCGGTGGGTTGACAGACACCAGGTGCCCACCCAGCCGCTCTCTCACTCCCCTCCGCAGCTGGACAGCGGAGAGAAAATAGGAGAAAAGACTCCTAGGTCGAGATAAGGACAAGGAGATACCCCAGCAATAACCGTCATGGGCAAAACAGACTCCACATGGGGAAGTTTACTTCATTTTTTTGCCAATGAACACCAGAGCAGGAGAATAAGAAACAAGAACAAATCTTGAAACACCTTCCCTGGCGCAAAGGAGAGGAAGGCCCCACAGATGTTTGCTGTAGGTACTGAGGACAAGAGAGAGTAATCACAGCTTATTTTGGATGCCACAAACTGAAATATAAGTGGAGGATGTCCATATCCAAGCCGGACACGAGGACTCCTTGTCCCACCAGTGATGCTGAGAGCAGAGGGGGACGTCCTTGGCAAGCACTCTGGAAGGCAGCACATTTTAGCCATCGCAGGCTGTGTCCTCTCTGCCTCCTGCTGCCGGGGGCAGCCTCTGCCTGCTCTCTTCTCCCACTGCCAATGTCGGGGACTTAACGCTACGCCTGCGTCACGTCCTCCTGCCCACGCAGAGGTCTCGGGTACCCAAAGCCCTCAGAAATGGCGTCAGGAACTCCTGTCCCACTGCTGTGTCTAGGCTCTGTGCTGTCCCTCCCCTCGCCTTTGGATCCTGGTGTCAGTGAAGCTCTTGGTGGGCTGCACAACTGGCTGCCCTTCCACCTTCCTGCCTCAGGTTTCCCTTTGGGCACTTGGCCGCCCAGTTGCACCCCGTGGCTTAGATACGTGGGGACGGAGACCTGCTGCTGTTCTGGCGTGGCCTCCCACCTGCTTCTCTGGGGTGGGAGGAAGTTTATCCAGTGACCTGAGAAACAGCTTTATTTCTGCAGAAACCTCCAAAGAAAGATGCTGGTCGCACAAAGAGCTCATCCAGAAAAGATCTGCCTGGGTTGAGCTTGCTGTAAGTTAGGAAGCAAGCGGTGGGGAGAACGTGGGGTTCTGTGGGCTGAAGTCCTTTGGAGAAAGGACCTGCCTTGTTCAGCAGCCCTGTGTTTCAAACTCTCTCTCCTCTGGGTTGAGGGGGAATGCTCAGATGAGTTGCAGCTGCAGCACCTGCCTTTCTGGTCTCCACATGCAGAGTTGTCTCTGAGAGATGCTACAGCTGGAGTGAGCGTTGTGGTCCAGGAGGGCCAGACTGCAGGAGACACAAACGTTGGCAATGTCACCTCCCTCACTGGAAGGTCAGTGATGTAGGAAGGGACTTTTCTTCCTGTCAGGAACTGTGCCACTTCATTACTGAAGGTGTTGCAGTTATGTTCAAAGATGTTATAAGACTCCTCGGAACATAGATTCCCCCAAAGAGGAAAGAGAGTCCAGAAAAATTTCTTGTGTGGCTTCAGGGTTCCCCAGGTCAACAAGTGAGTCTGGGGGGCCAAGAAGTGTCCCCTCCTGTCCCCTCACCATCGCTGGCAGCGTAAGGGACTCCTCTTTGTGGACAGGCTCAGGGACGTGTGTGGGGCCTTGGAGAGGCCACGACCCATCGCTGAATCCCTGTGGAGATACGTGGGGCTGGAGGGATCTAGCTCACGTCACCTGCACCGCTCGAGAGCTGGTTCATCCCCAGAGGGCACCCGTAGGCCTTGGTGGCCCCGGCCAGGCCGGCCTGGGGCCTCCCCCACAGCCTGCCCATGGGCTCAGGAGCTTTCAGCAACGGCCAGGACTGACCCCAACCCCTCCAGCCCGGGGACGCTCTTGGCAGGAGGAGCGGAGCTGACCACGGGCCATCGCTCACGGCTTGCTTTCAGGCTCAGCCAACATGTCCCAACTACCCGGGCAGGAGCAGCCCTTCCCCGCAGCCTGGGCACCCCCGGCGAGGGTGGCACCCCAGGCCCCCCCGGCACCCCCAGCAGGTATGGCACCCCTCTCTCTTCGGGCACCCCGCCACCTTCAGCACCTTCAGCATCCCTCAGCCCCCACGCACCCGCAGCACCCCCTGACCTCCCCGACACTCCCAGCACCACCGTCCCACCACCACTTTTGGCACGGGGCTTTAGCAAGCCCGGGCCAGAGTCCCTGCCCTCGCCTGCCTGACGCATGACCAGTAAATCCCATTTCCAGAGAATTTCCCAAATACTTGGCGACACCTCTCCCGTTTCACCTCCTAGAAGCCAGTCTCCTCCAAGATTTGCAACCCCGTCCCCACGGCACAGCAGCTCACCCCGTGGGGAGCACCCCGGCCACAAGCTCCCCACGGGCCTGGCGCAGACTCGGGGGACATCGGCCATCGGGGCCGGCTTGGCGGGTGCCCATGGAGGGTCCCCCCGGCCCAGCACGGCTCCCTCTCACCCACACAGGGCTGCGCATGGCTCCGTGCGGCTGCTTCTTCGACCCCCGGGTCTTCGCCTTCCAGAGCATGAGCACTAACCCGCCTCCAGCGGCCACCTCCACCCTTGGCCACGGCGCCGTGTCTCTGCCAGGTGCTGCCCTGTGGGGCCAAGGCGGCTGCGGGACCCCCCTGGCCTGGGCAGCCCCTGGCACCCCCCAGGGCCAACCGCGACTCCGCGCCCCCTCCAACTCTCAGCGGAGAGCGGAGGCCCCAGCCGTGCCGGTGCTGCCGCTGTGCCTCCCCAACTACCAGCACGTGGAGAGGCAGTTTGCACAGCTCAGCATCTCCGACACGGCCACCACCATGGGGGCAACACCCGAGATGCTGCTGGATCGCTCCCTGCTCAGCCAGGAGGGTCCCAGCTGCGTCCCCATGCCTGGGGACCCTGGTGACGCAGGCAGAGCCATCTCCAACTGCCACAGCGGCTCCCTTGCGCTGCCCACGGAGCTGCTCAGTGCCAACTACAGCGTCCCCGAGACATCCAGCGCGGTCCTGAGCCTGCAGAACATCACCACCATCTGGATGGGGCCCCAGGAGCCGTGCTGGGATGCGGCGAGGGACCTGCCACCGTCCCAGCGGCGGAAAAGGCGCAAGAGCACCTGGCCAAACCCAGCCAGCAAGCGCAGGGCTCTGGCAGCCAGCACTGGGCTGGGAGCGTGGGATTAGACCCACAGCAGGGATGGGATGGGATGGGGAGCTGGGGGGTGGGGGTGTGCTTGGGGGGGTGGAGGGGTGGGGTTATAGTAGAACAGCTTTGATGAGTCCTTCCCTCTTGTTCCTTTTCCATTAAAAGCCCTTTCTCCACAACCACTCTGTGCCTCTCTGGGAGCGGGAGGGAGCGCGGGGGGCACCGGGAAACGGCACCCAAGAGGCGCAAAAGCCCCGCTCAGCCCCACAGCAGAGACGGCCAGCCCCAAAGGGCGCCCAGTCGCCCCCAGGGCCCACTCACTGCCAGCGGGGCAGGCAATGCCGGCGGGGGGACTGCCCTGTCCCCTTCCCTGGGGGAAGCAGCCCTTTGGAGGGGAGCCAGGACAGACGGGTCCCTGCAGGACTCACCGACACGGCCCCACGGGGAAAGCAGCACGGAGCCCCTGGGACAAGGGCACACCTGGGGGGCACGAGGGGGACAGACACACCACAACAAGGGCTGCAGCGCCTTCGCCTTGAACACGACCAGCGTCCCCTCCAGCGGGGACAGGGCTCGCCGCAAAGCCCTTCAAAGCCTCAAGACAATCACGCCCTTCCGCGGCTTCCACCGCGCTCAGATCCGCAGCCCGGCTTTGCCTCACTGACGCAGCAGCAAAATAACCCCAAATCACCCCAAGAATGACGACGGAGGGAGCTGCAGGACAGGCAGGGACCCTCCTCCCCTCGACCCTGGGCAGCTCTAACTCACCAACACTTCCAACTCATCCTGTTCCATACTGGGTGCGTTGGCTGGACGTTGACCTCCTTTCTGCCTCCCAAGTTCACGTCCTCACTACAGAGCTGCCTCCAGCACTGGCACAGTCTTGCAGCCAGGAACGGCGCTGGCCTTTGAAACTCTTTGCTCCTTCCCAGCTAATACAGACGTTGAACCACTGGACTATCTCCAGTCATCCAGGGCCACCCGTGGGCCCTGCAGGCGCTGAACTGGCAGTACCGCTTGGCTCCCCACATCCCCGTCTCCTTCCTTCACACTGTGCCCCAGCTGCAAAGCCCTCTGCAGCCCCAAGCCCTGCAAGGTGACCACCAGACAGTCCTTCAATTCACTGTCAGTTGGGGGCTCTGCGGGAGACCAACCTTTCCCAGGAGGAAATGATGGGACGTTCCCAGATGTTTCCCAGGAGGCCTTAGGTCTTCTCTGACAGGGCTCAAAGGAAAGACACACTAGGGATATAATGGGATGGAGCAGGGAGGTGTCCTTCAGCACATTAACTGCAACGCACAGGCAAGTGTCCCAGCGGGACTTGTGCAGGGCAGGTCTTTAACCAGCCTTGAAGAGGGGCTTCTGGGGGACCCGTCAACACACAGGGAAATTGAGAGGCTCTCTTTTAAAATCCTTTTTGCCATCGCCCCATCTGGGTCTACAGCTGTGTCGGGAGGGTAAAGCACAATCCCTCTTCCACATTAATCCAGGTGAGGCCACTCGGAGTCAGGAGTCAGAAGGAACACACATGGAGGGAGCTGGGAACCCTTCCTTTGAGGAGGGATTCTTGGATAACCTCAGGAGCAGGCAAGGTCTGGCAACACAGCCCTACCAAGCAGGAGCTGAGAAGCCAAGCACATGCACTCACATGGGCAGCGCACGGATCCCCCCAGGACACACGTGCAAAGCAGCAGCTTCGTTGCCTGATACCACGTTAACCCTTCTCTGTGGGTTCTGCAGAAAGCACAGAGACGCGGCACGTCAGCCCAACCAAAGGAGCTCCTCACTCACAAAGGCAGCAAGCCTTCCCACCGCTCAGCGCAGCTGCCTCAAGGAAACTCCCTCCTACACCTCTCCTCCACCACCAGCAGCCCTCCCTTACCATCAACAAGAGCTGCACGGTTGCGCTACAGGACTTGCCCTGCTCTTGCACCCTTTCCCCAAGCTGCCGGGAATGGGACCGCGGGCGAGAGAGGCGTTTGGCTTGAGCCAAGACACCTCTTCTCTGCGCCTCCTCTGGAGCCAAGAACACCGAATGCAAGCAAGAAACTCTACGGAAAGCTTGCCTTGCCCAAGTGCTATGCCCATGACGGCAGGCCGAGAGAGGCCAGCTCCGAGTCCTCTGAGGGCACCTCAGGAGACTGGAGAGGAGCCCTGGAGAAAAGGTTACCCTTACAGACAGCAGCCACTTTAATACGATTCCAGTGGCATCGATGGTGAGGAGAAACTCTTCAGAGTATCTCATCGTGAGGATCCTGCTTCGGCTCATAAGTATGGACACTTGCACTTCATGGTCAGGGGCTGTCTGCCACCTGATCGTGGAAACCATTTCCAGGCACATGAAGGACAAGCAAGTCATCAGGAAGAGTCAGCACGGCATCACCAAGGGGATGTCATGCTGGACCAACCTGAGAACCTTCTACGCTGACATGGCTGGCTTGCTAGATGAGGGGAGAGCAGTGGCTATTGTCTACCTAGACGTCATTAAGGTTTTTGGCACTCTCTCCCAGGAGGTCCTCACAGGGAAGCTGATCACGTATGGTCTGCATGAGCAGGCAGTGAGGTGGATTGAAAACTCTGTAAATGGCCATGCCCAGAGTGTGGAGATAAGTGGCACAAAATCTGGCTGGAGGCCAGGAACCAATGGAACACCCCAGGAATCAATTCTGGACATGCAGAGTTGGACATGGGTCCAATCCTGTCTACCATCTTCATTGCCCTTTGGGACCACCCTCCAGGAGACCTGTCTCTCAGTCTGCCTCCCATCCCTCGCCACGCGTTCCTCCCTGCTCCCGGTCATGACTTCTGGTCCCCTCCCGTCCCCTCCCTAACCCTTCAGGGCCACTCTGCTCCCCTGCCTGTGAGCTCCCGTCACCCACCAGCCCCTCTCTGCACACTCACACCTCGGACGTGTTCCTCCATGGGTGCTCAGACCCACCTTGCTCCCCTCCCCGGGACTGCCCGAGCCCCGGGGCACCCCCCTCCCCGTACACACACCGCTGCAGCCAGAGCCCTCCGTGGGCAGCCCACTCTCCTCCTCTCCGTTCAGCAGCTCGCAGATCCCTCCGATTCTCCTCTGCCTTCACATCCCCCCATACCCCTCCACACTGATGCCAATCCCTCCTCATTTCCACACTGATGGATGGCGAAAGGGCAAATATGATCAGAATTGACCAGATAAACAGAATAGGATAGGATAGGGTAGGAAAGGATAGGGTAGGATAGGATAGGGTCGAGTAGAGTAGAGTAGAGTAGAGTAGAGTAGATATTTCAGCTGGAAGCAACATGCAACCATCATCTGGTCCAACTGCCTGACCGTTTCAGGGCTGGCCAAAAGTTAAAGCATTTTATTAAAGGCATTGTCCAAATGCTTCGTCAACAACGACAGGCACGGACGGGGCATCGACTGCCTCTCTGGAAGTCTGTTCCAGTGTTTGAACACTGGAAATGCTTCCGAATGTCAAGTCTGAACCTCAGAGCACTCTGAGGGAGGCTGCTGGGGGCGGGGCGGAACACGGGGAGCCCCCGCATTCCCTCCTGGGAGACCACCAGACAGAAGCCCGGAGACGGCAACCCCAGAGAGTCCTTAGCAGCCAACAGACAGAACGGACCATGGCGCTGCCAGCACTCCGGCTCCCACCGCGCGGCTCCCGGACCCCCCTGGCGCCCCGGCTGCTCCAGCCTTTACACCGGCCCAAAACCTTCTACCCTCCAGGTAGGGACTGACCCCAACCCCTCCAGCCCGGGGACGCTCTTGGCAGAAGGAGCGGAGCTGACCACGGGCCATCGCTCACGGCTTGCTTTCAGGCTCAGCCAACATGTCCCAACGACCCGGGCAGGAGCAGCCCTTCCCCGCAGCCTGGGCACCCCCGGCGACGGTGGCACCCCAGGCCCCCCCGGCACCCCCAGCAGGTATGGCACCCCTCTCTCTTCGGGCACCCCGCCACCTTCAGCACCTTCAGCATCCCTCATCCCCCACGCACCCGCAGCACCCCCTGACCTCCCCGACACTCCCAGCACCACCGTCCCACCACCACTTTTGGCACGGGGCTTTAGCAAGCC
Source organism: Gavia stellata (assembly GCF_030936135.1). Lineage (NCBI taxonomy): Eukaryota > Metazoa > Chordata > Aves > Gaviiformes > Gaviidae > Gavia > Gavia stellata. The sequence continues at coordinate 336,248 of NC_082624.1, forward strand.
CGGGCCAGAGTCCCTGCCCTCGCCTGCCTGACGCATGACCAGTAAATCCCATTTCCAGAGAATTTCCCAAATACTTGGCGCCACACCTATGTTTCACCTCCTAGAAGCCAATCTCCTCCCCGATTTGCAAATCCGTCCCCACGGCACAGCAGCTCACCCCGTGGGGAGCACCCCGGCCACAAGCTCCCCACGGGCCTGGCGTAGACTCGGGGGACATCAGCCATCGGGGCCGGCTTGGCGGGTGCCCATGGAGGGTCCCCCCGGCCCAGCACGGCTCCCTCTCACCCACACAGGGCTGCGCATGGCTCCATGCGGCTGCTTCTTCGACCCCCGGGTCTTCGCCTTCCAGAGCATGAGCACTAACCCGCCTCCAGCGGCCACCTCCACGCTTGGCCATGGCGCCGTGTCTCTGCCAGGTGCTGCCCTGTGGGGCCAAGGCGGCTGCGGGACCCCCCTGGCCTGGGCAGCCCCTGGCACCCCCCAGGGCCAACCGCGACTCCGTGCCCCGTCCAACTCTCAGCGGAGAGCGGAGGCCCCAGCCGTGCCGGTGCTGCCGCCGTGCCTCCCCAACTACCAGCACGTGGAGAGGCAGTTTGCACGGCTCTCCATCTCCGACACGGCCACCACCATGGGGGCAACACCTGAGATGATGCTGGATCGCTCCCTGCTCAGCCAGGACGGTCCCAGCTGCGTCCCCATGCGTGGGGACCCTGGTGACACCGGCAGAGCCATCCCCCACTGCCACAGCGGCTCACGTGCGCTGCCCACGGAGCTGATCAGTGCCACCTACAGCGTCCCCGAGACATCCAGCGCGGTCCTGAGCCTGCAGCACATCACCACCATCTGGATGGGGCCCCAGGAGCCGTGCTGGGATGCGGCGAGGGACCTGCCACCGTCCCAGCGGCAGAAAAGGCGCAAGAGCACCTGGCCAATCCCAGCCAGCAAGCGCAGGGCTCTGGCAGCCAGCACTGGGCTGGGAGCGTGGGATTAGACCCACAGCAGGGATGGGATGGGGAGCTGGGGGGTGGGGGTGTGCTTGGGGGGGTGGAGGGGTGGGGTTATAGTAGAACAGCTTTGATGAGTCCTTCCCTCTTGTTCCTTTTCCATTAAAAGCCCTTTCTCCACAACCACTCTGTGCCTCTCTGGGAGCGGGAGGGAGCGCGGGGGGCACCGGGAAACGGCACCCAAGAGGCGCAAAAGCCCCGCTCAGCCCCACAGCAGAGACGGCGAGCCCCAAAGGGCGCCCAGTCGCCCCCAGGGCCCACTCACTGCCAGCGGGGCAGGCAATGCCGGCGGGGGGACTGCCCTGTCCCCTTCCCTGGGGGAAGCAGCCCTTTGGCGGGGGAGCCAGCACAGACGGGTCCCTGCAGGACTCACGGACACGGCCCCACGGGGAAAGCAGCATGGAGCCCCTGGGACAAGGGCACACCTGGGGGGCACGAGGGGGACAGACACACCACAACAAGGGCGGCAGCGCCTTCGCCTTGAACACGACCAGCGTCCCCTCCAGCGGGGACAGGGCTCGCCGCAAAGCCCTTCAAAGCCTCAAGACAATCACGCCCTTCCGCGGCTTCCACCGCGCTCAGATCCGCAGCCCGGCTTTGCCTCACTGACGCAGCAGCAAAATAACCCCAAATCACCCCAAGAATGACGACGGAGGGAGATGCAGGACAGGCAGGGACCCTCCTCCCCTCGACCCTGGGCACCTCTAACTCACCAACACTTCCAACTCGTCCTGTTCCATACTGGGTGCGTTGGCTGGACGTTGACCTCCCTTCTGCCTCCCAAGTTCACGTCCTCACTACAGCCATGTCTTCTCCCAAGTCTCCCCCTTGTTCAGACGGGAACGCTGCCCTCCAAATGGATAACGGCTGGTTAAACTCTTCACTGGGAAGAAGGTGAAAAGGCACGAAGCTGACAGCAGTGTCTCACAAAACCCTCCTGGGCACCTGCAGTCCAGCCAGAACACGCCAGCCCTTCTGACATGCGCTAACTGCCCTTCAGCGCTCCTACAGACAGCGCACCCAACGGAACTCCCTTGCCCCCATGAGGACAAGACCATTCCATTGCCCTCATGTCAATTCTGAACCTCAGAGCACATTCCTCCTCGTCTCGTCACCAGCTTGCTTGCCCTCCTCCGCACGCATTCGAGGACCTTCCCATCCTTCTCAAACACACAGCCTCCCTTTGGGCAAGCAAGTCCCTCCCTTTCTGCCCCTTGTCCCAGGGAGAAGTCATTCCGGAGACTTTGCATGTACTGGAGTCGCAGGAAAGACAGGCAAGTGTCCCAGCGGGACTTGTGCAGGGCAGGTCTTTAACCAGCCTTGAAGAGGGGCTTCTGGGGGACCCGTCAACACACAGGGAACTTGAGAGGCTCTCGTTTAAAATCCTTTTTGCCATCGCCCCATCTGGGTCTACAGCTGTGTCGGGAGGGTAAAGCACAATCCCTCTTCCACATTAATCCAGGTGAGGCCACTCGGAGTCAGGAGTCAGAAGGAACACACATGGAGGGAGCTGGGAACCCTTCCTTTCAGGAGGGATTCTTGGATAACCTCAGGAGCAGGCAAGGTCTGGCAACACAGCCCTACCAAGCAGGAGCTGAGAAGCCAAGCACATGCACTCACATGGGCAGCGCACGGATCCCCCCAGGACACACGTGCAAAGCAGCAGCTTCGTTGCCTGATACCACGTTAACCCTTCTCTGTGGGTTCTGCAGAAAGCACAGAGACGCGGCACGTCAGCCCAACCAAAGGAGCTCCTCACTCACAAAGGCAGCAAGCCTTCCCACCGCTCAGCGCAGCTGCCTCAAGGAAACTCCCTCCTACACCTCTCCTTCACCACCAGCAGCCCTCCCTTACCATCAACAAGAGCTGCACGGTTGCGCTACAGGACTTGCCCTGCTCTTGCACCCTTTCCCCAAGCTGCCGGGAATGGGACCGCGGGCGAGAGAGGCGTTCGGCTTGAGCCAAGACACCTCTTCTCTGCGCCTCCTCTGGAGCCAAGAACACCGAATGCAAGCACGCAGCTCTATGCAAAGCTTGCCTTGCAGACGGCCATGCCTTGCCCAAGTGCTACGCCCATGACGGCAGGCCGAGAGAGGCCAGCTCCGAGTCCTCTGAGGGAACCTCAGGAGCCTGGAGAGGAGCCCTGGAGAAAAGGTTACCCTTACAGACAGCAGCCACTTTAATACGATTCCAGTGGCATCGATGGTGAGGAGAAACTCTTCAGAGTATCTCATCGTGAGGATCCTGCTTCGGCTCATAAGTATGGACACTTGCACTTCATGGTCAGGGGCTGTCTGCCACCTGATCGTGGAAACCATTTCCAGGCACATGAAGGACAAGCAAGTCATCAGGAAGAGTCAGCACGGCATCACCAAGGGGATGTCATGCTGGACCAACCTGAGAACCTTCTACGCTGACATGGCTGGCTTGCTAGATGAGGGGAGAGCAGTGGCTGTTGTCTACCTAGACTTCATTGAGGTTTTTAGCACTCTCTCCCAGGAGGCCCTCACAGGGAAGCTGATCACGTATGGTCTGCATGAGCAGGCAGTGAGGTGGATTGAAAACTCTGTAAATGGCCATGCCCAGAGTGTGGAGATAAGTGGCACAAAATCTGGCTGGAGGCCAGGAACCAATGGAACACCCCAGGAATCAATTCTGGACATGCAGAGTTGGACATGGGTCCAATCCTGTCTAACATCTTCATTGCCCTTTGGGACCACCCTCCAGGAGACCTGTCTCTCAGTCTGCCTCCCATCCCTCGCCACGCGTTCCTCCCTGCTCCCGGTCATGACTTCTGGTCCCCTCCCGTCCCCTCCCTAACCCTTCAGGGCCACTCCGCTCCCCTGCCTGTGAGCTCCCCTCACCCACCAGCCCCTCTCTGCACACTCACACCTCGGACGTGTTCCTCCATGGGTGCTCAGACCCACCTTGCTCCCCTCCCCGGGACTGCCCGAGCCCCGGGGCATCCCCCTCCCCGTACACACACCCCTGCAGCCAGAGCCCTCCGTGGGCAGCCCACTCTCCTCCTCTCTGTTCAGCAGCTCGCAGATCCCTCCGATTCTCCTCTGCCTTCACATCCCCCCATACCCCTCCACGCTGATGCCAATCCCTCCTCATTCCCACACTGATGGATGGCGAAAGGGCAAATGTGATCAGAATTGACCAGATATAGGATAGGATAGGATAGGATAGGATAGGATAGGATAGGATAGGATAGGATAGGATAGGATAGGGTAGGGTAGGGTAGGGTAGGGTCGGATAGGATAGGGTTGAGTAGAGTAGACTAGAGTAGAGTAGAGTAGAGTAGAGCAGAGCAGAGTAGAGTAGAGTAGAGGAGATATTTCAGCTGGAAGCAACATGCAACCATCATCTGGTCCAGCTGCCTGACCGTTTCAGGGCTGACCAAAAGTTAAAGCATTTTATTCAAGGCATTGTCCAAATGCTTCGTCAACAACGACAGGCACGGGGCATCGACTGCCTCTCTGGAAGTCTGTTCCAGTGTTTGAACACTGGAAATGCTTCCTAATGTCAAGTCTGAACCTCAGAGCACTCTGAGGGAGGCTGCTGGGGGCGGGGCGGAACACGGGGAGCCCCCGCATTCCCTCCTGGGAGACCACCAGACAGAAGCCCGGAGACGGCAACCCCAGAGAGTCCTTAGCAGCCAACAGACAGAACGGACCATGGCGCTGCCAGCACTCCGGCTCCCACCGCGCGGCTCCCGGACCCCCCCGGCGCCCCGGCTGCTCCAGCCTTTACACCGGCCCAAAACCTTCTACCCTCCAGGTAGGGACTGACCCCAACCCCTCCAGCCCGGGGACGTTCTTGGCAGAAGGAGCGGAGCTGACCACGGGCCATCGCTCACGGCTTGCTTTCAGGCTCAGCCAACATGTCCCAACTACCCGGGCAGGAGCAGCCCTTCCCCGCAGCCTGGGCACCCCCGGCGACGGTGGCACCCCAGGCCCCCCCGGCACCCCCAGCAGGTATGGCACCCCTCTCTCTTCGGGCACCCCGCCACCTTCAGCACCTTCAGCATCCCTCAGCCCCCACGCACCCGCAGCACCCCCTGACCTCCCCGACACTCCCAGCACCACCGTCCCACCACCACTTTTGGCACGGGGCTTTAGCAAGCCCGGGCCAGAGTCCCTGCCCTCGCCTGCCTGACGCATGACCAGTAAATCCCATTTCCAGAGAATTTCCCAAATACTTGGCGACCCCTCTCCCGTTTCACCTCCTAGAAGCCAGTCTCCTCCCCGATTTGCAACCCCGTCCCCACGGCACAGCAGCTCACCCCGTGGGGAGCACCCCGGCCACAAGCTCCCCACGGGCCTGGCGCAGACTCGGGGGACATCGGCCATCGGGACCGGCTTGGCGGGTGCCCATGGAGGGTCCCCCCGGCCCAGCACGGCTCCCTCTCACCCACACAGGGCTGCGCATGGCTCCGTGCGGCTGCTTCTTCGACCCCCGGGTCTTCGCCTTCCAGAGCATGAACACTAACCCGCCTCCAGCAGCCACCTCCACGCTTGGCCACGGCGCCGTGTCTCTGCCAGGTGCTGCCCTGTGGGGCCAAGGCGGCTGCGGGACCCCCCTGGCCTGGGCAGCCCCTGGCACCCCCCAGGGCCAACCGCGACTCCGCGCCCCCTCCAACTCTCAGCGGAGAGCGGAGGCCCCAGCCGTGCCGGTGCTGCCGCCGTGCCTCCCCAACTACCAGCACGTGGAGAGGCAGTTTGCACGGCTCTCCATCTCCGACACGGCCACCACCATGGGGGCAACACCCGAGATGCTGCTGGATCGCTCCCGGCTCAGCCAGGAGGGTCCCAGCTGCGTCGCCATGCCTGGGGACCCTGGTGACGCTGGCAGAGCCGTCCCCCACTGCCACAGCGGCTCACTTGTGCTGCCCACGGAGCTGCTCAGTGCCAACTACAGCGTCCCCGAGACTTCCAGCGCGGTCCTGAGCCTGCAGCACATGACCACCATCTGGATGGGGCCCCAGGAGCCGTGCTGGGATGCGGCGAGGGACCTGCCACCGTCCCAGCGGCGGAAAAGGCGCAAGAGCACCTGGCCAAACCCAGCCAGCAAGCGCAGGGCTCTGGCAGCCAGCACTGGGCTGGGAGCGTGGGATTAGACCCACAGCAGGGATGGGATGGGGAGCTGGGGGGTGGGGGTGTGCTTGGGGGGGTGGAGGGGTGGGGTTATAGTAGAATAGCTTTGATGAGTCCTTCCCTCTTGTTCCTTTTCCATTAAAAGCCCTTTCTCCACAACCACTCTGTGCCTCTCTGGGAGCGGGAGGGAGCGCAGGGGGCACCGGGAAACGGCACCCAAGAGGCGCAAAAGCCCCGCTCAGCCCCACAGCAGAGACGGCCAGCCCCAAAGGGCGCCCAGTCGCCCCCAGGGCCCACTCACTGCCAGCGGGGCAGGCAATGCCGGCGGGGGGACTGCCCTGTCCCCTTCCCTGGGGGAAGCAGCCCTTTGGCGGGGGAGCCAGGACAGACGGGTCCCTGCAGGACTCACGGACACGGCCCCACGGGGAAAGCAGCATGGAGCCCCTGGGACAAGGGCACACCTGGGGGGCACGAGGGGGACAGACACACCACAACAAGGGCTGCAGCGCCTTCGCCTTGAACACGACCAGCGTCCCCTTCAGCGGGGACAGGGCTCGCCGCAAAGCCCTTCAAAGCCTCAAGACAATCACGCCCTTCCGCGGCTTCCACCGCGCTCAGATCCGCAGCCCAGCTTTGCCTCACTGACGCAGCAGCAAAATAACCCCAAATCACCCCAAGAATGACGACGGAGGGAGCTGCAGGACAGGCAGGGACCCTCCTCCCCTCGACCCCGGGCAGCTCTAACTCACCAACACTTCCAACTCGTCCTGTTCCATACTGGGTGCGTTGGCTGGACGTTGACCTCCTTTCTGCCTCCCACGTTCACGTCCTCACTACAGCCATGTCTTCTCCCAAGTGTCCCCCTTGTTCAGATGGGAACGCTGCCCTCCAAATGGATAACGGCTGGTTAAACTCTTCACTGGGAAGAAGGTGAAAAGGCACGAAGCTGACAGCAGTGTCTCACAAAACCCTCCTGGGCACCTGCAGTCCAGCCAGAACACGCCAGCCCTTCTGACATGCCCTAACTGCCCTTCAGCGCTCCTACAGACAGCGCACCCAACGGAACTCCCTTGCCCCCATGAGGACAAGACCATCCCATTGCCCTCATGTCAATTCTGAACCTCAGAGCACATTCCTCCTAGTCTCATCACCAGCTTGCTTGCCCTCCTCCGCACGCATTCGAGGACCTTCCCATCCTTCTCAAACACACAGCCTCCCTTTGGGCAAGCAAGTCCCTCCCTTTCTGCCCCTTGACCCAGGGAGAAGTCATTCCAGAGACTTTGCATGTCCTGGAGTCTCAGGAAAGACAGGCAAGTGTCCCAGCGGGACTTGTGCAGGGCAGGTCTTTAACCAGCCTTGAAGAGAGGCTTCTGGGGTACCCGTCAACACACAGGGAACTTGAGAGGCTCTCTTTTAAAATCCTTTTTTTACCGTCACCCCATCTGGGTCTACAGCTGTGTCAGGAGGGTAAAGCACAATCCCTCTTCCACATTAATCCAGGTGAGGCCACTCGGAGTCAGAAGGAACCCACATGGAGGGAGCTGGGAACCCTTCCTTTGAGGAGAGAAGAGGAGAGGAGAGGAGAGTAGAGTAGAGCAGAGTAGCGTACAGTAAAGTACAGTAGAGTAGAGTAGAGTAGATATTTCAGCTGGAAGCAACATGCAACCATCATTTGGTCCAGCTGCCTGACCGTTTCAGGGCTGACCAAAAGTTAAAGCATTTCATTAAAGGCATTGTCCAAATGCTTTGTCAACAACGACAGGCACGGGGCATCGACTGCCTCTCTGGAAGTCTGTTCCAGTGTTTGAACACTGGAAGTGCTTCCTAATGTCAAGTCTGAACCTCAGAGCACTCTGAGGGAGGCTGCTGGGGGCGGGGCGGAACACGGGGAGCCCCCGCATTCCCTCCTGGGAGACCACCAAACAGAAGCCCGGAGACGGCAACCCCAGAGAGTCCTTAGCAGCCAACAGACAGAACGGACCATGGCGCTGCCAGCACTCCGGCTCCCACCGCGCGGCTCCCGGACCCCACTGGCGCCCCGGCTGCTCCAGCCTTTACACCGGCCCAAAACCTTCTACCCGCCAGGTAGGGACTGACCCCAACCCCTCCAGCCCGGGGACGCTCTTGGCAGAAGGAGCGGAGCTGACCACGGGCCATCGCTCACGGCTTGCTTTCAGGCTCAGGCAACATGTCCCAACGACCCGGGCAGGAGCAGCCCTTCCCCGCAGCCTGGGCACCCCCGGCGAGGGTGGCACCCCAGGCCCCCCCGGCACCCCCAGCAGGTATGGCACCCCTCTCTCTTCGGGCACCCCGCCACCTCCAGCACCTTCAGCATCCCTCATCCCCCACGCACCCGCAGCACCCCCTGACCTCCCCGACACTCCCAGCACCACCGTCCCACCACCACTTTTGGCACGGGGCTTTAGCAAGCCCGGGCCAGAGTCCCTGCCCTCGCCTGCCTGACGCATGACCAGTAAATCCCATTTCCAGAGAATTTCCAAAATACTTGGCGACACCTCTCCCGTTTCACCTCCTAGAAGCCAGTCTCCTCCCCGATTTGCAACCCCGTCCCCACGGCACAGCAGCTCACCCCGTGGGGAGCACCCCGGCCACAAGCTCCCCACGGGCCTGGCGCAGACTCGGGGGACATCGGCCATCGGGGCCGGCTTGGCGGGTGCCCATGGAGGGTCCCCCCGGCCCAGCACGGCTCCCTCTCACCCACACAGGGCTGCGCATGGCTCCATGCGGCTGCTTCTTTGACCCCCGGGTCTTCGCTGTCCACTGGAGGAACACGAACATGCCTCCAGCGGCCACCTCCACCCTTGGCCACGGCGCCATGTCTCTGCCAGGTGCTGCCCTGTGGGGCCAAGGCGGCTGCGGGACCCCCCTGGCCTGGGCAGCCCCTGGCACCCCCCAGGGCCAACCGCGACTCCGCGTCCCCTCCAACTCTCAGCGGAGAGCGGAGGCCCCAGCCGTGACGGTGCTGCCGCCGTGCCTCCCCAACTACCAGCACGTGGAGAGGCAGTTTGCACGGCTCTCCATCTCCGACACGGCCACCACCATGGGGGCAACACCCGAGATGCTGCTGGATCGCTCCCGGCTCAGCCAGGAGGGTCCCAGCTGCGTCCCCATGCCTGGGGACCCTGGTGACACCAGCAGAGCCATCCCCCACTGTCAAAGCGGCTCACTTGTGCTGCCCATGGAGCTGCTCTGTGCCAACCTCAGCGTCCCCGAGACATCCAGCACAGTCCTGAGCCTGCAGAACATCACCACCATGTGGATGGGGCCCCAGGAGCCGTGCTGGGATGCGGCGAGGGACCTGCCACCGTCCCAGCGGCGGAAAAGGCGCAAGAGCACCTGGCCAATCCCAGCCAGCAAGCGCAGGGCTCTGGCAGCCAGCACTGGGCTCGGAGCGTGGGATTAGACCCACAGCAGGGATGGGATGGGGAGCTGGGGGGTGGGGGTGTGCTTGGGGGGGTGGACGGGTGGGGTTATAGTAGAACAGCTTTGATGAGTCCTTCCCTCTTGTTCCTTTTCCATTAAAAGCCCTTTCTCCACAACCACTCTGTGCCTCTCTGGGAGCGGGAGGGAGCGCGGGGGGCACCGGGAAACGGCACCCAAGAGGCGCAAAAGCCCCGCTCAGCCCCACAGCAGAGACGGCGAGCCCCAAAGGGCGCCCAGTCGCCCCCAGGGCCCACTCACTGCCAGCGGGGCAGGCAATGCCGGCGGGGGGACTGCCCTGTCCCCTTCCCTGGGGGAAGCAGCCCTTTGGCGGGGGAGCCAGGACAGACGGGTCCCTGCAGGACTCACGGACACGGCCCCACGGGGAAAGCAGCATGGAGCCCCTGGGACAAGGGCACACCTGGGGGGCACGAGGGGGACAGACACACCACAACAAGGGCGGCAGCGCCTTCGCCTTGAACACGACCAGCGTCATCTCCAGCGGGGACAGGGCTCGCCGCAAAGCCCTTCAAAGCCTCAAGACAATCACGCCCTTCCGCGGCTTCCACCGCGCTCAGATCCGCAGCCCGGCTTTGCCTCACTGACGCAGCAGCAAAATAACCCCAAATCACCCCAAGAATGACGACCGAGGGAGATGCAGGACAGGCAGGGACCCTCCTCCCCTCGACCCTGGGCACCTCTAACTCACCAACACTTCCAACTCGTCCTGTTCCATACTGGGTGCGTTGGCTGGACGTTGACCTCCTTTCTGCCTCCCACGTTCACGTCCTCACTACAGCCATGTCTTCTCCCAAGTCTCCCCCTTGTTCAGACGGGAACGCTGCCCTCCAAATGGATAACGGCTGGTTAAACTCTTCACTGGGAAGAAGGCACGAAGCTGACAGCAGTGTCTCACAAAACCCTCCTGGGCACCTGCAGTCCAGCCAGAACACGCCAGCCCTTCTGACATGCGCTAACTGCCCTTCAGCGCTCCTACAGACAGCGCGCCCAACGGAACTCCCTTGCCCCCATGAGGACAAGACCATCCCATTGCCCTCATGTCAATTCTGAACCTCAGACCACATTCCTCCTAGTCTCGTCACCAGCTTGCTTGCCCTCCTCCGCACGCATTCGAGGACCTTCCCATCCTTCTCAAACACACAGCCTCCCTTTGGGCCAGCAAGTCCCTCCGTTTCTGCCCCTTGTCCCACGGAGAAGTCATTCCAGAGACTTTGCATGTACTGGAGTCTCAGGAAAGACAGGCAAGTGTCCCAGCGGGACTTGTGCAGGACCCTGGGCAGCTCTAACTCACCAACACTTCCAACTCATCCTGTTCCATACTGGGTGCGTTCGCTGGACGCTGACCTCCTTTCTGCCTCCCAAGTTCACGTCCTCACTACAGAGCTGCCTCGAGCACTGGCACAGTCTTGCAGCCAGGAACGGCGCTGGCCTTTGAAACTCTTTGCTCCTTCCCAGCCAATACAGACGTTGAACCTCTGGACTATCTCCAGTCATCCAGGGCCACCTGTGGGCCCTGCAGGCGCTGAACTGGCAGTACCGCTTGGCTCCCCACATCCCCGTCTCCTTCCTTCACACTGTGCCCCAGCTGCAAAGCCCTCTGCAGCCCCAAGCCCTGCAAGGTGACCACCAGACAGTCCTTCAAGTCATTGTCAGTTGGGGGCTCAGAATTGACCAGATAAATAGGATAGGATAGGATAGGATAGGATAGGATAGGATAGGATAGGATAGGATAGGGTAGAGTAGAGTAGAGTAGAGTAGAGTACAGTAGAGTAGACTAGAGTAGAGTGGAGTAGACTAGAGTAGATATTTGGCATGGCTGATCCCCTGAGCCTGTGCAACTCTCTCCGACAAGGTCGTCATCCTCTCCGAGCCCTGCGCCCCAGCTCAAGAGCACCACGATGTCATTCACGCATTCCTTCACCAGCTCCTCTGGAAGGCTTGTCTTCAGGGACGGCTGAGATCAGTCCAGGGGGACAATTTTGAGGTCATCTGGAAAACGGCAAAGGAGGAGCGAGGTCAGGTCGGCAGCAGCTCCGCAGGCTGAAATACACTTTGGGGAGCTGCCCACTCCACCGGCAACCCTGTGCGACAGGCGCACCTTGTGCAAAGTCCTCGCCAAAATCCAAAGCACTCTGCAAACTGAGGTGTCGGGTGGAAAGCAAGGCTTTCTTCCAAGCAGAAGGAGGACAAGAGAGGCATGACCATCGGGCAGGAGCCCTCTGCAGGAGATGGGTCCAGCTCCCAGGGCCACCGGGAGGGTGCCAGCCCCTGCAGCTGTGCCACGCTCAGGCCAGCAAAGACCGCACAACAGCCTTGAGGGTCAGCCTGGCCATCTCGCCCTCCGTCCTCACGACTGCTCCGAGAACGTCTCCGTTTTCGGCGACGCAGATGTCACACAGAGCTTGCGTTTGCACAAGGTGAAGATGTTCCCCAGGTCACAGCCCAAGGCCTCATGCTGCCGCCTTACCAGGAATGTCTCTCTTGGCATAGCTGATCCCCTGAGCCTGTGCAACTCTCTCCGACAGACGAAACCTGGGTGCGATCTCGTCCCTCTTCACTTCACTGATGTGCTTTCTCAGCACGCAGAAAACACCGAGCACATCTATGGCCACACCCTGAAACCAGCAGAGAGCAGAGGAGCACAAGAAGGGCTTTAGAGGCACAAATGGACGGAGGACTCACCTTCTAAGAGATGTGCAAGGTAAAAGCCAAACAAATTATCTCGGAGCTACACCAGGCCCAAGGGGCGTCGGGCAATTGAGCAAGCCCTGAGAAGGGTCCCAGGCTCTCAGCTGGGCCTCTGCCCTCCAGCACTGAGGGCTACAAGCGGCCACAAACGCTCGAGGCCTCGCTTCTACTGCAACTGAATCCCCTTCTTGGCATCCGCTGTCGACGGAGCGGCTCTGTCACACCTTTGTGCCCTTCTGGGGCATTTCCTCTGCTTTCCCGGGATGGGATGGACACTTGCACTTCATGGTCAGGGGCTGTCTGCCACCTGATCGTGGAAACCATTTCCAGGCACATGAAGGACAAGCAAGTCATCAGGAAGAGTCAGCACGGCATCACCAAGGGGATGTCATGCTGGACCAACCTGAGAACCTTCTACGCTGACATGGCTGGCTTGCTAGATGAGGGGAGAGCAGTGGCTGTTGTCTACCTAGACTTCATTAAGGTTTTTGGCACTCTCTCTCAGGAGGTCCTCACAGGGAAGCTGATCACGTATGGTCTGCATGAGCAGGCAGTGAGGTGGATTGAAAACTCTGTAAATGGCCATGCCCAGAGTGTGGAGATAAGTGGCACAAAATCTGGCTGGAGGCCAGGAACCAATGGAACACCCCAGGAATCAATTCTGGACATGCAGAGTTGGACATGGGTCCAATCCTGTCTACCATCTTCATTGCCCTTTGGGACCACCCTCCAGGAGACCTGTCTCTCAGTCTGCCTCCCATCCCTCGCCACGCGTTCCTCCCTGCTCCCGGTCATGACTTCTGGTCCCCTCCCGTCCCCTCCCTAACCCTTCAGGGCCACTCCGCTCCCCTGCCTGTGAGCTCCCGTCACCCACCAGCCCCTCTCTGCACACTCACACCTCGGACGTGTTCCTCCATGGGTGCTCAGACCCACCTTGCTCCCCTCCCCGGGACTGCCCGAGCCCCGGTGCATCCCCCTCCCCGTACACACACCCCTGCAGCCAGAGCCCTCCGTGGGCAGCCCACTCTCCTCCTCTCCGTTCAGCAGCTCGCAGATCCCTCCGATTCTCCTCTGCGTTCACATCCCCCCATACCCCTCCACGCTGATGCCAATCCCTCCTCATTCCCACACTGATGGATGGCGAAAGGGCAAATAGGATCAGAATTGACCAGATACATAGGATAGGATAGGATAGGATAGGATAGGGTAGGGTAGGGTAGGGTAGGGTAGGGTAGGGTAGGGTAGGATAGGGTCGACTAGAGTAGAGTAGAGTAGAGTAAAGTAGAGTAGAGTAGGGTAGATATTTCAGCTGGAAGCAACATGCAACCATCATCTGGTCCAACTGCCTGACCGTTTCAGGGCTGACCAAAAGTTAAAGCATTTTATTAAAGGCATTGTCCAAATGCTTTGTCAACAACGACAGGCACGGGGCATCGACTGCCTCTCTGGAAGTCTGTTCCAGTGTTTGAACACTGGAAGTGCTTCCGAATGTCAAGTCTGAACCTCAGAGCACTCTGAGGGAGGCTGCTGGGGGCGGGGCGGAACACCGGGAGCCCCCGCATTCCCTCCTGGGAGACCACCAAACAGAAGCCCGGAGACGGCAACCCCAGAGAGTCCTCAGCAGCCAACAGACAGAACGGACCATGGCGCTGCCAGCACTCCGGCTCCCACCGCGCGGCTCCCGGACCCCCCTGGCGCCCCGGCTGCTCCAGCCTTCACACCGGCCCAAAACCTTCTACCCTCCTTGTAGGGACTGACCCCAACCCCTCCAGCCCGGGGACGCTCTTGGCAGAAGGAGCGGAGCTGACCACGGGCCATCGCTCACGGCTTGCTTTCAGGCTCAGCCAACATGTCCCAGCGACCCGGGCAGGAGCAGCCCTTCCCCGCAGCCTGGGCACCCCCGGCGAGGGTGGCACCCCAGGCCCCCCCGGCACCCCCAGCAGGTATGGCACCCCTCTCTCTTCGGGCACCCCGCCACCTTCAGCACCTCCAGCATCCCTCATCCCCCACGCACCCGCAGCACCCCCTGACCTCCCCGACACTCCCAGCACCACCGTCCCACCACCACTTTTGGCACGGGGCTTTAGCAAGCCCGGGCCAGAGTCCCTGCCCTCGCCTGCCTGACGCATGACCAGTAAATCCCGTTTCCAGAGAATTTCCCAAATACTTGGCGACACCTCTCCCGTTTCACCTCCTAGAAGCCAGTCTCCTCCCCGATTTGCAACCCCGTCCCCACGGCACAGCAGCTCACCCCGTGGGGAGCACCCCGGCCACAAGCTCCCCACGGGCCTGGCACAGACTCGGGGGACATCGGCCATCGGGGCCGGCTTGGCGGGTGCCCATGGAGGGTCTCCCCGGCCCAGCACGGCTCTCTCTCACCCACACAGGGCTGCGCATGGCTCCGTGCGGCTGCTTCTTCGATCCCCGGGTCTTCGCCTTCCAGAGCATGAGCACTAACCCGCCTCCAGCGGCCACCTCCACGCTTGGCCACGGCGCCGTGTCTCTGCCAGGTGCTGCCCTGTGGGGCCAAGGCGGCTGCGGGACCCCCCTGGCCTGGGCAGCCCCTGGCACCCCCCAGGGCCAACCGCGACTCCGCGCCCCCTCCAACTCTCAGCGGAGAGCGGAGGCCCCAGCCGTGCCGGTGCTGCCGCCGTGCCTCCCCAACTACCAGCACGTGGAGAGGCAGTTTGCACGGCTCTCCATCTCCGACACGGCCACCACCATGGGGGCAACACCTGAGATGATGCTGGATCGCTCCCTGCTCAGCCAGGACGGTCCCAGCTGCGTCCCCATGCGTGGGGACCCTGGTGACACCGGCAGAGCCATCCCCCACTGCCACAGCGGCTCACGTGCGCTGCCCACGGAGCTGATCAGTGCCACCTACAGCGTCCCCGAGACATCCAGCGCGGTCCTGAGCCTGCAGCACATCACCACCATCTGGATGGGGCCCCAGGAGCCGTGCTGGGATGCGGCGAGGGACCTGCCACCGTCCCAGCGGCGGAAAAGGCGCAAGAGCACCTGGCCAATCCCAGCCAGCAAGCGCAGGGCTCTGGCAGCCAGCACTGGGCTGGGAGCGTGGGATTAGACCCACAGCAGGGATGGGATGGGGAGCTGGGGGGTGGGGGTGTGCTTGGGGGGGTGGAGGGGTGGGGTTATAGTAGAACAGCTTTGATGAGTCCTTCCCTCTTGTTCCTTTTCCATTAAAAGCCCTTTCTCCACAACCACTCTGTGCCTCTCTGGGAGCGGGAGGGAGCGCGGGGGGCACCGGGAAACGGCACCCAAGAGGCGCAAAAGCCCCGCTCAGCCCCACAGCAGAGACGGCGAGCCCCAAAGGGCGCCCAGTCGCCCCCAGGGCCCACTCACTGCCAGCGGGGCAGGCAATGCCGGCGGGGGGACTGCCCTGTCCCCTTCCCTGGGGGAAGCAGCCCTTTGGCGGGGGAGCCAGCACAGACGGGTCCCTGCAGGACTCACGGACACGGCCCCACGGGGAAAGCAGCATGGAGCCCCTGGGACAAGGGCACACCTGGGGGGCACGAGGGGGACAGACACACCACAACAAGGGCGGCAGCGCCTTCGCCTTGAACACGACCAGCGTCCCCTCCAGCGGGGACAGGGCTCGCCGCAAAGCCCTTCAAAGCCTCAAGACAATCACGCCCTTCCGCGGCTTCCACCGCGCTCAGATCCGCAGCCCGGCTTTGCCTCACTGACGCAGCAGCAAAATAACCCCAAATCACCCCAAGAATGACGACGGAGGGAGATGCAGGACAGGCAGGGACCCTCCTCCCCTCGACCCTGGGCACCTCTAACTCACCAACACTTCCAACTCGTCCTGTTCCATACTGGGTGCGTTGGCTGGACGTTGACCTCCCTTCTGCCTCCCAAGTTCACGTCCTCACTACAGCCATGTCTTCTCCCAAGTCTCCCCCTTGTTCAGACGGGAACGCTGCCCTCCAAATGGATAACGGCTGGTTAAACTCTTCACTGGGAAGAAGGTGAAAAGGCACGAAGCTGACAGCAGTGTCTCACAAAACCCTCCTGGGCACCTGCAGTCCAGCCAGAACACGCCAGCCCTTCTGACATGCCCTAACTGCCCTTCAGCGCTCCTACAGACAGCGCACCCAACGGAACTCCCTTGCCCCCATGAGGACAAGACCATTCCATTGCCCTCATGTCAATTCTGAACCTCAGAGCACATTCCTCCTTGTCTCGTCACCAGCTTGCTTGCCCTCCTCCGCACGCATTCGAGGACCTTCCCATCCTTCTCAAACACACAGCCTCCCTTTGGGCCAGCAAGTCCCTCCCTTTCTGCCCCTTGTCCCAGGGAGAAGTCATTCCGGAGACTTTGCATGTACTGGAGTCGCAGGAAAGACAGGCAAGTGTCCCAGCGGGACTTGTGCAGGGCAGGTCTTTAACCAGCCTTGAAGAGGGGCTTCTGGGGGACCCGTCAACACACAGGGAAATTGAGAGGCTCTCTTTTAAAATCCTTTTTGCCATCGCCCCATCTGGGTCTACAGCTGTGTCGGGAGGGTAAAGCACAATCCCTCTTCCACATTAATCCAGGTGAGGCCACTCGGAGTCAGGAGTCAGAAGGAACCCACATGGAGGGAGCTGGGAACCCTTCCTTTCAGGAGGGATTCTTGGATAACCTCAGGAGCAGGCAAGGTCTGGCAACACAGCCCTACCAAGCAGGAGCTGAGAAGCCAAGCACATGCACTCACATGGGCAGCGCACGGATCCCCCCAGGACACACGTGCAAAGCAGCAGCTTCGTTGCCTGATACCACGTTAACCCTTCTCTGTGGGTTCTGCAGAAAGCACAGAGACGCGGCACGTCAGCCCAACCAAAGGAGCTCCTCACTCACAAAGGCAGCAAGCCTTCCCACCGCTCAGCGCAGCTGCCTCAAGGAAACTCCCTCCTACACCTCTCCTTCACCACCAGCAGCCCTCCCTTACCATCAACAAGAGCTGCACGGTTGCGCTACAGGACTTGCCCTGCTCTTGCACCCTTTCCCCAAGCTGCCGGGAATGGGACCGCGGGCGAGAGAGGCGTTCGGCTTGAGCCAAGACACCTCTTCTCTGCGCCTCCTCTGGAGCCAAGAACACCGAATGCAAGCACGCAGCTCTATGCAAAGCTTGCCTTGCAGACGGCCATGCCTTGCCCAAGTGCTACGCCCATGACGGCAGGCCGAGAGAGGCCAGCTCCGAGTCCTCTGAGGGCACCTCAGGAGCCTGGAGAGGAGCCCTGGAGAAAAGGTTACCCTTACAGACAGCAGCCACTTTAATACGATTCCAGTGGCATCGATGGTGAGGAGAAACTCTTCAGAGTATCTCATCGTGAGGATCCTGCTTCGGCTCATAAGTATGGACACTTGCACTTCATGGTCAGGGGCTGTCTGCCACCTGATCGTGGAAACCATTTCCAGGCACATGAAGGACAAGCAAGTCATCAGGAAGAGTCAGCACGGCATCACCAAGGGGATGTCATGCTGGACCAACCTGAGAACCTTCTACGCTGACATGGCTGGCTTGCTAGATGAGGGGAGAGCAGTGGCTGTTGTCTACCTAGACTTCATTGAGGTTTTTAGCACTCTCTCCCAGGAGGCCCTCACAGGGAAGCTGATCACGTATGGTCTGCATGAGCAGGCAGTGAGGTGGATTGAAAACTCTGTAAATGGCCATGCCCAGAGTGTGGAGATAAGTGGCACAAAATCTGGCTGGAGGCCAGGAACCAATGGAACACCCCAGGAATCAATTCTGGACATGCAGAGTTGGACATGGGTCCAATCCTGTCTAACATCTTCATTGCCCTTTGGGACCACCCTCCAGGAGACCTGTCTCTCAGTCTGCCTCCCATCCCTCGCCACGCGTTCCACCCTGCTCCCGGTCATGACTTCTGGTCCCCTCCCGTCCCCTCCCTAACCCTTCAGGGCCACTCCGCTCCCCTGCCTGTGAGCTCCCGTCACCCACCAGCCCCTCTCTGCACACTCACACCTCGGACGTGTTCCTCCATGGGTGCTCAGACCCACCTTGCTCCCCTCCCCGGGACTGCCCGAGCCCCGGGGCATCCCCCTCCCCGTACACACACCGCTGCAGCCAGAGCCCTCCGTGGGCAGCCCACTCTCCTCCTCTCTGTTCAGCAGCTCGCAGATCCCTCCGATTCTCCTCTGCCTTCACATCCCCCCATACCCCTCCACGCTGATGCCAATCCCTCCTCATTCCCACACTGATGGATGGCGAAAGGGCAAATGTGATCAGAATTGACCAGATATAGGATAGGATAGGATAGGATAGGATAGGATAGGATAGGATAGGATAGGATAGGATAGGATAGGATAGGATAGGATAGGGTAGGGTAGGGTAGGGTCGGATAGGATAGGGTTGAGTAGAGTAGACTAGAGTAGAGTAGAGTAGAGTAGAGCAGAGCAGAGTAGAGTAGAGTAGAGGAGATATTTCAGCTGGAAGCAACATGCAACCATCATCTGGTCCAGCTGCCTGACCGTTTCAGGGCTGACCAAAAGTTAAAGCATTTTATTCAAGGCATTGTCCAAATGCTTCGTCAACAACGACAGGCACGGGGCATCGACTGCCTCTCTGGAAGTCTGTTCCAGTGTTTGAACACTGGAAATGCTTCCTAATGTCAAGTCTGAACCTCAGAGCACTCTGAGGGAGGCTGCTGGGGGCGGGGCGGAACACGGGGAGCCCCCGCATTCCCTCCTGGGAGACCACCAGACAGAAGCCCGGAGACGGCAACCCCAGAGAGTCCTTAGCAGCCAACAGACAGAACGGACCATGGCGCTGCCAGCACTCCGGCTCCCACCGCGCGGCTCCCGGACCCCCCCGGCGCCCCGGCTGCTCCAGCCTTTACACCGGCCCAAAACCTTCTACCCTCCAGGTAGGGACTGACCCCAACCCCTCCAGCCCGGGGACGCTCTTGGCAGAAGGAGCGGAGCTGACCACGGGCCATCGCTCACGGCTTGCTTTCAGGCTCAGCCAACATGTCCCAACTACCCGGGCAGGAGCAGCCCTTCCCCGCAGCCTGGGCACCCCCGGCGACGGTGGCACCCCAGGCCCCCCCGGCACCCCCAGCAGGTATGGCACCCCTCTCTCTTCGGGCACCCCGCCACCTTCAGCACCTTCAGCATCCCTCAGCCCCCACGCACCCGCAGCACCCCCTGACCTCCCCGACACTCCCAGCACCACCGTCCCACCACCACTTTTGGCACGGGGCTTTAGCAAGCCCGGGCCAGAGTCCCTGCCCTCGCCTGCCTGACGCATGACCAGTAAATCCCATTTCCAGAGAATTTCCCAAATACTTGGCGACACCTCTCCCGTTTCACCTCCTAGAAGCCAGTCTCCTCCCCGATTTGCAACCCCGTCCCCACGGCACAGCAGCTCACCCCGTGGGGAGCACCCCGGCCACAAGCTCCCCACGGGCCTGGCGCAGACTCGGGGGACATCGGCCATCGGGACCGGCTTGGCGGGTGCCCATGGAGGGTCCCCCCGGCCCAGCACGGCTCCCTCTCACCCACACAGGGCTGCGCATGGCTCCGTGCGGCTGCTTCTTCGACCCCCGGTTCTTCGCCTTCCAGAGCATGAACACTAACCCGCCTCCAGCAGCCACCTCCACGCTTGGCCACGGCGCCGTGTCTCTGCCAGGTGCTGCCCTGTGGGGCCAAGGCGGCTGCGGGACCCCCCTGGCCTGGGCAGCCCCTGGCACCCCCCAGGGCCAACCGCGACTCCGCGCCCCCTCCAACTCTCAGCGGAGAGCGGAGGCCCCAGCCGTGCCGGTGCTGCCGCCGTGCCTCCCCAACTACCAGCACGTGGAGAGGCAGTTTGCACGGCTCTCCATCTCCGACACGGCCACCACCATGGGGGCAACACCCGAGATGCTGCTGGATCGCTCCCTGCTCAGCCAGGACGGTCCCAGCTGCGTCACCATGCCTGGGGACCCTGGTGACGCTGGCAGAGCCGTCCCCCACTGCCACAGCGGCTCACTTGTGCTGCCCACGGAGCTGCTCAGTGCCAACTACAGCGTCCCCGAGACTTCCAGCGCGGTCCTGAGCCTGCAGCACATCACCACCATCTGGATGGGGCCCCAGGAGCCGTGCTGGGATGCGGCGAGGGACCTGCCACCGTCCCAGCGGCGGAAAAGGCGCAAGAGCACCTGGCCAAACCCAGCCAGCAAGCGCAGGGCTCTGGCAGCCAGCACTGGGCTGGGAGCGTGGGATTAGACCCACAGCAGGGATGGGATGGGGAGCTGGGGGGTGGGGGTGTGCTTGGGGGGGTGGAGGGGTGGGGTTATAGTAGAATAGCTTTGATGAGTCCTTCCCTCTTGTTCCTTTTCCATTAAAAGCCCTTTCTCCACAACCACTCTGTGCCTCTCTGGGAGCGGGAGGGAGCGCAGGGGGCACCGGGAAACGGCACCCAAGAGGCGCAAAAGCCCCGCTCAGCCCCACAGCAGAGACGGCGAGCCCCAAAGGGCGCCCAGTCGCCCCCAGGGCCCACTCACTGCCAGCGGGGCAGGCAATGCCGGCGGGGGGACTGCCCTGTCCCCTTCCCTGGGGGAAGCAGCCCTTTGGCGGGGGAGCCAGGACAGACGGGTCCCTGCAGGACTCACGGACACGGCCCCACGGGGAAAGCAGCATGGAGCCCCTGGGACAAGGGCACACCTGGGGGGCACGAGGGGGACAGACACACCACAACAAGGGCTGCAGCGCCTTCGCCTTGAACACGACCAGCGTCCCCTTCAGCGGGGACAGGGCTCGCTGCAAAGCCCTTCAAAGCCTCAAGACAATCACGCCCTTCCGCGGCTTCCACCGCGCTCAGATCCGCAGCCCAGCTTTGCCTCACTGACGCAGCAGCAAAATAACCCCAAATCACCCCAAGAATGACGACCGAGGGAGCTGCAGGACAGGCAGGGACCCTCCTCCCCTCGACCCCGGGCAGCTCTAACTCACCAACACTTCCAACTCGTCCTGTTCCATACTGGGTGCGTTGGCTGGACGTTGACCTCCTTTCTGCCTCCCACGTTCACGTCGTCACTACAGCCATGTCTTCTCCCAAGTGTCCCCCTTGTTCAGATGGGAACGCTGCCCTCCAAATGGATAACGGCTGGTTAAACTCTTCACTGGGAAGAAGGTGAAAAGGCACGAAGCTGACAGCAGTGTCTCACAAAACCCTCCTGGGCACCTGCAGTCCAGCCAGAATACGCCAGCCCTTCTGACATGCCCTAACTGCCCTTCAGCGCTCCTACAGACAGCGCGCCCAACGGAACTCCCTTGCCCCCACGAGGACAAGACCATCCCATTGCCCTCATGTCAATTCTGAACCTCAGAGCACATTCCTCCTAGTCTCATCACCAGCTTGCTTGCCCTCCTCCGCACGCATTCGAGGACCTTCCCATCCTTCTCAAACACACAGCCTCCCTTTGGGCAAGCAAGTCCCTCCCTTTCTGCCCCTTGACCCAGGGAGAAGTCATTCCAGAGACTTTGCATGTACTGGAGTCTCAGGAAAGACAGGCAAGTGTCCCAGCGGGACTTGTGCAGGGCAGGTCTTTAACCAGCCTTGAAGAGAGGCTTCTGGGGTACCCGTCAACACACAGGGAACTTGAGAGGCTCTCTTTTAAAATCCTTTTTTTACCGTCACCCCATCTGGGTCTACAGCTGTGTCAGGAGGGTAAAGCACAATCCCTCTTCCACATTAATCCAGGTGAGGCCACTCGGAGTCAGAAGGAACCCACATGGAGGGAGCTGGGAACCCTTCCTTTGAGGAGAGAAGAGGAGAGGAGAGGAGAGTAGAGTAGAGCAGAGTAGCGTACAGTAAAGTACAGTAGAGTAGAGTAGAGTAGATATTTCAGCTGGAAGCAACATGCAACCATCATTTGGTCCAGCTGCCTGACCGTTTCAGGGCTGACCAAAAGTTAAAGCATTTCATTAAAGGCATTGTCCAAATGCTTTGTCAACAACGACAGGCACGGGGCATCGACTGCCTCTCTGGAAGTCTGTTCCAGTGTTTGAACACTGGAAGTGCTTCCTAATGTCAAGTCTGAACCTCAGAGCACTCTGAGGGAGGCTGCTGGGGGCGGGGCGGAACACGGGGAGCCCCCGCATTCCCTCCTGGGAGACCACCAAACAGAAGCCCGGAGACGGCAACCCCAGAGAGTCCTTAGCAGCCAACAGACAGAACGGACCATGGCGCTGCCAGCACTCCGGCTCCCACCGCGCGGCTCCCAGACCCCACTGGCGCCCCGGCTGCTCCAGCCTTTACACCGGCCCAAAACCTTCTACCCTCCAGGTAGGGACTGACCCCAACCCCTCCAGCCCGGGGACGCTCTTGGCAGAAGGAGCGGAGCTGACCACGGGCCATCGCTCACGGCTTGCTCTGAAAGTTGCTCAGGCAACATGTCCCAACGACCCGGGCAGGAGCAGCCCTTCCCCGCAGCCTGGGCACCCCCGGCGAGGGTGGCACCCCAGGCCCCCCCGGCACCCCCAGCAGGTATGGCACCCCTCTCTCTTCGGGCACCCCGCCACCTCCAGCACCTTCAGCATCCCTCATCCCCCACGCACCCGCAGCACCCCCTGACCTCCCCGACACTCCCAGCACCACCGTCCCACCACCACTTTTGGCACGGGGCTTTAGCAAGCCCGGGCCAGAGTCCCTGCCCTCGCCTGCCTGACGCATGACCAGTAAATCCCATTTCCAGAGAATTTCCAAAATACTTGGCGACACCTCTCCCGTTTCACCTCCTAGAAGCCAGTCTCCTCCCCGATTTGCAACCCCGTCCCCACGGCACAGCAGCTCACCCCGTGGGGAGCACCCCGGCCACAAGCTCCCCACGGGCCTGGCGCAGACTCGGGGGACATCGGCCATCGGGGCCGGCTTGGCGGGTGCCCATGGAGGGTCCCCCCGGCCCAGCACGGCTCCCTCTCACCCACACAGGGCTGCGCATGGCTCCATGCGGCTGCTTCTTTGACCCCCGGGTCTTCGCTGTCCACTGGAGGAACACGAACATGCCTCCAGCGGCCACCTCCACCCTTGGCCACGGCGCCATGTCTCTGCCAGGTGCTGCCCTGTGGGGCCAAGGCGGCTGCGGGACCCCCCTGGCCTGGGCAGCCCCTGGCACCCCCCAGGGCCAACCGCGACTCCGCGCCCCCTCCAACTCTCAGCGGAGAGCGGAGGCCCCAGCCGTGACGGTGCTGCCGCCGTGCCTCCCCAACTACCAGCACGTGGAGAGGCAGTTTGCACGGCTCTCCATCTCCGACACGGCCACCACCATGGGGGCAACACCCGAGATGCTGCTGGATCGCTCCCGGCTCAGCCAGGAGGGTCCCAGCTGCGTCCCCATGCCTGGGGACCCTGGTGACACCAGCAGAGCCATCCCCCACTGTCAAAGCGGCTCACTTGTGCTGCCCATGGAGCTGCTCTGTGCCAACCTCAGCGTCCCCGAGACATCCAGCACAGTCCTGAGCCTGCAGAACATCACCACCATGTGGATGGGGCCCCAGGAGCCGTGCTGGGATGCGGCGAGGGACCTGCCACCGTCCCAGCGGCGGAAAAGGCGCAAGAGCACCTGGCCAATCCCAGCCAGCAAGCGCAGGGCTCTGGCAGCCAGCACTGGGCTGGGAGCGTGGGATTAGACCCACAGCAGGGATGGGATGGGGAGCTGGGGGGTGGGGGTGTGCTTGGGGGGGTGGAGGGGTGGGGTTATAGTAGAACAGCTTGGATGAGTCCTTCCCTCTTGTTCCTTTTCCATTAAAAGCCCTTTCTCCACAACCACTCTGTGCCTCTCTGGGAGCGGGAGGGAGCGCGGGGGGCACCGGGAAACGGCACCCAAGAGGCGCAAAAGCCCCGCTCAGCCCCACAGCAGAGACGGCGAGCCCCAAAGGGCGCCCAGTCGCCCCCAGGGCCCACTCACTGCCAGCGGGGCAGGCAATGCCGGCGGGGGGACTGCCCTGTCCCCTTCCCTGGGGGAAGCAGCCCTTTGGCGGGGGAGCCAGGACAGACGGGTCCCTGCAGGACTCACGGACACGGCCCCACGGGGAAAGCAGCATGGAGCCCCTGGGACAAGGGCACACCTGGGGGGCACGAGGGGGACAGACACACCACAACAAGGGCGGCAGCGCCTTCGCCTTGAACACGACCAGCGTCATCTCCAGCGGGGACAGGGCTCGCCGCAAAGCCCTTCAAAGCCTCAAGACAATCACGCCCTTCCGCGGCTTCCACCGCGCTCAGATCCGCAGCCCGGCTTTGCCTCACTGACGCAGCAGCAAAATAACCCCAAATCACCCCAAGAATGACGACCGAGGGAGATGCAGGACAGGCAGGGACCCTCCTCCCCTCGACCCTGGGCACCTCTAACTCACCAACACTTCCAACTCGTCCTGTTCCATACTGGGTGCGTTGGCTGGACGTTGACCTCCTTTCTGCCTCCCACGTTCACGTCCTCACTACAGCCATGTCTTCTCCCAAGTCTCCCCCTTGTTCAGACGGGAACGCTGCCCTCCAAATGGATAACGGCTGGTTAAACTCTTCACTGGGAAGAAGGCACGAAGCTGACAGCAGTGTCTCACAAAACCCTCCTGGGCACCTGCAGTCCAGCCAGAACACGCCAGCCCTTCTGACATGCGCTAACTGCCCTTCAGCGCTCCTACAGACAGCGCGCCCAACGGAACTCCCTTGCCCCCATGAGGACAAGACCATCCCATTGCCCTCATGTCAATTCTGAACCTCAGACCACATTCCTCCTAGTCTCGTCACCAGCTTGCTTGCCCTCCTCCGCACGCATTCGAGGACCTTCCCATCCTTCTCAAACACACAGCCTCCCTTTGGGCCAGCAAGTCCCTCCGTTTCTGCCCCTTGTCCCACGGAGAAGTCATTCCAGAGACTTTGCATGTACTGGAGTCTCAGGAAAGACAGGCAAGTGTCCCAGCGGGACTTGTGCAGGACCCTGGGCAGCTCTAACTCACCAACACTTCCAACTCATCCTGTTCCATACTGGGTGCGTTCGCTGGACGCTGACCTCCTTTCTGCCTCCCAAGTTCACGTCCTCACTACAGAGCTGCCTCGAGCACTGGCACAGTCTTGCAGCCAGGAACGGCGCTGGCCTTTGAAACTCTTTGCTCCTTCCCAGCCAATACAGACGTTGAACCTCTGGACTATCTCCAGTCATCCAGGGCCACCTGTGGGCCCTGCAGGCGCTGAACTGGCAGTACCGCTTGGCTCCCCACATCCCCGTCTCCTTCCTTCACACTGTGCCCCAGCTGCAAAGCCCTCTGCAGCCCCAAGCCCTGCAAGGTGACCACCAGACAGTCCTTCAAGTCATTGTCAGTTGGGGGCTCAGAATTGACCAGATAAATAGGATAGGATAGGATAGGATAGGATAGGATAGGATAGGATAGGGTAGAGTAGAGTAGAGTAGAGTAGAGTACAGTAGAGTAGACTAGAGTAGAGTGGAGTAGACTAGAGTAGATATTTGGCATGGCTGATCCCCTGAGCCTGTGCAACTCTCTCCGACAAGGTCGTCATCCTCTCCGAGCCCTGCGCCCCAGCTCAAGAGCACCACGATGTCATTCACGCATTCCTTCACCAGCTCCTCTGGAAGGCTTGTCTTCAGGGACGGCTGAGATCAGTCCAGGGGGACAATTTTGAGGTCATCTGGAAAACGGCAAAGGAGGAGCGAGGTCAGGTCGGCAGCAGCTCCGCAGGCTGAAATACACTTTGGGGAGCTGCCCACCCCACCGGCAACCCTGTGCGACAGGCGCACCTTGTGCAAAGTCCTCGCCAAAATCCAAAGCACTCTGCAAACTGAGGTGTCGGGTGGAAAGCAAGGCTTTCTTCCAAGCAGAAGGAGGACAAGAGAGGCATGACCATCGGGCAGGAGCCCTCTGCAGGAGATGGGTCCAGCTCCCAGGGCCACCGGGAGGGTGCCAGCCCCTGCAGCTGTGCCACGCTCAGGCCAGCAAAGACCGCACAACAGCCTTGAGGGTCAGCCTGGCCATCCCGCCCTCCGTCCTCACGACTGCTCCGAGAACGTCTCCGTTTTCGGCGACGCAGATGTCACACAGAGCTTGCGTTTGCACAAGGTGAAGATGTTCCCCAGGTCACAGCCCAAGGCCTCATGCTGCCGCCTTACCAGGAATGTCTCTCTTGGCATAGCTGATCCCCTGAGCCTGTGCAACTCTCTCCGACAGACGAAACCTGGGTGCGATCTCGTCCCTCTTCACTTCACTGATGTGCTTTCTCAGCACGCAGAAAACACCGAGCACATCTATGGCCACACCCTGAAACCAGCAGAGAGCAGAGGAGCACAAGAAGGGCTTTAGAGGCACAAATGGACGGAGGACTCACCTTCTAAGAGATGTGCAAGGTAAAAGCCAAACAAATTATCTCGGAGCTACACCAGGCCCAAGGGGCGTCGGGCAATTGAGCAAGCCCTGAGAAGGGTCCCAGGCTCTCAGCTGGGCCTCTGCCCTCCAGCACTGAGGGCTACAAGCGGCCACAAACGCTCGAGGCCTCGCTTCTACTGCAACTGAATCCCCTTCTTGGCATCCGCTGTCGACGGAGCGGAGCCCCAAGCCCTGCAAGGTGACCACCAGACAGTCCTTCAAGTCATTGTCAGTTGGGGGCTCTGCGGGAGACCAACCTTTCCCAGGAGGAAATGATGGGACGTTCCCAGATGTTTCCCAGGAGGCCTTAGGTCTTCTCTGACAGGGCTCAAAGGAAAGACACACTAGGGATATAATGGGATGGAGCAGGAGGTGTCCTTCAGCACATTAACTGCAACGCACGGGCAAGTGTCCCAGCGGGACTTGTGCAGGGCAGGTCTTTAACCAGCCTTGAAGAGGGGCTTCTGGGGGACCCGTCAACACACAGGGAAATTGAGAGGCTCTCTTTTAAAATCCTTTTTGCCATCACCACATCTGGGTCTACAGCTGTGTCGGGAGGGTAAAGCACAATCCCTCTTCCACATTAATCCAGGTGAGGCCACTCGGAGTCAGGAGTCAGAAGGAACCCACATGGAGGGAGCTGGGAACCCTTCCTTTGAGGAGGGATTCTTGGATAACCTCAGGAGCAGGCAAGGTCTGGCAACACAGCCCTACCAAGCAGGAGCTGAGAAGCCAAGCACATGCACTCACATGGGCAGCGCACGGATCCCCCCAGGACACACGTGCAAAGCAGCAGCTTCGTTGCCTGATACCACGTTAACCCTTCTCTGTGGGTTCTGCAGAAAGCACAGAGACGCGGCACGTCAGCCCAACCAAAGGAGCTCCTCACTCACAAAGGCAGCAAGCCTTCCCACCGCTCAGCGCAGCTGCCTCAAGGAAACTCCCTCCTACACCTCTCCTTCACCACCAGCAGCCCTCCGTTACCATCAACAAGAGCTGCACGGTTGCGCTACAGGACTTGCCCTGCTCTTGCACCCTTTCCCCAAGCTGCCGGGAATGGGACCGCGGGCGAGAGAGGCGTTTGGCTTGAGCCAAGACACCTCTTCTCTGCGCCTCCTCTGGAGCCAAGAACACCGAATGCAAGCAAGAAACTCTACGGAAAGCTTGCCTTGCCCAAGTGCTATGCCCATGACGGCAGGCCGAGAGAGTCCAGCTCCGAGTCCTCTGAGGGCACCTCAGGAGACTGGAGAGGAGCCCTGGAGAAAAGGTTACACTTACAGACAGCAGCCACTTTAATACGATTCCAGTGGCATCGATGGTGAGGAGAAACTCTTCAGAGTATCTCATCGTGAGGATCCTGCTTCGGCTCATAAGGAAACCGATGCCCCTGAAGACAAGGTCGTCATCCTCTCTGAGCCCTGCGCCCCAGCTCAAGAGCACCACGATGTCATTCACGCATTCCTTCACCAGCTCCTCTGGAAGGCTTGTCTTCAGGGACGGCTGAGATCAGTCCAGGGGGACAATTTTGAGGTCATCTGGAAAACGGCAAAGGAGGAGCGAGGTCAGGTCGGCAGCAGCTCCGCGGGCTGAAATACACTTTGGGGAGCTGCCCACCCCACCGGCAACCCTGTGCGACAGGCGCACCTTGTGCAAAGTCCTGGCCAAAATCCAAAGCACTCTGCAAACTGAGGTGTCGGGTGGAAAGCAAGGCTTTCTTCCAAGCAGAAGGAGGACAAAAGAGGCATGACCATCGGGCAGGAGCCCTCTGCAGGAGATGGGTCCAGCTCCCAGGGCCACCGGGAGGGTGCCAGCCCCTGCAGCTGTGCCACGCTCAGGCCAGCAAAGACCGCACAACAGCCTTGAGGGTCAGCCTGGCCATCCCGCTCTCCGTCGTCACGACTGCTCCGAGAATGTCTCCGTTTTCGGTGACACAGATGTCACACAGAGCTTGCGTTTGCACAAGGTGAAGATGTTCCCCAGCTCACAGCCCAAGGCTTCATGCTGCCGCCTTACCAGGAATGTCTCTCTTGGCATGGCTGATCCCCTGAGCCTGTGCAACTCTCTCCGACAGACGAAGCCTGGGTGCGATCTCGTCCCTCTTCACTTCACTGATGTGCTTTCTCAGCACGCAGAAAACACCGAGCACATCTATGGCCACACCCTGAAACCAGCAGAGAGCAGAGGAGCACAAGAAGGGCTTTAGAGGCACAAATGGATGGAGGACTCACCTTCTAAGAGATGTGCAAGGTAAAAGCCAAACCAATTATCTCGGAGCTACACCAGGCCCAAGGGGCGTCGGGCAATTGAGCAAGCCCTGAGAAGGGTCCCAGGCTCTCAGCTGGGCCTCTGCCCTCCAGCACTGAGGGCTACAAGGGGCCACAAAGGCTCGAAGCCTCGCTTCTACTGCAACTGAATCCCCTTCTTGGCATCTGCTGTCGACGGAGCGGCTCTGTCACACCTTTGTGCCCTTCTGGGCATTTCCTCTGCTTTCCCGGGACGGGATGGACACTTGCACTTCATGGTCAGGGGCTGTCTGCCACCTGATTGTGGAAACCATTTCCAGGCACATGAAGGACAAGCAAGTCATCAGGAAGAGTCAGCACGGCATCACCAAGGGGATGTCATGCTGGACCAACCTGAGAACCTTCTACGCTGACATGGCTGGCTTGGTAGAGGAGGGGAGAGCAGTGGCTATTGTCTACCTAGACTTCATTAAGGTTTTTGGCACTCTTTCCAAGGAGGTCCTCACAGGAAAGCTGATCACGTATGGTCTGGATGAGCAGGCAGTGAGGTGGATTGAAAACTCTGTAAATGGCCATGCCCAGAGTGTGGAGATAAGTGGCACAAAATCTGGCTGGAGGCCAGGAACCAATGGAACACCCCAGGAATCAATTCTGGACATGCAGAGTTGGACATGGGTCCAATCCTGTCTACCATCTTCATTGCCCTTTGGGACCACCCTCCAGGAGACCTGTCTCTCAGTCTGCCTCCCATCCCTCGCCACGCGTTCCTCCCTGCTCCCGGTCATGACTTCTGGTCCCCTCCCGTCCCCTCCCTAACCCTTCAGGGCCACTCCGCTCCCCTGCCTGTGAGCTCCCGTCACCCACCAGCCCCTCTCTGCACACTCACACCTCGGACGTGTTCCTCCATGGGTGCTCAGACCCACCTTGCTCCCCTCCCCGGGACTGCCCGAGCCCCGCGGCATCTCCCTCCCCGTACACACACCCCTGCAGCCAGAGCCCTCCGTGGGCAGCCCCCTCTCCTCCTCTCCGTTCAGCAGCTCGCAGATCCCTCCGATTCTCCTCTGCCTTCACATCCCCCCATACCCCTCCACGCTGATGCCAATCCCTCCTCATTCCCACACTGATGGATGGCGAAAGGGCAAATAGGATCAGAATTGACCAGATAAATAGCATTGGATAGGATAGGATAGGATAGGATAGGATAGGATAGGATAGGATAGGATAGGATAGGACAGGACAGGACAGGATAGGACAGAGTAGAGTACAGTAGAGTAGAGTAGAGCAGAGCAGAGTAGAGTAGAGTAGAGGAGATATTTCAGCTGGAAGCAACATGCAACCACCCTCTGGTCCAACTGCCTGACCGTTTCAGGGCTGACCAAAAGTTAAAGCATTTTATTAAAGGCATTGTCCAAATGCTTCGTCAACAACGACAGGCACGGGGCATCGACTGCCTCTCTGGAAGTCTGTTCCAGTGTTTGAACACTGGAAATGCTTCCTAATGTCAAGTCTGAAGCTCAGAGCACTCTGAGGGAGGCTGCTGGGGGCGGGGCGGAACACGGGGAGCCCCCGCATTCCCTCCTGGGAGACCACCAAACAGAAGCCCAGAGACGGCAACCCCAGAGAGTCCTTAGCAGCCAACAGACAGAACGGACCATGGCGCTGCCAGCACTCCGGCTCCCACCGCGCGGCTCCCGGACCCCCCTGGCGCCCCGGCTGCTCCAGCCTTTACACCGGCCCAAAACCTTCTACCCTCCAGGTAGGGACTGACCCCAACCCCTCCAGCCCGGGGACGCTCTTGGCAGAAGGAGCGGAGCTGACCACGGGCCATCGCTCACGGCTTGCTTTCAGGCTCAGGCAACATGTCCCAACGACCCGGGCAGGAGCAGCCCTTCCCCGCAGCCTGGACACCCCCGGCGAGGGTGGCACCCCAGGCCCCCCCGGCACCCCCAGCAGGTATGGCACCCCTCTCTCTTCGGGCACCCCGCCACCTCCAGCACCTTCAGCATCCCTCATCCCCCACGCACCCGCAGCACCCCCTGACCTCCCCGACACTCCCAGCACCACCGTCCCACCACCACTTTTGGCACGGGGCTTTAGCAAGCCCGGGCCAGAGTCCCTGCCCTCGCCTGCCTGACGCATGACCAGTAAATCCCATTGCCAGAGAATTTCCCAAATACTTGGCGACCCCTCTCCCGTTTCACCTCCTAGAAGCCAGTCTTCTCCCCGATTTGCAACCCCGTCCCCACGGCACAGCAGCTCACCCCGTGGGGAGCACCCCGGCCACAAGCTCCCCACGGGCCTGGCGCAGACTCGGGGGACATCGGCCATCGGGGCCGGCTTGGCGGGTGCCCATGGAGGGTCCCCACGGCCCAGCACGGCTCCCTCTCACCCACACAGGGCTGCGCATGGCTCCATGCGGCTGCTTGTTCGACCCCCGGGTCTTCGCTGTCCACTGGAGGAACACGAACCTGCCTCCAGCAGCCACCTCCACGCTTGGCCACGGCGCCGTGTCTCTGCCAGGTGCTGCCCTGTGGGGCCAAGGCGGCTGCGGGACCCCCCTGGCCTGGGCAGCCCCTGGCACCCCCCAGGGCCAACCGCGACTCCGCGCCCCCTCCAACTCTCAGCGGAGAGCGGAGGCCCCAGCCGTGCCGGTGCTGCCGCCGTGCCTCCCCAACTACCAGCACGTGGAGAGGCAGTTTGCACGGCTCTCCATCTCCGACACGGCCACCACCATGGGGGCAACACCCGAGATGCTGCTGGATCGCTCCCTGCTCAGCCAGGAGGGTCCCATCTGTGTCCCCATGCCTGGGGACCCTGGTGACGCCGGCAGAGCCATCCCCCACTGCCACAACGGCTCACTTGTGCTGCCCACGGAGCTGCTCAGTGCCACCTACAGCGTCCCCGAGACTTCCAGCGCGGTCCAGAGCCTGGAGAACATCACCACCATCTGGATGGGGCCCCAGGAGCCGTGCTGGGATGCGGCAAGGGACCTGCCACCGTCCCAGCCTGCCACATACCAACCGGCCATGTCACAAAAGAGCCGGAAAAGGCGCAAGAGCACCTGGCCAATCCCAGCCAGCAAGCGCAGGGCTCTGGCAGCCAGCACTGGGCTGGGAGCGTGGGATTAGACCCACAGCAGGGATGGGATGGGGAGCTGGGGGGTGGGGGTGTGCTTGGGGGGGTGGAGGGGTGGGGTTATAGTAGAACAGCTTGGATGAGTCCTTCCCTCTTGTTCCTTTTCCATTAAAAGCCCTTTCTCCACAACCACTCTGTGCCTCTCTGGGAGCGGGAGGGAGCGCGGGGGGCACCGGGAAACGGCACCCAAGAGGCGCAAAAGCCCCGCTCAGCCCCACAGCAGAGACGGCGAGCCCCAAAGGGCGCCCAGTCGCCCCCAGGGCCCACTCACTGCCAGCGGGGCAGGCAATGCCGGCGGGGGGACTGCCCTGTCCCCTTCCCTGGGGGAAGCAGCCCTTTGGCGGGGGAGCCAGGACAGACGGGTCCCTGCAGGACTCACGGACACGGCCCCACGGGGAAAGCAGCACGGAGCCCCTGGGACAAGGGCACACCTGGGGGGCACGAGGGGGACAGACACACCACAACAAGGGCTGCAGCGCCTTCGCCTTGAACACGACCAGCGTCCCCTCCACCGGGGACAGGGCTCGCCGCAAAGACCCTCAAAGCCTCAAGACAATCACGCCCTTCCGCGGCTTCCACCGCGCTCAGATCCGCAGCCCGGCTTTGCCTCACTGACGCAGCAGCAAAATAACCCCAAATCACCCCAAGAATGACAACGGAGGGAGCTGCAGGACAGGCAGGGACCCTCCTCCCCTCGACCCTGGGCAGCTCTAACTCACCAACACTTCCAACTCGTCCTGTTCTATACTGGGTGCGTTGGCTGGACGTTGACCTCCTTTCTGCCTCCCACGTTCACGTCCTCACTACAGCCATGTCTTCTCCCAAGTCTCCCCCTTGTTCAGACGGGAACGCTGCCCTCCAAATGGATAACGGCTGGTTAAACTCTTCACTGGGAAGAAGGTGAAAAGGCACGAAGCTGACAGCAGTGTCTCACAAAACCCTCCTGGGCACCTGCAGTCCAGCCAGAACACGCCAGCCCTTCTGACATGCGCTAACTGCCCTTCAGCGCTCCTACAGACAGCGCGCCCAACGGAACTCCCTTGCCCCCATGAGGACAAGACCATCCCATTGCCCTCATGTCAATTCTGAACCTCAGAGCACATTCCTCCTAGTCTCGTCACCACCTTGCTTGCCCTCCTCCGCACGCATTCGAGGACCTTCCCATCCTTCTCAAACACACAGCCTCCCTTTGGGCAAGCAAGTCCCTCCGTTTCTGCCCCTTGTCCCAGGGAGAAGTCATTCCGGAGACTTTGCATGTACTGCAGTCTTGGGAAAGACAGGCAAGTGTCCCAGCGGGACTTGTGCAGGACCCTGGGCAGCTTTAACTCACCAACACTTCCAACTCATCCTGTTCCATACTGGGTGCGTTGGCTGGACGTTGACCTCCTTTCTGCCTCGCAAGTTCACGTCCTCACTACAGAGCTGCCTCGAGCACTGGCACAGTCTTGCAGCCAGGAACGTACCTGCAGCCAGAGCCCTCCGTGGACAGCCCACTCTCCTCCTCTCTGTTCAGCACCTCGCAGATCCCTCCGATTCTCCTCTGCCTTCACATCCCCCCATACCCCTCCACGCTGATGCCAATCCCGCCTCATTCCCACACTGATGGATGGCGAAAGGGCAAATATGATCAGAATTGACCAGATAAATAGCACAGGATAGGATAGGATAGGATAGGGT
This sequence comes from Gavia stellata, assembly GCF_030936135.1. Classification (NCBI taxonomy): domain Eukaryota; kingdom Metazoa; phylum Chordata; class Aves; order Gaviiformes; family Gaviidae; genus Gavia; species Gavia stellata. The sequence continues at coordinate 369,939 of NC_082624.1, forward strand.
AGGGTAGGGTAGGGTAGGGTAGGGTAGGGTAGGATAGGATAGGATAGGATAGGATAGGATAGGATAGGATAGGATAGGATAGGATAGGATAGGGTAGGAAAGGATAGGGTAGGATAGGATAGGGTTGAGTAGAGTAGAGTAGAGTAGAGTAGAGGAGATATTTCAGCTGGAAGCAACATGCAACCATCATCTGGTCCAACTGCCTGACCGTTTCAGGGCTGACCAAAAGTTAAAGCATTTTATTAAAGGCATTGTCCAAATGCTTCGTCAACAATGACAGGCACGGGGCATCGACTGCCTCTCTGGAAGTCTGTTCCAGTGTTTGAACACTGGAAATGCTTCCTAATGTCAAGTCTGAACCTCAGAGCACTCTGAGGGAGGCTGCTGGGGGCGGGGTGGAACACGGGGACCCCCCGCATTCCCTCCTGGGAGACCACCAAACAGAAGCCCGGAGACGGCAACCCCAGAGAGTCCTTAGCAGCCAACAGACTCCGAGTGTCCTCACCTGGATTAATGTGGAAGAGGGATTGTGCTTTACCCTCCCGACACAGCTGTAGACCCAGATGGGGTGATGGTAAAAAGGATTTTAAAAGAGAGCCTCTCAATTTCCCTGTGTGTTGACGGGTCCCCCAGAAGCCTCTCTTCAAGGCTGGTTAAAGACCTGACCTGCACAAGTCCCGCTGGGACATTTGCCTGTCTTTCCCGAGACTCCAGTACATGCAAAGTCTCCGGAATGACTTCTCCCTGGGACAAGGAGCAGAAGCGGAGGGACTTGCTGGCCCAAAGGGAGGCTGTGTGGCTCTGCAGAGCTCCGCGCTGGGCCAAGCCCCGCTGAGCAGCCCCACCGATGAGGCGTGGGACAGAGCTGGCTCTGCACAAATGCAGAGTGTGCCTGGGGGAGGGAGTGCCAGGGAGCCGGGGGGCTCTTGGCTGTGTCCCGCAGTTACCTGGCGGACTCCTCCGAGGTGGAGAAGAGCCTGGCTGTGCTGCGTCAGAAAACCAGAGACCTTGCAGTGACTGCCAGCCGTCTCTGTCAGCGGATGCCAAGGGGAGGCGGAGCCCTTTCTTCCAGCTTGTGTCTGCTTCTTTGCAGCTTTGAGATGAATCCAGCCCCTGGAAGAAGAGCCAAAGACTCTTCCCCTGCAGAGGGATCCAGGGAGAAAGAAGGTAAAGACTGTCCGACTCCCAAGCCGGCTGGACTGCAGGTGCCCAGGAGGGTTTTGTGAGACACTGTTGTCAGCTTCGTGCGTCTTCACCTTCTTCCCAGTGAAGAGTTTAACCAGCCGTTATCCATTTGGAGGGCAGCATTCCCGTCTGAACAAGGGGGAGACTTGGGAGAAGACATGGCTAAGGAGCAAGAGAAAGGAGGTAAAGCAATGGATGAATCCGGACAGAGGCTTGCAGGTTTCCTTCCTGCCGGGGGACGGAAGCCAAGGCTACGCAATGCCTGCCCACTGCTCCGAGTGGCAGTTAATGCGCTGAAGGACACCTCCCTGTTCCATCCCATTACATCCCTAGTGTGTCTTTCCTTTGAGCCCTGTCAGAGAGGACCTAAGGCCTCTTGGGAAACGTGACTCCAAGGCCCTCAGGATTAGGGCCATGGACTGAGAGGCTTGGAGAAATGCGCTGGGGCAGGGGTGCGCTCTTGTCCTTGGGGGAGTGAGATGTTTGCGATGGAGACGTTGCCTGCATCAGCTCTGGAGGGCTCTTTGGAGGTGTCCCCGGGTTGGGCATTTTCTTGCTGGAGGGCGAGTGTGCGGCAGGGTTTGGTGAGACTGTGGTGTCAGCTTCATTTTTGTTGTCTTCTGGTTTCCAGGTCTGAGTTTGCCCGAGCATGATCTGCCACTCTGGGGTCTCAAGTCGCTCCAATGACACATGGAAACCCGCACAGGTAAGGGGACTGAGAAAGAAAACAAAGTAATGGATGGGTCCTGACACAGGCTTGGCTACAGAGATGGCCCCTTTTAGCTCAAGCCAAACCCCTATCTAGCATAGGATCCTATTTCCAGCGGCTTGAGGAAAGAGCGGGCACAAGAACCCCCACCACTGTTTGTGCCAGGACTTTGCTGTCCTTCCCGGGACAAAGTTTGTTGGAGCAGCAGCCTCCTTCCTGCTCTAGCAGAGCATCTCTCCCCATGGCTGCTCGGGGCAGGGCAGGCGGCCGCTCTCTCTGCCGTCCCCGCTCCCAGCCCTGCCCTCCAGCTCGGCCGCAGCCCCGCACCGGGATCCCCCCCCCAGCCCTCGGCCTGTCCTGGCCGCTGTGCCCGGGCTGAGACGAGGGTGCGCAGGCGGCACAGGCCGTGCCCACGCTCCCCGCCCGCCCCACGGCCCGGGGGGCTGCGCTGGCTCCGGTGCGGGGGGTGTCATGCCCAGCAGCGCTGCCGGAGGCCCTCAGCGCAGCCGCGCCAGGCCCCGGGACTGCCGGAGGGGGCCGGGCCGGGCCGGGGGCTGTCCCGGCCTCCCCGGCCCCAGGGATGTGGCGAGGCCCCTGGGGCCTTTCCTCGCCCCGCGGTGCTCTGGGCTGGGCCGCGGGGGCGGGCAGGGCCGTTCCCTCACGCCGCGGCTGCTGCCGGGCCCAGGGGCTCGGGGGCGCTGCCGGGAGGGCCCGGCCCCGCTCGGGGTCCCGGGGCTGCGGGTCCCATGGAGACGGGCCGGGCCCCCGCGCCGGACCGGGCCCCCGCGCCTCCCGTCCCGGGCTCTGCGCTGCCGGAAGCCGGGTGGGTGACTCCGGCCGAGAGCGCATGCGTGCGGCCCCCGGGGCATGCCGGGAATTGTAGTCCGGGGCTCGTCGGGCTCGCTGTGTGGGCTGGGCCGTAAGACTGCATCTCCCAGCATGCCGCGGGGCGGGGCTACGGCCCAGTCCGTCTCCATGGAAACTCCGCCCGCAGGCCCCGGTCCCCCCCGCGGCCCTGCGGAGGGGGCGGCTGCGCGCCCCGTCAGAGCTCTGCCCCTTCAAAGAGCACAAAGGGCTCTTGCTGTGACACATGCCGGGGCAGACACCCGCCGCCCCCTGAAGGGAAGGGTGGCCGCGGCCCAGGGTGAGCGCTCGGAAACACCCGCTTCAGGAGAAGAGGCTTCTCACCCCGCGAAACCACCAGGCCGCCTTCTGCTCAGAGATGGGGGGTCCGGAGCTACTGACTTCCGTGAAGGACGGCCCGGTGGAGGCTTAAGACCATGTCGTGCTCCACGCTGTGGAGGAAAAAGGGACGTGGAAGTGAAAAAGCGAACGGAAGGAAATTTGTAACTGGGGGGGACGCAGGCAGCGTGAGAGGGGCGGTGCAGGGAGGGAGGGGAACACACAGCGCGGGTCCTTCATGTCCCGTCTTTGCCTTGCTAGCGGTGTGCGGTGGGTTGACAGACACCAGGTGCCCACCCAGCCGCTCTCTCACTCCCCTCCGCAGCTGGACAGCGGAGAGAAAATAGGAGAAAAGACTCCTAGGTCGAGATAAGGACAAGGAGATACCCCAGCAATAACCGTCATGGGCAAAACAGACTCCACATGGGGAAGTTTACTTCATTTTTTTGCCAATGAACACCAGAGCAGGAGAATAAGAAACAAGAACAAATCTTGAAACACCTTCCCTGGCGCAAAGGAGAGGAAGGCCCCACAGATGTTTGCTGTAGGTACTGAGGACAAGAGATAGGAATCACAGCTTATTTTGGATGCCGCAAACTTAAGTATAAGTGGAGGATGTCCATATCCAAGCCGGACACGAGGACTCCTTGTCCCATCAGTGATGCTGAGAGCAGAGGGGGACGTCCTTGGCAAGCACTCTGGAAGGCAGCACATTTTAGCCATCGCAGGCTGTGTCCTCTCTGCCTCCTGCTGCCGGGGGCAGCCTCTGCCTGCTCTCTTCTCCCACTGCCAATGTCGGGGACTTAACGCTACGCCTGCGTCACGTCCTCCTGCCCACGCAGAGGTCTCGGGTACCCAAAGCCCTCAGAAATGGCGTCAGGAACTCCTGTCCCACTGCTGTGTCTAGGCTCTGTGCTGTCCCTCCCCTCGCCTTTGGATCCTGGTGTCAGTGAAGCTCTTGGTGGGCTGCACAACTGGCTGCCCTTCCACCTTCCTGCCTCAGGTTTCCCTTTGGGCACTTGGCCGCCCAGTTGCACCCCGTGGCTTAGATACGTGGGGATGGAGACCTGCTGCTGTTCTGGCGTGGCCTCCCACCTGCTTCTCTGGGGTGGGAGGAAGTTTATCCAGTGACCTGAGAAACAGCTTTATTTCTGCAGAAACCTCCAAAGAAAGATGCTGGTCGCACAAAGAGCTCATCCAGAAAAGATCTGCCTGGGTTGAGCTTGCTGTAAGTTAGGAAGCAAGCGGTGGGGAGAACGTGGGGTTCTGTGGGCTGAAGTCCTTTGGAGAAAGGACCTGCCTTGTTCAGCAGCCCTGTGTTTCAAACTCTCTCTCCTCTGGGTTGAGGGGGAATGCTCAGATGAGTTGCAGCTGCAGCACCTGCCTTTCTGGTCTCCACATGCAGAGTTGTCTCTGAGAGATGCTACATCTGGAGTGAGCGTTGTGGTCCAGGAGGGCCAGACTGCAGGAGACACGAACGTTGGCAATGTCACCTCCCTCACTGGAAGGTCAGTGATGTAGGAAGGGACTTTTCTTCCTGTCAGGAACTGTGCCACTTCATTACTGAAGGTGTTGCAGTTATGTTCAAAGATGTTATAAGACTCCTCGGAACATAGATTCCCCCAAAGAGGAAAGAGAGTCCAGAAAAATTTCTTGTGTGGCTTCAGGGTTCCCCAGGTCAACAAGTGAGTCTGGGGGGCCAAGAAGTGTCCCCTCCTGTCCCCTCACCATCGCTGGCAGCGTAAGGGACTCCTCTTTGTGGACAGGCTCAGGGACGTGTGTGGGGCCTTGGAGAGGCCACGACCCATCGCTGAATCCCTGTGGAGATACGTGGGGCAGGAGGGATCTAGCTCACGTCACCTGCACCGCTCGAGAGCTGGTTCATCCCCAGAGGGCACCCGTAGGCCTTGGTGGCCCCGGCCAGCCGGGCCTGGGGCCTCCCCCACAGCCTGCCCATGGGCTCAGGAGCTTTCAGCAACGGCCAGGACTGACCCCAACCCCTCCAGCCCAGGGACGCTCTTGGCAGGAGGAGCGGAGCTGACCACGGGCCATCGCTCACGGCTTGCTTTCAGGCTCAGCCAACATGTCCCAACTACCCGGGCAGGAGCAGCCCTTCCCCGCAGCCTGGGCACCCCCGGCGAGGGTGGCACCCCAGGCCCCCCCGGCACCCCCAGCAGGTATGGCACCCCTCTCTCTTCGGGCACCCCGCCACCTTCAGCACCTTCAGCATCCCTCATCCCCCACGCACCCGCAGCACCCCCTGACCTCCCTGACACTCCCAGCACCACTGTCCCACCACCACTTTTGGCACGGGGCTTTAGCAAGCCCGGGCCAGAGTCCCTGCCCTCGCCTGCCTGACGCATGACCAGTAAATCCCATTTCCAGAGAATTTCCAAAATACTTGGCGCCACATCTCTGTTTCACCTCCCAGAAGCCAGTCTCCTCCCCAATTTGCAACCCCGTCCCCACAGCACAGCAGCTCACCCCGTGGGGAGCACCCCGGCCACAAGCTCCCCACGGGCCTGGCGCAGACTTGGGGGACATCGGCCATCGGGGCCGGCTTGGCGGGTGCCCATGGAGGGTCCCCCCGGCCCAGCACGGCTCCCTCTCACCCACACAGGGCTGCGCATGGCTCCGTGCGGCTGCTTCTTCGACCCCCGGGTCTTCCCTGTCCAGTGGAGGAACACGAACCTGCCTCCAGCGGCCACCTCCACGCTTGGCCACGGCGCCGTGTCTCTGCCAGGTGCTGCCCTGTGGGGCCAAGGCGGCTGCGGGACCCCCCTGGCCTGGGCAGCCCCTGGCACCCCCCAGGGCCAACCGCGACTCCGCGCCCCCTCCAACTCTCAGCGGAGAGCGGAGGCCCCAGCCGTGCCGGTGCTGCCGCCGTGCCTCCCCAACTACCAGCACGTGGAGAGGCAGTTTGCACGGCTCTCCATCTCCGACACGGCCACCACCATGGGGGCAACACCCGAGATGCTGCTGGATCGCTCCCTGCTCAGCCAGGAGGGTCCCATCTGTGTCCCCATGCCTGGGGACCCTGGTGACACCAGCAGAGCCATCCCCCACTGCCACAGCGGCTCACTTGCGCTGCCCATGGAGCTGCTCTGTGCCAACTATAGCGTCCCCGAGACTTCCAGCGCGGTCCTGAGCCTGCAGCACATCACCACCATCTGGATGGGGCCCCAGGAGCCGTGCTGGGATGCGGCGAGGGACCTGCCACCGTCCCAGCGGCGGAAAAGGCGCAAGAGCACCTGGCCAATCCCAGCCAGCAAGCGCAGGGCTCTGGCAGCCAGCACTGCGCTGGGAGCGTGGGATTAGACCCACAGCAGGGATGGGATGGGATGGGGAGCTGGGGGGTGGGGGTGTGCTTGGGGGGGTGGAGGGGTGGGGTTATAGTAGAACAGCTTTGATGAGTCCTTCCCTCTTGTTCCTTTTCCATTAAAAGCCCTTTCTCCACAACCACTCTGTGCCTCTCTGGGAGCGGGAGGGAGCGCGGGGGGCACCGGGAAACGGCACCCAAGAGGCGCAAAAGCCCCGCTCAGCCCCACAGCAGAGACGGCGAGCCCCAAAGGGCGCCCAGCCGCCCCCAGGGCCCACTCACTGCCAGCGGGGCAGGCAATGCCGGCGGGGGGACTGCCCTGTCCCCTTCCCTGGGGGAAGCAGCCCTTTGGCGGGGGAGCCAGCACAGACGGGTCCCTGCAGGACTCACGGACACGGACCCATGGGGAAAGCAGCACGGAGCCCCTGGGACAAGGGCACACCTGGGGGGCACGAGGGGGACAGACACACCACAATAAGGGCTGCAGCGCCTTCGCCTTGAACACGACCAGCGTCCCCTCCAGCGGGGACAAGGCTCGCCGCAAAGACCCTCAAAGCCTCAAGACAATCACGCCCTTCCGCGGCTTCCACCGCGCTCAGATCCGCAGCCCGGCTTTGCCTCACTGACGCAGCAGCAAAATAACCCCAAATCACCCCACGAATGACGACGGAGGGAGCTGCAGGACAGGCAGGGACCCTCCTCCCCTCGACCCCGGGCAGCTCTAACTCACCAACACTTCCAACTCATCCTGTTCCATACTGGGTGCGTTGGCTGGACGTTGACCTCCCTTCTGCCTCCCACGTTCACGTCCTCACTACAGAGCTGCCTCCAGCACTGGCACAGTCTTGCAGCCAGGAACGGCGCTGGCCTTTGAAACTCTTTGCTCCTTCCCAGCCAATACAGACGTTGAACCTCTGGACTATCTCCAGTCATCCAGGGCCACCCGTGGGCCCTGCAGGCGCTGAACTGGCAGTACCCCTTGGCTCCCCACATCCCCGTCTCCTTCCTTCACACTGTGCCCCAGCTGCAAAGCCCTCTGCAGCCCCAAGCCCTGCAAGGTGACCACCAGACAGTCCTTCAAGTCATTGTCAGTTGGGGGCTCCGCGGGAGACCATCATTTCCCAGGAGGAAATGATGGGACGTTCCCAGATGTTTCCCAGGAGGCCTCAGGTCTTCTCTGACAGGGCTCAAAGGAAAGACACACTAGGGATATAATGGGATGGAGCAGGGAGGTGTCCTTCAGCACATTAACTGCAACGCACAGGCAAGTGTCCCAGCGGGACTTGTGCAGGGCAGGTCTTTAACCAGCCTTGAAGAGGGGCTTCTGGGGGACCCGTCAACACACAGGGAAATTGAGAGGCTCTCTTTTAAAATCCTTTTTGCCATCGCCCCATCTGGGTCTACAGCTGAGTCGGGAGGGTAAAGCACAATCCCTCTTCCACATTAATCCAGGTGAGGCCACTCGGAGTCAGGAGTCAGAAGGAACACACATGGAGGGAGCTGGGAACCCTTCCTTTCAGGAGGGATTCTTGGATAACCTCAGGAGCAGGCAAGGTCTGGCAACACAGCCCTACCAAGCAGGAGCTGAGAAGCCAAGCACATGCACTCACATGGGCAGCGCACGGATCCCCCCAGGACACACGTGCAAAGCAGTAGCTTCATCGCCTGATACCAGGTTAACCCTTCTCTGTGGGTTCTGCAGAAAGCACAGAGACGCGGCACATCAGCCCAACCAAAGGAGCTCCTCGCTCACAAAGGCAGCAAGCCTTCCCACCGCTCAGCGCAGCTGCCTCAAGGAAACTCCCTCCTACACCTCTCCTTCACCACCAGCAGCCCTCCCTTACCATCAACAAGAGCTGCACGGTTGCGCTACAGGACTTGCCCTGCTCTTGCACCCTTTCCCCAAGCTGCCGGGAATGGGACCGCGGGCGAGAGAGGCGTTTGGCTTGAGCCAAGACACCTCTTCTCTGCGCCTCCTCTGGAGCCAAGAACACCGAATGCAAGCACGCAGCTCTATGCAAAGCTTGCCTTGCAGACGGCCGTGGCTTGCCCAAGTGCTACGCCCATGACGGCAGGCCGAGAGAGGCCAGCTCCGAGTCCTCTGAGGGCACCTCAGGACACTGGAGAGGAGCCCTGGGGAAAAGGTTACCCTTACAGACAGCAGCCACTTTAATACAATTCCAGTGGCATCGATGGTGAGGAGAAACTCTTCAGAGTATCTCATCGTGAGGATCCTGCTTCGGCTCATAAGGAAACCGATGCCCCTGAAGACAAGGTCGTCATCCTCTCCGAGCCCTGCGCCCCAGCTCAAGAGCACCACGATGTCATTCACGCATTCCTTCACCAGCACCTCTGGAAGGCTTGTCTTCAGGGACGGCTGAGATCAGTCCAGGGGGACAATTTTGAGGTCATCTGGAAAACGGCAAAGGAGGAGCGAGGTCAGGTCGGCAGCAGCTCCGCGGGCTGAAATACACTTTGGGGAGCTGCCCACCCCACCGGCAACCCTGTGCGACAGGCGCACCTTGTGCAAAGTCCTCGCCAAAATCCAAAGCACTCTGCAAACTGAGGTGTCGGGTGGAAAGCAAGGCTTTCTTCCAAGCAGAAGGAGGACAAGAGAGGCATGACCATCGGGCAGGAGCCCTCTGCAGGAGATGGGTCCAGCTCCCAGGGCCACCGGGAGGGTGCCAGCCCCTGCAGCTGTGCCACGCTCAGGCCAGCAAAGACCGCACAACAGCCTTGAGGGTCAGCCTGGCCATCCCGCCCTCCGTCCTCACGACTGCTCCGAGAACGTCTCCGTTTTCGGCGACGCAGATGTCACACAGAGCTTGCGTTTGCACAAGGTGAAGATGTTCCCCAGGTCACAGCCCAAGGCCTCATGCTGCCGCCTTACCAGGAATGTCTCTCTTGGCATAGCTGATCCCCTGAGCCTGTGCAACTCTCTCCGACAGACGAAACCTGGGTGCGATCTCGTCCCTCTTCACTTCACTGATGTGCTTTCTCAGCACGCAGAAAACACCGAGCACATCTATGGCCACACCCTGAAACCAGCAGAGAGCAGAGGAGCACAAGAAGGGCTTTAGAGGCACAAATGAACGGAGGACTCACCTTCTAAGAGATGTGCAAGGTAAAAGCCAAACAAATTATCTCGGAGCTACACCAGGCCCAAGGGGCGTCGGGCAATTGAGCAAGCCCTGAGAAGGGTCCCAGGCTCTCAGCTGGGCCTCTGCCCTCCAGCACTGAGGGCTACAAGCGGCCACAAACGCTCGAGGCCTCGCTTCTACTGCAACTGAATCCCCTTCTTGGCATCCGCTGTCGACGGAGCGGCTCTGTCTCACCTTTGTGCCCTTCTGGGGCATTTCCTCTGCTTTCCCGGGATGGGATGGACACTTGCACTTCATGGTCAGGGGCTGTCTGCCACCTGATCGTGGAAACCATTTCCAGGCACATGAAGGACAAGCAAGTCATCAGGAAGAGTCAGCACGGCATCACCAAGGGGATGTCATGCTGGACCAACCTGAGAACCTTCTACGCTGACATGGCTGGCTTGCTAGATGAGGGGAGAGCAGTGGCTGTTGTCTACCTAGACTTCATTAAGGTTTTTGGCACTCTCTCTCAGGAGGTCCTCACAGGGAAGCTGATCACGTATGGTCTGCATGAGCAGGCAGTGAGGTGGATTGAAAACTCTGTAAATGGCCATGCCCAGAGTGTGGAGATAAGTGGCACAAAATCTGGCTGGAGGCCAGGAACCAATGGAACACCCCAGGAATCAATTCTGGACATGCAGAGTTGGACATGGGTCCAATCCTGTCTAACATCTTCATTGCCCTTTGGGACCACCCTCCAGGAGACCTGTCTCTCAGTCTGCCTCCCATCCCTCACCACGCGTTCCTCCCTGCTCCCGGTCATGACTTCTGGTCCCCTCCCGTCCCCTCCCTAACCCTTCAGGGCCACTCCACTCCCCTGCCTGTGAGCTCCCGTCACCCACCAGCCCCTCTCTGCACACTCACACCTCGGACGTGTTCCTCCATGGGTGCTCAGACCCACCTTGCTCCCCTCCCCGGGACTGCCCGAGCCCCGGGGCATCCCCCTCCCCGTACACACACCGCTGCAGCCAGAGCCCTCCGTGGGCAGCCCACTCTCCTCCTCTCTGTTCAGCAGCTCGCAGATCCCTCCGATTCTCCTCTGCCTTCACATCCCCCCATACCCCTCCACGCTGATGCCAATCCCTCCTCATTCCCACACTGATGGATGGCGAAAGGGCAAATGTGATCAGAATTGACCAGATATAGGATAGGATAGGATAGGATAGGATAGGATAGGATAGGATAGGATAGGATAGGATAGGGTAGGGTAGGGTAGGGTCGGATAGGATAGGGTTGAGTAGAGTAGACTAGAGTAGAGTAGAGTAGAGTAGAGCAGAGCAGAGTAGAGTAGAGTAGAGGAGATATTTCAGCTGGAAGCAACATGCAACCATCATCTGGTCCAGCTGCCTGACCGTTTCAGGGCTGACCAAAAGTTAAAGCATTTTATTCAAGGCATTGTCCAAATGCTTCGTCAACAACGACAGGCACGGGGCATCGACTGCCTCTCTGGAAGTCTGTTCCAGTGTTTGAACACTGGAAATGCTTCCTAATGTCAAGTCTGAACCTCAGAGCACTCTGAGGGAGGCTGCTGGGGGCGGGGCGGAACACGGGGAGCCCCCGCATTCCCTCCTGGGAGACCACCAGACAGAAGCCCGGAGACGGCAACCCCAGAGAGTCCTTAGCAGCCAACAGACAGAACGGACCATGGCGCTGCCAGCACTCCGGCTCCCACCGCGCGGCTCCCGGACCCCCCCGGCGCCCCGGCTGCTCCAGCCTTTACACCGGCCCAAAACCTTCTACCCTCCAGGTAGGGACTGACCCCAACCCCTCCAGCCCGGGGACGTTCTTGGCAGAAGGAGCGGAGCTGACCACGGGCCATCGCTCACGGCTTGCTTTCAGGCTCAGCCAACATGTCCCAACTACCCGGGCAGGAGCAGCCCTTCCCCGCAGCCTGGGCACCCCCGGCGACGGTGGCACCCCAGGCCCCCCCGGCACCCCCAGCAGGTATGGCACCCCTCTCTCTTCGGGCACCCCGCCACCTTCAGCACCTTCAGCATCCCTCAGCCCCCACGCACCCGCAGCACCCCCTGACCTCCCCGACACTCCCAGCACCACCGTCCCACCACCACTTTTGGCACGGGGCTTTAGCAAGCCCGGGCCAGAGTCCCTGCCCTCGCCTGCCTGACGCATGACCAGTAAATCCCATTTCCAGAGAATTTCCCAAATACTTGGCGACACCTCTCCCGTTTCACCTCCTAGAAGCCAGTCTCCTCCCCGATTTGCAACCCCGTCCCCACGGCACAGCAGCTCACCCCGTGGGGAGCACCCCGGCCACAAGCTCCCCACGGGCCTGGCGCAGACTCGGGGGACATCGGCCATCGGGACCGGCTTGGCGGGTGCCCATGGAGGGTCCCCCCGGCCCAGCACGGCTCCCTCTCACCCACACAGGGCTGCGCATGGCTCCGTGCGGCTGCTTCTTCGACCCCCGGTTCTTCGCCTTCCAGAGCATGAACACTAACCCGCCTCCAGCAGCCACCTCCACGCTTGGCCACGGCGCCGTGTCTCTGCCAGGTGCTGCCCTGTGGGGCCAAGGCGGCTGCGGGACCCCCCTGGCCTGGGCAGCCCCTGGCACCCCCCAGGGCCAACCGCGACTCCGCGCCCCCTCCAACTCTCAGCGGAGAGCGGAGGCCCCAGCCGTGCCGGTGCTGCCGCCGTGCCTCCCCAACTACCAGCACGTGGAGAGGCAGTTTGCACGGCTCTCCATCTCCGACACGGCCACCACCATGGGGGCAACACCCGAGATGCTGCTGGATCGCTCCCTGCTCAGCCAGGACGGTCCCAGCTGCGTCGCCATGCCTGGGGACCCTGGTGACGCTGGCAGAGCCGTCCCCCACTGCCACAGCGGCTCACTTGTGCTGCCCACGGAGCTGCTCAGTGCCAACTACAGCGTCCCCGAGACTTCCAGCGCGGTCCTGAGCCTGCAGCACATGACCACCATCTGGATGGGGCCCCAGGAGCCGTGCTGGGATGCGGCGAGGGACCTGCCACCGTCCCAGCGGCGGAAAAGGCGCAAGAGCACCTGGCCAAACCCAGCCAGCAAGCGCAGGGCTCTGGCAGCCAGCACTGGGCTGGGAGCGTGGGATTAGACCCACAGCAGGGATGGGATGGGGAGCTGGGGGGTGGGGGTGTGCTTGGGGGGGTGGAGGGGTGGGGTTATAGTAGAATAGCTTTGATGAGTCCTTCCCTCTTGTTCCTTTTCCATTAAAAGCCCTTTCTCCACAACCACTCTGTGCCTCTCTGGGAGCGGGAGGGAGCGCAGGGGGCACCGGGAAACGGCACCCAAGAGGCGCAAAAGCCCCGCTCAGCCCCACAGCAGAGACGGCGAGCCCCAAAGGGCGCCCAGTCGCCCCCAGGGCCCACTCACTGCCAGCGGGGCAGGCAATGCCGGCGGGGGGACTGCCCTGTCCCCTTCCCTGGGGGAAGCAGCCCTTTGGCGGGGGAGCCAGGACAGACGGGTCCCTGCAGGACTCACGGACACGGCCCCACGGGGAAAGCAGCACGGAGCCCCTGGGACAAGGGCACACCTGGGGGGCACGAGGGGGACAGACACACCACAACAAGGGCTGCAGCGCCTTCGCCTTGAACACGACCAGCGTCCCCTTCAGCGGGGACAGGGCTCGCCGCAAAGCCCTTCAAAGCCTCAAGACAATCACGCCCTTCCGCGGCTTCCACCGCGCTCAGATCCGCAGCCCAGCTTTGCCTCACTGACGCAGCAGCAAAATAACCCCAAATCACCCCAAGAATGACGACGGAGGGAGCTGCAGGACAGGCAGGGACCCTCCTCCCCTCGACCCCGGGCAGCTCTAACTCACCAACACTTCCAACTCGTCCTGTTCCATACTGGGTGCGTTGGCTGGACGTTGACCTCCTTTCTGCCTCCCACGTTCACGTCCTCACTACAGCCATGTCTTCTCCCAAGTGTCCCCCTTGTTCAGATGGGAACGCTGCCCTCCAAATGGATAACGGCTGGTTAAACTCTTCACTGGGAAGAAGGTGAAAAGGCACGAAGCTGACAGCAGTGTCTCACAAAACCCTCCTGGGCACCTGCAGTCCAGCCAGAACACGCCAGCCCTTCTGACATGCCCTAACTGCCCTTCAGCGCTCCTACAGACAGCGCACCCAATGGAACTCCCTTGCCCCCACGAGGACAAGACCATCCCATTGCCCTCATGTCAATTCTGAACCTCAGAGCACATTCCTCCTCGTCTCGTCACCAGCTTGCTTGCCCTCCTCCGCACGCATTCGAGGACCTTCCCATCCTTCTCAAACACACAGCCTCCCTTTGGGCAAGCAAGTCCCTCCCTTTCTGCCCCTTGACCCAGGGAGAAGTCATTCCAGAGACTTTGCATGTACTGGAGTCTCAGGAAAGACAGGCAAGTGTCCCAGCGGGACTTGTGCAGGGCAGGTCTTTAACCAGCCTTGAAGAGAGGCTTCTGGGGTACCCGTCAACACACAGGGAACTTGAGAGGCTCTCTTTTAAAATCCTTTTTTTACCGTCACCCCATCTGGGTCTACAGCTGTGTCAGGAGGGTAAAGCACAATCCCTCTTCCACATTAATCCAGGTGAGGCCACTCGGAGTCAGAAGGAACCCACATGGAGGGAGCTGGGAACCCTTCCTTTGAGGAGAGGAGAGGAGAGGAGAGGAGAGTAGAGTAGAGCAGAGTAGCGTACAGTAAAGTACAGTAGAGTAGAGTAGAGTAGATATTTCAGCTGGAAGCAACATGCAACCATCATCTGGTCCAACTGCCTGACCGTTTCAGGGCTGACCAAAAGTTAAAGCATTTCATTAAAGGCATTGTCCAAATGCTTTGTCAACAACGACAGGCACGGGGCATCGACTGCCTCTCTGGAAGTCTGTTCCAGTGTTTGAACACTGGAAGTGCTTCCTAATGTCAAGTCTGAACCTCAGAGCACTCTGAGGGAGGCTGCTGGGGGCGGGGCGGAACACGGGGAGCCCCCGCATTCCCTCCTGGGAGACCACCAAACAGAAGCCCGGAGACGGCAACCCCAGAGAGTCCTTAGCAGCCAACAGACAGAACGGACCATGGCGCTGCCAGCACTCCGGCTCCCACCGCGCGGCTCCCGGACCCCACTGGCGCCCCGGCTGCTCCAGCCTTTACACCGGCCCAAAACCTTCTACCCGCCAGGTAGGGACTGACCCCAACCCCTCCAGCCCGGGGACGCTCTTGGCAGAAGGAGCGGAGCTGACCACGGGCCATCGCTCACGGCTTGCTTTCAGGCTCAGCCAACATGTCCCAGCGACCCGGGCAGGAGCAGCCCTTCCCCGCAGCCTGGGCACCCCCGGCGAGGGTGGCACCCCAGGCCCCCCCGGCACCCCCAGCAGGTATGGCACCCCTCTCTCTTCGGGCACCCCGCCACCTTCAGCACCTTCAGCATCCCTCAGCCCCCACGCACCCGCAGCACCCCCTGACCTCCCCGACACTCCCAGCACCACCGTCCCACCACCACTTTTGGCACGGGGCTTTAGCAAGCCCGGGCCAGAGTCCCTGCCCTCGCCTGCCTGACGCATGACCAGTAAATCCCATTTCCAGAGAATTTCCCAAATACTTGGCGACACCTCTCCCGTTTCACCTCCTAGAAGCCAGTCTCCTCCCCGATTTGCAACCCCGTCCCCACGGCACAGCAGCTCACCCCGTGGGGAGCGCCCCGGCCACAAGCTCCCCACGGGCCTGGCGCAGACTCGGGGGACATCGGCCATCGGGGCCGGCTTGGCGGGTGCCCATGGAGGGTCCCCCCGGCCCAGCACGGCTCCCTCTCACCCACACAGGGCTGCGCATGGCTCCATGCGGCTGCTTCTTTGACCCCCGGGTCTTCGCTGTCCACTGGAGGAACACGAACATGCCTCCAGCGGCCACCTCCACGCTTGGCCACGGCGCCGTGTCTCTGCCAGGTGCTGCCCTGTGGGGCCAAGGCGGCTGCGGGACCCCCCTGGCCTGGGCAGCCCCTGGCACCCCCCAGGGCCAACCGCGACTCCGCGCCCCCTCCAACTCTCAGCGGAGAGCGGAGGCCCCAGCCGTGCCGGTGCTGCCGCCGTGCCTCCCCAACTACCAGCACGTGGAGAGGCAGTTTGCACGGCTCTCCATCTCCGACACGGCCACCACCATGGGGGCAACACCCGAGATGCTGCTGGATCGCTCCCGGCTCAGCCAGGAGGGTCCCAGCTGCGTCCCCATGCCTGGGGACCCTGGTGATGCCGGCAGAGCCATCCCCCACTGTCAAAGCGGCTCACTTGTGCTGCCCATGGAGCTGCTCTGTGCCAACCTCAGCGTCCCCAAGACATCCAGCGCGGTCCTGAGCCTGCAGCACATGACCACCATCTGGATGGGGCCCCAGGAGCCGTGCTGGGATGCGGCGAGGGACCTGCCACCGTCCCAGCGGCGGAAAAGGCGCAAGAGCACCTGGCCAAACCCAGCCAGCAAGCGCAGGGCTCTGGCAGCCAGCACTGGGCTGGGAGCGTGGGATTAGACCCACAGCAGGGATGGGATGGGGAGCTGGGGGGTGGGGGTGTGCTTGGGGGGGTGGAGGGGTGGGGTTATAGTAGAACAGCTTTGATGAGTCCTTCCCTCTTGTTCCTTTTCCATTAAAAGCCCTTTCTCCACAACCACTCTGTGCCTCTCTGGGAGCGGGAGGGAGCGCGGGGGGCACCGGGAAACGGCACCCAAGAGGCGCAAAAGCCCCGCTCAGCCCCACAGCAGAGACGGCGAGCCCCAAAGGGCGCCCAGTCGCCCCCAGGGCCCACTCACTGCCAGCGGGGCAGGCAATGCCGGCGGGGGGACTGCCCTGTCCCCTTCCCTGGGGGAAGCAGCCCTTTGGCGGGGGAGCCAGGACAGACGGGTCCCTGCAGGACTCACGGACACGGACCCATGGGGAAAGCAGCACGGAGCCCCTGGGACAAGGGCACACCTGGGGGGCACGAGGGGGACAGACACACCACAATAAGGGCTGCAGCGCCTTCGCCTTGAACATGACCAGCGTCCCCTCCACCGGGGACAGGGCTCGCCGCAAAGCCCTTCAAAGCCTCAAGACAATCACGCCCTTCCGCGGCTTCCACCGCGCTCAGATCCGCAGCCCGGCTTTGCCTCGCTGACGCAGCAGCAAAATAACCCCAAATCACCCCAAGAATGACGACGGAGGGAGCTGCAGGACAGGCAGGGACCCTCCTCCCCTCGACCCTGGGCAGCTCTAACTCACCAACACTTCCAACTCGTCCTGTTCCATACTGGGTGCGTTGGCTGGACGTTGACTTCCTTTCTGCCTCCCACGTTCACGTCCTCACTACAGCCATGTCTTCTCCCAAGTCTCCCCCTTGTTCAGACGGGAACGCTGCCCTCCAAATGGATAACGGCTGGTTAAACTCTTCACTGGGAAGAAGGTGAAAAGGCACGAAGCTGACAGCAGTGTCTCACAAAACCCTCCTGGGACCTGCAGTCCAGCCAGAACACGCCAGCCCTTCTGACATGCGCTAACTGCCCTTCAGCGCTCCTACAGACAGCGCGCCCAACGGAACTCCCTTGCCCCCACGAGGACAAGACCATCCCATTGCCCTCATGTCAATTCTGAACCTCAGAGCACATTCCTCCTAGTCTCGTCACCAGCTTGCTTGCCCTCCTCCGCACGCATTCGAGGACCTTCCCATCCTTCTCAAACACACAGCCTCCTTTTGGGCCAGCAAGTCCCTCCCTTTCTGCCCCTTGTCCCAGGGAGAAGTCATTCCGGAGACTTTGCATGTACTGCAGTCTCAGGAAAGACAGGCAAGTGTCCCAGCGGGACTTGTGCAGGACCCTGGGCAGCTCTAACTCACCAACACTTCCAACTCATCCTGTTCCATACTGGGTGCGTTGGCTGGACGTTGACCTCCTTTCTGCCTCCCAAGTTCACGTCCTCACTACAGAGCTGCCTCCAGCACTGGCACAGTCTTGCAGCCAGGAACGGCGCTGGCCTTTGAAACTCTTTGCTCCTTCCCAGCCAATACAGACGTTGAACCACTGGACTATCTCCAGTCATCCAGGGCCACCCGTGGGCCCTGCAGGCGCTGAACTGGCAGTACCCCTTGGCTCCCCACATCCCCGTCTCCTTCCTTCACACTGTGCCCCAGCTGCAAAGCCCTCTGCAGCCCCAAGCCCTGCAAGGTGACCACCAGACAGTCCTTCAAGTCATTGTCAGTTGGGGGCTCTGCGGGAGACCAACCTTTCCCAGGAGGAAATGATGGGACGTTCCCAGATGTTTCCCAGGAGGCCTTAGGTCTTCTCTGACAGGGCTCAAAGGAAAGACACACTAGGGATATAATGGGATGGAGCAGGAGGTGTCCTTCAGCACATTAACTGCAACGCACGGGCAAGTGTCCCAGCGGGACTTGTGCAGGGCAGGTCTTTAACCAGCCTTGAAGAGGGGCTTCTGGGGGACCCGTCAACACACAGGGAAATTGAGAGGCTCTCTTTTAAAATCCTTTTTGCCATCGCCCCATCTGGGTCTACAGCTGTGTCGGGAGGGTAAAGCACAATCCCTCTTCCACATTAATCCAGGTGAGGCCACTCGGAGTCAGGAGTCAGAAGGAACCCACATGGAGGGAGCTGGGAACCCTTCCTTTGAGGAGGGATTCTTGGATAACCTCAGGAGCAGGCAAGGTCTGGCAACACAGCCCTACCAAGCAGGAGCTGAGAAGCCAAGCACATGCACTCACATGGGCAGCGCACGGATCCCCCCAGGACACACGTGCAAAGCAGCAGCTTCGTTGCCTGATACCACGTTAACCCTTCTCTGTGGGTTCTGCAGAAAGCACAGAGACGCGGCACGTCAGCCCAACCAAAGGAGCTCCTCACTCACAAAGGCAGCAAGCCTTCCCACCGCTCAGCGCAGCTGCCTCAAGGAAACTCCCTCCTACACCTCTCCTTCACCACCAGCAGCCCTCCCTTACCATCAACAAGAGCTGCACGGTTGCGCTACAGGACTTGCCCTGCTCTTGCACCCTTTCCCCAAGCTGCCGGGAATGGGACCGCGGGCGAGAGAGGCGTTTGGCTTGAGCCAAGACACCTCTTCTCTGCGCCTCCTCTGGAGCCAAGAACACCGAATGCAAGCACGCAGCTCTATGCAAAGCTTGCCTTGCAGACGGCCATGCCTTGCCCAAGTGCTACGCCCATGACGGCAGGCCGAGAGAGGCCAGCTCCGAGTCCTCTGAGGGCACCTCAGGAGCCTGGAGAGGAGCCCTGGAGAAAAGGTTACACTTACAGACAGCAGCCACTTTAATACAATTCCAGTGGCATCGATGGTGAGGAGAAACTCTTCAGAG
Organism: Gavia stellata; assembly: GCF_030936135.1. Lineage (NCBI taxonomy): Eukaryota > Metazoa > Chordata > Aves > Gaviiformes > Gaviidae > Gavia > Gavia stellata. Next base: position 388,785 of record NC_082624.1, read on the forward strand.
TATCTCATCGTGAGGATCCTGCTTCGGCTCATAAGTATGGACACTTGCACTTCATGGTCAGGGGCTGTCTGCCACCTGATCGTGGAAACCATTTCCAGGCACATGAAGGACAAGCAAGTCATCAGGAAGAGTCAGCACGGCATCACCAAGGGGATGTCATGCTGGACCAACCTGAGAACCTTCTACGCTGACATGGCTGGCTTGCTAGATGAGGGGAGAGCAGTGGCTGTTGTCTACCTAGACTTCATTAAGGCTTTTGGCACTCTCTCGCAGGAGGTCCTCACAGGGAAGCTGATCACGTATGGTCTGCATGAGCAGGCAGTGAGGTGGATTGAAAACTCTGTAAATGGCCATGCCCAGAGTGTGGAGATAAGTGGCACAAAATCTGGCTGGAGGCCAGGAACCAATGGAACACCCCACAAATCAATTCTGGACATGCAGAGTTGGACATGGGTCCAATCCTGTCTACCATCTTCATTGCCCTTTGGGACCACCCTCCAGGAGACCTGTCTCTCAGTCTGCCTCCCATCCCTCGCCACGCGTTCCTCCCTGCTCCCGGTCATGACTTCTGGTCCCCTCCCGTCCCCTCCCTAACCCTTCAGGGCCGCTCCGCTCCCCTGCCTGTGAGCTCCCGTCACCCAACAGCCCCTCTCTGCACACTCACACCTCGGACGTGTTCCTCCATGGGTGCTCAGACCCACCTTGCTCCCCTCCCCGGGACTGCCCGAGCCCCGGGGCATCCCCCTCCCCGTACACACACCGCTGCAGCCAGAGCCCTCCGTGGGCAGCCCACTCTCCTCCTCTCCGTTCAGCAGCTCGCAGATCCCTCCGATTCTCCTCTGCGTTCACATCCCCCCATACCCCTCCACGCTGATGCCAATCCCTCCTCATTCCCACACTGATGGATGGCGAAAGGGCAAATGTGATCAGAATTGACCAGATAAATAGCATAGGATAGGATAGGATAGGATAGGATAGGATAGGATAGGATAGGGTAGGGTAGGGTAGGGTAGGGTAGGGTAGGGTAGGGTAGGATAGATAGGATAGGGTAGGAAAGGATAGGGTAGGATAGGATAGGGTCAAGTAGAGTAGAGTAGAGTAGAGTAGAGTAGAGTAAAATACAGTAGAGTAGAGTAGAGTAGAGTAGATATTTCAGCTGGAAGCAACATGCAACCATCATCTGGTCCAACTGCCTGACCGTTTCAGGGCTGACCAAAAGTTAAAGCATTTTATTAAAGGCATTGTCCAAATGCTTTGTCAACAACGACAGGCACGGGGCATCGACTGCCTCTCTGGAAGTCTGTTCCAGTGTTTGAACACTGGAAATGCTTCCGAATGTCAAGTCTGAACCTCAGAGCACTCTGAGGGAGGCTGCTGGGGGCGGGGCGGAACACGGGGAGCCCCCGCATTCCCTCCTGGGAGACCACCAGACAGAAGCCCGGAGACGGCAACCCCAGAGAGTCCTTAGCAGCCAACAGACAGAACGGACCATGGCGCTGCCAGCACTCCGGCTCCCACCGCGCGGCTCCCGGACCCCCCTGGCGCCCCGGCTGCTCCAGCCTTCACACCGGCCCAAAACCTTCTACCCACCAGGTAGGGACTGACCCCAACCCCTCCAGCCCGGGGACGCTCTTGGCAGGAGGAGCGGAGCTGACCACGGGCCATCGCTCACGGCTTGCTTTCAGGCTCAGCCAACATGTCCCAACTACCCAGGCAGGAGCAGCCCTTCCCCGCAGCCTGGGCACCCCCGGCCACGGTGGCACCCCAGGCCCCCCCGGCACCCCCAGCAGGTATGGCACCCCTCTCTCTTCGGGCACCCCGCCACCTTCAGCACCTTCAGCATCCCTCATCCCCCACGCACCCGCAGCACCCCCTGACCTCCCTGACACTCCCAGCACCACCGTCCCACCACCACTTTTGGCACGGGGCTTTAGCAAGCCCGGGCCAGAGTCCCTGCCCTCGCCTGCCTGACGCATGACCAGTAAATCCCATTTCCAGAGAATTTCCCAAATACTTGGCGCCACCTCTCCCGTTTCACCTCCTAGAAGGCAGTCTCCTCCAAGATTTGCAACCCCGTCCCCACGGCACAGCAGCTCACCCCGTGGGGAGCACCCCGGCCACAAGCTCCCCACGGGCCTGGCGCAGACTCGGGGGACATCGGCCATCGGGGCCGGCTTGGCGGGTGCCCATGGAGGGTCGCCCCGGCCCAGCACAGCTCCCTCTCACCCACACAGGGCTGCGCATGGCTCCATGCGGCTGCTTCTTCGACCCCCGGGTCTTCGCTGTCCAGTGGAGGAACACGAACCTGCCTCCAGCGGCCACCTCCACCCTTGGCCACGGCGCCGTGTCTCTGCCAGGTGCTGCCCTGTGGGGCCAAGGCGGCTGCGGGACCCCCCTGGCCTGGGCAGCCCCTGGCACCCCCCAGGGCCAACCGCGACTCCGCGCCCCCTCCAACTCTCAGCGGAGAGCGGAGGCCCCAGCCGTGCCGGTGCTGCCGCCGTGCCTCCCCTACTACCAGCACGTGGAGAGGCAGTTTGCATGGCTCAGCATCTCCGACACGGCCACCACCATGGGGGCAACACCTGAGATGCTGCTGGATCGCTCCCGGTTCAGCCAGGATGGTCCCAGCTGTGTCCCCATGCCTGGGGACCCTGGTGACGACGGCAGAGCCATCCCCCACAGCCACATCGGCTCACTTGCGCTGCCCACTGAGCTACTCAGTGCCAACTACAGCGTCCCCAAGACATCCAGCGTGGTCCTGAGCCTGCAGAACATCACCACCATGTGGATGGGGCCCCAGGAGCCGTGCTGGGATGCGGCGAGGGACCTGCCACCGTCCCAGCGGCGGAAAAGGCGCAAGAGCACCTGGCCAAACCCAGCCAGCAAGCGCAGGGCTCTGGCAGCCAGCACTGGGCTGGGAGCGTGGGATTAGACCCACAGCAGGGATGGGATGGGGAGCTGGGGGGTGGGGGTGTGCTTGGGGGGGTGGAGGGGTGGGGTTATAGTAGAACAGCTTTGATGAGTCCTTCCCTCTTGTTCCTTTTCCATTAAAAGCCCTTTCTCCACAACCACTCTGTGCCTCTCTGGGAGCGGGAGGGAGCGCAGGGGGCACCGGGAAACGGCACCCAAGAGGCGCAAAAGCCCCGCTCAGCCCCACAGCAGAGACGGCGAGCCCCAAAGGGTGCCCAGTCGCCCCCAGGGCCCACTCACTGCCAGCGGGGCAGGCAATGACGGCGGGGGGACTGCCCTGTCCCCTTCCCTGGGGGAAGCAGCCCTTTGGCGGGGGAGCCAGGACAGACGGGTCCCTGCAGGACTCACGGACACGGCCCCACGGGGAAAGCAGCACGGAGCCCCTGGGACAGGGGCACACCTGGGGGGCACGAGGGGGACAGACACACCACAACAAGGGCTGCAGCGCCTTCGCCTTGAACACGACCAGCGTCCCCTCCAGCGGGGACAGGGCTCGCCGCAAAGCCCTTCAAAGCCTCAAGACAATCACGCCCTTCCGCGGCTTCCACCGCGCTCAGATCCGCAGCCCGGCTTTGCCTCACTGACGCAGCAGCAAAATAACCCCAAATCACCCCAAGAATGACGACGGAGGGAGCTGCAGGACAGGCAGGGACCCTCCTCCCCTCGACCCCGGGCAGCTCTAACTCACCAACACTTCCAACTCGTCCTGTTCCATACTGGGTGCGTTGGCTGGACGTTGACCTCCCTTCTGCCTCCCAAGTTCACGTCCTCACTACAGCCGTGTCTTCTCCCAAGTCTCCCCCTTGTTCAGACGGGAACGCTGCCCTCCAAATGGATAACGGCTGGTTAAACTCTTCACTGGGAAGAAGGTGAAAAGGCACGAAGCTGACAGCAGTGTCTCACAAAACCCTCCTGGGCGCCCGCAGTCCAGCCAGAACACGCCAGCCCTTCTGACATGCCCTAACTGCCCTTCAGCGCTCCTACAGACAGCGCGCCCAACGGAACTCCCTTGCCCCCATGAGGACAAGACCATCCCATTGCCCTCATGTCAATTCTGAACCTCAGAGCACATTCCTCCTCGTCTCGTCACCAGCTTGCTTGCCCTCCTCCGCACGCATTCGAGGACCTTCCCATCCTTCTCAAACACACAGCCTCCCTTTGGGCCAGCAAGTCCCTCTGTTTCTGCCCCTTGTCCCAGGCATAAGTCATTCCGGAGACTTTGCATGTACTGGAGTCTCGGGAAAGACAGGCAAGTGTCCCAGCGGGACTTGTGCAGGGCAGGTCTTTAACCAGCCTTGAAGAGGGGCTTCTGGGGGACCCGTCAACACACAGGGAAATTGAGAGGCTCTCTTTTAAAATCCTTTTTGCCATCGCCCCATCTGGGTCTACAGCTGTGTCGGGAGGGTAAAGCACAATCCCTCTTCCACATTAATCCAGGTGAGGCCACTCGGAGTCAGGAGTCAGAAGGAACCCACATGGAGGGAGCTGGGAACCCTTCCTTTGAGGAGGGATTCTTGGATAACCTCAGGAGCAGGCAAGGTCTGGCAACACAGCCCTACCAAGCAGGAGCTGAGAAGCCAAGCACATGCACTCACATGGGCAGCGCACGGATCCCCCCAGGACACACGTGCAAAGCAGCAGCTTCGTTGCCTGATACCACGTTAACCCTTCTCTGTGGGTTCTGCAGAAAGCACAGAGACGCGGCACGTCAGCCCAACCAAAGGAGCTCCTCACTCACAAAGGCAGCAAGCCTTCCCACCGCTCAGCGCAGCTGCCTCAAGGAAACTCCCTCCTACACCTCTCCTTCACCACCAGCAGCCCTCCCTTACCATCAACAAGAGCTGCACGGTTGCGCTACAGGACTTGCCCTGCTCTTGCACCCTTTCCCCAAGCTGCCGGGAATGGGACCACGGGCGAGAGAGGCGTTTGGCTTGAGCCAAGACACCTCTTCTCTGCGCCTCCTCTGGAGCCAAGAACACCGAATGCAAGCACGCAGCTCTATGCAAAGCTTGCCTTGCAGACGGCCATGCCTTGCCCAAGTGCTACGCCCATGACGGCAGGCCGAGAGAGGCCAGCTCCGAGTCCTCTGAGGGCACCTCAGGAGACTGGAGAGGAGCCCTGGAGAAAACGTTACCCTTACAGACAGCAGCCAGTTTAATACAATTCCAGTGGCATCGATGGTGAGGAGAAACTCTTCAGAGTATCTCATCGTGAGGATCCTGCTTCGGCTCATAAGGAAACCGATGCCCCTGAAGACAAGGTCGTCATCCTCTCCGAGCCCTGCGCCCCAGCTCAAGAGCACCACGATGTCATTCACGCATTCCTTCACCAGCTCCTCTGGAAGGCTTGTCTTCAGGGACGGCTGAGATCAGTCCAGGGGGACAATTTTGAGGTCATCTGGAAAACGGCAAAGGAGGAGCGAGGTCAGGTCGGCAGCAGCTCCGCGGGCTGAAATACACTTTGGGGAGCTGCCCACCCCACCGGCAACCCTGTGCGACAGGCGCACCTTGTGCAAAGTCCTGGCCAAAATCCAAAGCACTCTGCAAACTGAGGTGTCGGGTGGAAAGCAAGGCTTTCTTCCAAGCAGAAGGAGGACAAGAGAGGCATGACCATCGGGCACGAGCCCTCTGCAGGAGATGGGTCCAGCTCCCAGGGCCACCGGGAGGGTGCCAGCCCCTGCAGCTGTGCCACGCTCAGGCCAGCAAAGACCGCACAACAGCCTTGAGGGTCAGCCTGGCCATCCCGCCCTCCGTCCTCACGACTGCTCCGAGAATGTCTCCGTTTTCGGCGACACAGATGTCACACAGTGCTTGCGTTTGCACAAGGTGAAGATGTTCCCCAGCTCACAGCCCAAGGCTTCATGCTGCCGCCTTACCAGGAATGTCTCTCTTGGCATGGCTGATCCCCTGAGCCTGTGCAACTCTCTCCGACAGACGAAACCTGGGTGCAATCTCGTCCCTCTTCACTTCACTGATGTGCTTTCTCAGCACGCAGAAAACACCGAGCACATCTATGGCCACACCCTGAAACCAGCAGAGAGCAGAGGAGCACAAGAAGGGCTTTAGAGGCACAAATGGATGGAGGACTCACCTTCTAAGAGATGTGCAAGGTAAAAGCCAAACAAATTATCTCGGAGCTACACCAGGCCCAAGGGGCGTCGGGCAATTGAGCAAGCCCTGAGAAGGGTCCCAGGCTCTCAGCTGGGCCTCTGCCCTCCAGCACTGAGGGCTACAAGGGGCCACAAAGGCTCGAAGCCTCGCTTCTACTGCAACTGAATCCCCTTCTTGGCATCCGCTGTCGACGGAGCGGCTCTGTCACACCTTTGTGCCCTTCTGGGGCATTTCCTCTGCTTTCCCGGGACGGGATGGACACTTGCACTTCATGGTCAGGGGCTGTCTGCCACCTGATCGTGGAAACCATTTCCAGGCACATGAAGGACAAGCAAGTCATCAGGAAGAGTCAGCATGGCATCACCAAGGGGATGTCATGCTGGACCAACCTGAGAACCTTCTACGCTGACATGGCTGGCTTGCTAGATGAGGGGAGAGCAGTGGCTGTTGTCTACCTAGACTTCATTAAGGTTTTTGGCACTCTCTCCCAGGAGGTCCTCACAGGGAAGCTGATCACGTATGGTCTGGATGAGCAGGCAGTGAGCTGGATTGAAAACTCTGTAAATGGCCATGCCCAGAGTGTGGAGATAAGTGGCACAAAATCTGGCTGGAGGCCAGGAACCAATGGAAGACCCCAGGAATCAATTCTGGACATGCAGAGTTGGACATGGGTCCAATCCTGTCTACCATCTTCATTGCCCTTTGGGACCACCCTCCAGGAGACCTGTCTCTCAGTCTGCCTCCCATCCCTTGCCACGCGTTCCTCCCTGCTCCCGGTCATGACTTCTGGTCCCCTCCCGTCCCCTCCCTAACCCTTCAGGGCCACTCCGCTCCCCTGCCTGTGAGCTCCCGTCACCCACCAGCCCCTCTCTGCACACTCACACCTCGGACGTGTTCCTCCATGGGTGCTCAGACCCACCTTGCTCCCCTCCCCGGGACTGCCTGAGCCCCGGGGCACCCCCCTCCCCGTACTCACACCCCTGCAGCCAGAGCCCTCCGTGGGCAGCCCACTCTCCTCCTCTCTGTTCAGCAGCTCGCAGATCCCTCCGATTCTCCTCTGCGTTCACATCCCCCCATACCCCTCCACGCTGATGCCAATCCCTCCTCATTCCCACACTGATGGATGGCGAAAGGGCAAATGTGATCAGAATTGACCAGATACATAGGATAGGATAGGATAGGATAGGATAGGATAGGATAGGATAGGATAGGATAGGGTAGGGTAGGGTAGGGTAGGGTAGGATAGGATAGGATAGGATAGGATAGGATAGGATAGGATAGGATAGGATAGGATAGGATAGGAAAGGATAGGGTAGGATAGGATAGGGTTGAGTAGAGTAGAGTAGAGTAGAGTAGATATTTCAGCTGGAAGCAACATGCAACCATCATCTGGTCCAACTGCCTGACCGTTTGAGGGCTGACCAAAAGTTAAAGCATTTTATTCAAGGCATTGTCCAAATGCTTTGTCAACAACGACAGGCACGGGGCATCGACTGCCTCTCTGGAAGTCTGTTCCAGTGTTTGAACACTGGAAATGCTTCCTAATGTCAAGTCTGAACCTCAGAGCACTCTGAGGGAGGCTGCTGGGGGCGGGGCGGAACACGGGGAGCCCCCGCATTCCCTCCTGGGAGACCACCAGACAAAAGCCCGGAGACGGCAACCCCAGAGAGTCCTTAGCAGCCAACAGACAGAACGGACCATGGCGCTGCCAGCACTCCGGCTCCCACCGCGCGGCTCCCAGACCCCCCTGGCGCCCCGGCTGCTCCAGCCTTTACACCGGCCCAAAACCTTCTACCCTCCAGGTAGGGACTGACCCCAACCCCTCCAGCCCGGGGACGCTCTTGGCAGGAGGAGCGGAGCTGACCACGGGCCATCGCTCACGGCTTGCTTTCAGGCTCAGCCAACATGTCCCAACTACCCGGGCAGGAGCAGCCCTTCCCCGCAGCCTGGGCACCCCCGGCGACGGTGGCACCCCAGGCCCCCCCGGCACCCCCAGCAGGTATGGCACCCCTCTCTCTTCGGGCACCCCGCCACCTCCAGCACCTTCAGCATCCCTCATCCCCCACGCACCTGCAGCACCCCCTGACCTCCCCGACACTCCCAGCACCACCGTCCCACCACCACTTTTGGCACGGGGCTTTAGCAAGCCCGGGCCAGAGTCCCTGCCCTCGCCTGCCTGACGCATGACCAGTAAATCCCATTTCCAGAGAATTTCCCAAATACTTGGCGACCCCTCTCCCGTTTCACCTCCTAGAAGCCAGTCTCCTCCCCGATTTGCAACCCCGTCCCCACGGCACAGCAGCTCACCCCGTGGGGAGCACCCCGGCCACAAGCTCCCAACGGGCCTGGCGCAGACTCGGGGGACATTGGCCATCGGGGCCGGCTTGGCGGGTGCCCATGGAGGGTCCCCCCGGCCCAGCACGGCTCCCTCTCACCCACACAGGGCTGCGCATGGCTCCGTGCGGCTGCTTCTTCGACCCCCGGGTCTTCGCTGTCCAGTGGAGGAACACAAACCCGCCTCCAGCGGCCACCTCCACCCTTGGCCACGGCGCCGTGTCTCTGCCAGGTGCTGCCCTGTGGGGCCAAGGCGGCTGCGGGACCCCCCTGGCCTGGGCAGCCCCTGGCACCCCCCAGGGCCAACCGCGACTCCGCGCCCCCTCCAACTCTCAGCGGAGAGCGGAGGCCCCAGCCGTGCCGGTGCTGCCGCCGTGCCTCCCCAACTACCAGCACGTGGAGAGGCAGTTTGCACGGCTCAGCATCTCCGACACGGCCACCACCATGGGGGCAACACCCGAGATGCTGCTGGATCGCTCCCTGCTCAGCCAGGAGGGTCCCAGCTGCGTCCCCATGCCTGGGGACCCTGGTGACACCGGCAGAGCCATCCCCCACTGCCACAACGGCTCACTTGTGCTGCCCACGGAGCTGCTCAGTGCCACCTACAGCGTCCCTGAGACATCCAGCGCGGTCCTGAGCCGGCAGCACATCACCACCATCTGGATGGGGCCCCAGGAGCCGTGCTGGGATGCGGCGAGGGACCTGCCACCGTCCCAGCGGCGGAAAAGGCGCAAGAGCACCTGGCCAAACCCAGCCAGCAAGCGCAGGGCTCTGGCAGCCAGCACTGGGCTGGGAGCGTGGGATTAGACCCACAGCAGGGATGGGATGGGATGGGGAGCTGGGGGGTGGGGGTGTGCTTGGGGGGGTGGAGGGGTGGGGTTATAGTAGAACAGCTTTGATGAGTCCTTCCCTCTTGTTCCTTTTCCATTAAAAGCCCTTTCTCCACAACCACTCTGTGCCTCTCTGGGAGCGGGAGGGAGCGCAGGGGGCACCGGGAAACGGCACCCAAGAGGCGCAAAAGCCCCGCTCAGCCCCACAGCAGAGACGGCGAGCCCCAAAGGGCGCCCAGTCGCCCCCAGGGCCCACTCACTGCCAGCGGGGCAGGCAATGACGGCGGGGGGACTGCCCTGTCCCCTTCCCTGGGGGAAGCAGCCCTTTGGCGGGGGAGCCAGGACAGACGGGTCCCTGCAGGACTCACCGACACGGCCCCATGGGGAAAGCAGCACGGAGCCCCTGGGACAAGGGCACACCTGGGGGGCACGAGGGGGACAGACACACCACAACAAGGGCGGCAGCGCCTTCGCCTTGAACACGACCAGCGTCCCCTCCAGCGGGGACAGGGCTCGCCGCAAAGCCCTTCAAAGCCTCAAGACAATCACGCCCTTCCGCGGCTTCCACCGCGCTCAGATCCGCAGCCCGGCTTTGCCTCACTCACGCAGCAGCAAAATAACCCCAAATCACCCCAAGAATGACGACGGAGGGAGCTGCAGGACAGGCAGGGACCCTCCTCCCCTCGACCCCGGGCAGCTCTACCTCACCAACACTTCCAACTCGTCCTGTTCCATACTCGGTGCGTTGGCTGGACGTTGACCTCCTTTCTGCCTCCCAAGTTCACGTCCTCACTACAGCCATGTCTTCTCCCAAGTGTCCCCCTTGTTCAGACGGGAACGCTGCCCTCCAAATGGATAACGGCTGGTTAAACTCTTCACTGGGAAGAAGGTGAAAAGGCACGAAGCTGACAGCAGTGTCTCACAAAACCCTCCTGGGCACCTGCAGTCCAGCCAGAACACGCCAGCCCTTCTGACATGCGCTAACTGCCCTTCAGCGCTCCTACAGACAGCGCGCCCAACGGAACTCCCTTGCCCCCACGAGGACAAGACCATCCCATTGCCCTCATGTCAATTCTGAACCTCAGAGCACATTCCTCCTAGTCTCGTCACCAGCTTGCTTGCCCTCCTCCGCATGCATTCGAGGACCTTCCCATCCTTCTCAAACACACAGCCTCCCTTTGGGCCAGCAAGTCCCTCCGCTTCTGCCCCTTGTCCCAGGGAGAAGTCATTCCGGAGACTTTGCATGTACTGGAGTCTCGGGAAAGACAGGCAAGTGTCCCAGCGGGACTTGTGCAGGGCAGGTCTTTAACCAGCCTTGAAGAGGGGCTTCTGGGGTACCCGTCAACACACAGGGAAATTGAGAGGCTCTCTTTTAAAATCCTTTTTGCCATCGCCCCATCTGGGTCTACAGCTGTGTCGGGAGGGTAAAGCACAATCCCTCTTCCACATTAATCCAGGTGAGGCCACTGGGAGTCAGGAGTCAGAAGGAACACACATGGAGGGAGCTGGGAACCCTTCCTTTGAGGAGAGGAGAGGAGAGGAGAGTAGAGTAGAGCAGAGTACAGTAGAGCAGAGTAGAGTACAGTAAAGTACAGTAGAGTAGAGTAGAGTAGATATTTCAGCTGGAAGCAACATGCAACCATCATCTGGTCCAACTGCCTGACCGTTTCAGGGCTGACCAAAAGTTAAAGCATTTTAATAAAGGCATTGTCCAAATGCTTCGTCAACAACGACAGGCACGGGGCATCGACTGCCTCTCTGGAAGTCTGTTCCAGTGTTTGAACACTGGAAATGCTTCCTAATGTCAAGTCTGAACCTCAGAGCACTCTGAGGGAGGCTGCTGGGGGCGGGGCGGAACACGGGGAGCCCCCGCATTCCCTCCTGGGAGACCACCAGACAAAAGCCCGGAGACGGCAACCCCAGAGAGTCCTTAGCAGCCAACAGACAGAACGGACCATGGCGCTGCCAGCACTCCGGCTCCCACCGCGCAGCTCCCGGACCCCCCTGGCGCCCCGGCTGCTCCAGCCTTCACACAGGCCCAAAACCTTCTACCCTCCAGGTAGGGACTGACCCCAACCCCTCCAGCCCGGGGACGCTCTTGGCAGGAGGAGCGGAGCTGACCACGGGCCATCGCTCACGGCTTGCTTTCAGGCTCAGCCAACATGTCCCAGCGACCCAGGCAGGAGCAGCCCTTCCCCGCAGCCTGGACACCCCCGGCGAGGGTGGCACCCCAGGCCCCCCCGGCACCCCCAGCAGGTATGGCACCCCTCTCTCTTCGGGCACCCCGCCACCTCCAGCACCTTCAGCATCCCTCATCCCCCACGCACCCGCAGCACCCCCTGACCGCCCCGACACTCCCAGCACCACCGTCCCACCACCACTTTTGGCACGGGGCTTTAGCAAGCCCGGGCCAGAGTCCCTGCCCTCGCCTGCCTGACGCATGACCAGTAAATCCCATTTCCAGAGAATTTCCCAAATACCTGGAGCGACACCTCTCCCGTTTCACCTCCTAGAAGCCAGTCTCCTCCCCGATTTGCAACCCCGTCCCCACGGCACAGCAGCTCACCCCGTGGGGAGCACCCCGGCCACAAGCTCCCCACGGGCCTGGCGCAGACTCGGGGGACATCGGCCATCGGGGCCGGCTTGGCGGGTGCCCATGGAGGGTCCCCCCGGCCCAGCACGGCTCTCTCTCACCCACACAGGGCTGCGCATGGCTCCGTGCGGCTGCTTCTTCGATCCCCGGGTCTTCGCCTTCCAGAGCATGAGCACTAACCCGCCTCCAGCGGCCACCTCCACGCTTGGCCACGGCGCCGTGTCTCTGCCAGGTGCTGCCCTGTGGGGCCAAGGCGGCTGCGGGACCCCCCTGGCCTGGGCAGCCCCTGGCACCCCCCAGGGCCAACCGCGACTCCGCGCCCCCTCCAACTCTCAGCGGAGAGCGGAGGCCCCAGCCGTGCCGGTGCTGCCGCCGTGCCTCCCCAACTACCAGCACGTGGAGAGGCAGTTTGCACGGCTCTCCATCTCCGACACGGCCACCACCATGGGGGCAACACCTGAGATGATGCTGGATCGCTCCCTGCTCAGCCAGGACGGTCCCAGCTGCGTCCCCATGCGTGGGGACCCTGGTGACACCGGCAGAGCCATCCCCCACTGCCACAGCGGCTCACTTGCGCTGCCCACGGAGCTGATCAGTGCCACCTACAGCGTCCCCGAGACATCCAGCGCGGTCCTGAGCCTGCAGCACATGACCACCATCTGGATGGGGCCCCAGGAGCCGTGCTGGGATGCGGCGAGGGACCTGCCACCGTCCCAGCGGCGGAAAAGGCGCAAGAGCACCTGGCCAAACCCAGCCAGCAAGCGCAGGGTTCTGGCAGCCAGCACTGGGCTGGGAGCGTGGGATTAGACCCACAGCAGGGATGGGATGGGGAGCTGGGGGGTGGGGGTGTGCTTGGGGGGGTGGAGGGGTGGGGTTATAGTAGAACAGCTTGGATGAGTCCTTCCCTCTTGTTCCTTTTCCATTAAAAGCCCTTTCTCCAGAACCACTCTGTGCCTCTCTGGGAGCGGGAGGGAGCGCGGGGGGCACCGGGAAACGGCACTCAAGAGGCGCAAAAGCCCCGCTCAGCCCCACAGCAGAGACGGCGAGCCCCAAAGGGCGCCCAGTCGCCCCCAGGGCCCACTCACTGCCAGCGGGGCAGGCAATGCCGGCGGGGGGACTGCCCTGTCCCCTTCCCTGGGGGAAGCAGCCCTTTGGCGGGGGAGCCAGCACAGACGGGTCCCTGCAGGACTCACGGACACGGCCCCACGGGGAAAGCAGCATGGAGCCCCTGGGACAAGGGCACACCTGGGGGGCACGAGGGGGACAGACACACCACAACAAGGGCTGCAGCGCCTTCGCCTTGAACACGACCAGCGTCCCCTCCAGCGGGGACAGGGCTCGCCGCAAAGACCCTCAAAGACTCAAGACAATCACGCCCTTCCGCGGCTTCCACCGCGCTCAGATCCGCAGCCCGGCTTTGCCTCGCTGACGCAGCAGCAAAATAACCCCAAATCACCCCAAGAATGACGACCGAGGGAGCTGCAGGACAGGCAGGGACCCTCCTCCCCTCGACCCTGGGCACCTCTAACTCACCAACACTTCCAACTCGTCCTGTTCCATACTGGGTGCGTTGGCTGGACGTTGACCTCCTTTCTGCCTCCCACGTTCACGTCCTCACTACAGAGCTGCCTCCAGCACTGGCACAGTCTTGCAGCCAGGAACGGCGCTGGCCTTTGAAACTCTTTGCTCCTTCCCAGCCAATACAGACATTGAACCTCTGGACTATCTCCAGTCATCCAGGATCCAGGGCCACCCGTGGGCCCTGCAGGCGCTGAACTGGCAGTACCCCTTGGCTCCCCACATCCCCGTCTCCTTCCTTCACACTGTGCCCCAGCTGCAAAGCCCTCTGCAGCCCCAAGCCCTGCAAGGTGACCACCAGACAGTCCTTCAAGTCATTGTCAGTTGGGGGCTCTGCGGGAGACCAACCTTTCCCAGGAGGAAATGATGGGACGTTCCCAGATGTTTCCCAGGAGGCCTTAGGTCTTCTCTGACAGGGCTCAAAGGAAAGACACACTAGGGATATAATGGGATGGAGCAGGGAGGTGTCCTTCAGCACATTAACTGCAACGCACAGGCAAGTGTCCCAGCGGGACTTGTGCAGGGCAGGTCTTTAACCAGCCTTGAAGAGGGGCTTCTGGGGGACCCGTCAACACACAGGGAAATTGAGAGGCTCTCTTTTAAAATCCTTTTTGCCATCACCACATCTGGGTCTACAGCTGTGTCGGGAGGGTAAAGCACAATCCCTCTTCCACATTAATCCAGGTGAGGCCACTCGGAGTCAGAAGGAACACACATGGAGGGAGCTGGGAACCCTTCCTTTGAGGAGAGGAGAGGAGAGGAGAGGAGAGTAGAGCAGAGTAGAGTAGAGTAGAGTAAAGTACAGTAGAGTAGAGTAGAGTAGAGTAGAGTAGAGTAGAGTAGAGTAGAGTAGATATTTCAGCTGGAAGCAACATGCAACCATCATCTGGTCCAACTGCCTGACCGTTTCAGGGCTGACCAAAAGTTAAAGCATTTTATTAAAGGCATTGTCCAAATGCTTCGTCAACAACGACAGGCACGGGGCATCGACTGCTTCTCTGGAAGTCTGTTCCAGTGTTTGAACACTGGAAATGCTTCCTAATGTCAAGTCTGAACCTCAGAGCACTCTGAGGGAGGCTGCTGGGGGCGGGGCGGAACACGGGGAGCCCCCGCATTCCCTCCTGGGAGACCACCAGACAGAAGCCCGGAGACGGCAACCCCAGAGAGTCCTTAGCAGCCAACAGACAGAACGGACCATGGCGCTGCCAGCACTCCGGCTCCCACCGCGCGGCTCCCGGACCCCCCCGGCGCCCCGGCTGCTCCAGCCTTCACACCGGCCCAAAACCTTCTACCCTCCAGGTAGGGACTGACCCCAACCCCTCCAGCCCCGGGACGCTCTTGGCAGAAGGAGCGGAGCTGACCACGGGCCATCGCTCACGGCTTGCTTTCAGGCTCAGCCAACATGTCCCAATGACCCGGGCAGGAGCAGCCCTTCCCCGCAGCCTGGGCACCCCCGGCGAGGGTGGCACCCCAGGCCCCCCCGGCACCCCCAGCAGGTATGGCACCCCTCTCTCTTCGGGCACCCCGCCACCTCCAGCACCTTCAGCATCCCTCATCCCCCACGCACCCGCAGCACCCCCTGACCTCCCCGACACTCCCAGCACCACCGTCCCACCACCACTTTTGGCACGGGGCTTTAGCAAGCCCGGGCCAGAGTCCCTGCCCTCGCCTGCCTGACGCATGACCAGTAAATCCCATTTCCAGAGAATTTCCAAAATACCTGGAGCCACCTCTCCCGTTTCACCTCCTAGAAGCCAGTCTCCTCCCCGATTTGCAACCCCGTCCCCACGGCACAGCAGCTCACCCCGTGGGGAGCACCCCGGCCACAAGCTCCCCACGGGCCTGGCGCAGACTCGGGGGACATCGGCCATCGGGGCCGGCTTGGCGGGTGCCCATGGAGGGTCCCCCCGGCCCAGCACGGCTCCCTCTCACCCACACAGGGCTGCGCATGGCTCCGTGCGGCTGCTTCTTCGACCCCCGGGTCTTCGCCTTCCAGAGCATGAGCACTAACCCGCCTCCAGCGGCCACCTCCACGCTTGGCCACGGCGCCGTGTCTCTGCCAGGTGCTGCCCTGTGGGGCCAAGGCGGCTGCGGGACCCCCCTGGCCTGGGCAGCCCCTGGCACCCCCCAGGGCCAACCGCGACTCCGCGCCCCCTCCAACTCTCAGCGGAGAGCGGAAGGCCCCAGCCGTGCCGGTGCTGCCGCCGTGCCTCCCCAACTACCAGCACGTGGAGAGGCAGTTTGTACGGCTCTCCATCTCCGACACGGCCACCGCCATGGGGGCAACACCCCAGATGCTGCTGGATCGCTCCCTGCTCAGCCAGGACGGTCCCAGCTGCGTCCCCATGCCTGGGGACCCTGGTGACGACGGCAGAGCCATCCCCCACTGCCACAGTGGCTCACTTGCGCTGCCCACGGAGCTGCTCAGTGCCAACTACAGCATCCCCAAGACATCCAGCGCGGTCCTGAGCCTGCAGAACATCACCACCATCTGGATGGGGCCCCAGGAGCCGTGCTGGGATGCGGCGAAGGACCTGCCACCGTCCCAGCGGCGGAAAAGGCGCAAGAGCACCTGGCCAATCCCAGCCAGCAAGCGCAGGGCTCTGGCAGCCAGCACTGGGCTGGGAGCGTGGGATTAGACCCACAGCAGGGATGGGATGGGATGGGGAGCTGGGGGGTGGGGGTGTGCTTGGGGGGGTGGAGGGGTGGGGTTATAGTAGAACAGCTTGGATGAGTCCTTCCCTCTTGTTCCTTTTCCATTAAAAGCCCTTTCTCCACAACCACTCTGTGCCTCTCTGGGAGCGGGAGGGAGCGCGGGGGGCACCGGGAAACGGCACCCAAGAGGCGCAAAAGCCCCGCTCAGCCCCACAGCAGAGACGGCGAGCCCCAAAGGGCGCCCAGTCGCCCCCAGGGCCCACTCACTGCCAGCGGGGCAGGCAATGCCGGCGGGGGGACTGCCCTGTCCCCTTCCCTGGGGGAAGCAGCCCTTTGGCGGGGGAGCCAGGACAGACGGGTCCCTGCAGGACTCACCGACACGGCCCCATGGGGAAAGCAGCACGGAGCCCCTGGGACAAGGGCACACCTGGGGGGCACGAGGGGGACAGACACACCACAACAAGGGCTGCAGCGCCTTCGCCTTGAACATGACCAGCGTCCCCTCCAGCGGGGACAGGGCTCGCCGCAAAGCCCTTCAAAGCCTCAAGACAATCACGCCCTTCCGCGGCTTCCACCGTGCTCAGATCCGCAGTTCTGCTTTGCCTCGCTGACGCAGCAGCAAAATAACCCCAAATCACCCCAAGAATGACGACGGAGGGAGCTGCAGGACAGGCAGGGACCCTCCTCCCCTCGACCCTGGGCAGCTCTAACTCACCAACACTTCCAACTCGTCCTGTTCTATACTGGGTGCGTTGGCTGGACGTTGACCTCCTTTCTGCCTCCCAAGTTCACGTCCTCACTACAGCCATGTCTTCTCCCAAGTCTCCCCCTTGTTCAGACGGGAACGCTGCCCTCCAAATGGATAACGGCTGGTTAAACTCTTCACTGGGATGAAGGTGAAAAGGCACGAAGCTGACAGCAGTGTCTCACAAAACCCTCCTGGGACCTGCAGTCCAGCCAGAACACGCCAGCCCTTCTGACATGCCCTAACTGCCTTTCAGCGCTCCTACAGACAGCGCGCCCAACGGAACTCCCTTGCCCCCACGAGGACAAGACCATCCCATTGCCCTCATGGCAATTCTGAACCTCAGAGCACATTCCTCCTCGTCTCGTCACCAGCTTGCTTGCCCTCCTCCGCACGCATTCGAGGACCACACACCCCTGCAGGCAGAGCCCTCCGTGGGCAGCCCACTCTCCTCCTCTCCGTTCAGCACCTCGCAGATCCCTCCGATTCTCCTCTGCCTTCACATCCCCCCCATACCCCTCCACGCTGATGCCAATCCCGCCTCATTCCCACACTGATGGATGGCGAAAGGGCAAATATGATCAGAATTGACCAGATAAATAGCATAGGATAGGATAGGATAGGATAGGATAGGATAGGATAGGATAGGATAGGATACGATAGGATAGGATACGATAGGATAGGGTAGGGTAGGGTAGGGTAGGATAGGGTAGGAAAGGATAGGGTAGGATAGGATAGGGTCGAGTAGAGTAGAGTAGAGTAGAGTAGAGTAGAGTAGAGTAGATATTTCAGCTGGAAGCAACATGCAACCATCATCTGGTCCAACTGCCTGACCGTTTCAGGGCTGACCAAAAGTTAAAGCATTTTATTCAAGGCATTGTCCAAATGCTTTGTCAACAACGACAGGCACGGGGCATCGACTGCCTCTCTGGAAGTCTGTTCCAGTGTTTGAACACTGAAATGCTTCCCAATGTCAAGTCTGAACCTCAGAGCACTCTGAGGGAGGCTGCTGGGGGCGGGGTGGAACACGGGGACCCCCTGCATTCCCTCCTGGGAGACCACCAAACAGAAGCCCGGAGACGGCAACCCCAGAGAGTCCTTAGCAGCCAACAGACTCCGAGTGTCCTCACCTGGATTAATGTGGAAGAGGGATTGTGCTTTACCCTCCCGACACAGCTCTAGACCCAGATGGGGCGATGGCAAAAAGGTTTTTAAAAGAGAGCCTCTCAATTTCCCTGTGTGTTGACGGGTCCCCCAGAAGCCTCTCTTCAAGCTGGTTAAAGACCTGCCCTGCACAAGTCCCGCTGGGACACTTGCCTGTCTTTCCCGAGACTCCAGTACATGTAAAGTCTCCAGAATGACTTCTCCCTGGGACAAGGAGCAGAAGCGGAGGGACTTGCTGGCCCAAAGGGAGGCTGTGTGGCTCTGCAGAGCTCCGCGCTGGGCCAAGCCCCGCTGAGCAGCCCCACCGATGAGGCGTGGGACAGAGCTGGCTCTGCACAAATGCAGAGTGTGCCTGGGGGAGGGAGTGCCAGGGAGCCGGGGGGCTCTTGGCTGTGTCCTCCAGTTACCTGGCGGACTCCTCCGAGGTGGAGAAGAGCCTGGCTGTGCTGCGTCAGAAAACCAGAGACCTTGCAGTGACTGCCAGCCGTCTCTGTCAGCGGATGCCAAGGGGAGGCGGAGCCCTTTCTTCCAGCTTGTGTCTGCTTCTTTGCAGCTTTGAGATGAATCCAGCCCCTGGAAGAAGAGCCAAAGACTCTTCCCCTGCAGAGGGATCCAGGGAGAAAGAAGGTAAAGACTGTCCGACTCCCAAGGCAGCTGGACTGCAGGTGCCCAGGAGGGTTTTGTGAGACACTGTTGTCAGCTTCGTGCGTCTTCACCTTCTTCCCAGTGAAGAGTTTAACCAGCCGTTATCCATTTGGAGGGCAGCATTCCCGTCTGAACAAGGGGGAGACTTGGGAGAAGACATGGCTAAGGAGCAAGAGAAAGGAGGTAAAGCAATGGATGAATCCGGACAGAGGCTTGCAGGTTTCCTTCCTGCCGGGGGACGGAAGCCAAGGCTACGCAATGCCTGCCCACTGCTCCGAGTGGCAGTTAATGCGCTGAAGGACACCTCCCTGTTCCATCCCATTACATCCCTAGTGTGTCTTTCCTTTGAGCCCTGTCAGAGAGGACCTAAGGCCTCTTGGGAAACGTGACTCCAAGGCCCTCAGGATTAGGGCCATGGACTGAGAGGCTTGGAGAAATGCACTGGGGCAGGGGTGCGCTCTTGTCCTTGGGGGAGTGAGATGTTTGCGATGGAGACGTTGCCTGCGTCAGCTCTGGAGGGCTCTTTGGAGGTGTCCCCGGGTTGGGCATTTTCTTGCTGGAGGGCGAGTGTGCGGCAGGGTTTGGTGAGACTGTGGTGTCAGCTTCATTTTTGTTGTCTTCTGGTTTCCAGGTCTGAGTTTGCCCGAGCATGATCTGCCACTCGGGTCTCAGGTCGCTCCAATGACACATGGAAACCCGCACAGGTAAGGGGACTGAGAAAGAAAACAAAGTAATGGATGGGTCCTGACACAGGCTTGGCTACAGAGATGGCCCCTTTTAGCTCAAGCCAAACCCCTATCTAGCATAGGATCCTATTTCCAGCGGCTTGAGGAAAGAGCGGGCACAAGAACCCCCACCACTGTTTGTGCCAGGACTTTGCTGTCCTTCCCGGGACAGTTTGTTGGAGCAGCAGCCTCCTTCCTGCTCTAGCAGAGCATCTCTCCCCATGGCTGCTCGGGGCAGGGCAGGCGGCCGCTCTCTCTGCCGTCCCCGCTCCCAGCCCTGCCCTCCAGCTCGGCCGCAGCCCCGCACCGGGATCCCCCCCCCAGCCCTCGGCCTGTCCTGGCCGCTGTGCCCGGGCTGAGACGAGGGTGCGCAGGCGGCACAGGCCGTGCCCACGCTCCCCGCCCGCCCCACGGCCCGGGGGGCTGCGCTGGCTCCGGTGCGGGGGGTGTCATGCCCAGCAGCGCTGCCGGAGGCCCTCAGCGCAGCCGCGCCAGGCCCCGGGACTGCCGGGAGGGCCCGGCCCCGCTCGGGGTCCCGGGGCTGCGGTTCCCATGGAGACGGGCCGGGCCCCCGCGCCGGACCGGGCCCCCGCGCCTCCCGTCCCGGGCTCTGCGCTGCCGGAAGCCGGGTGGGTGACTCCGGCCGAGAGCGCATGCGTGCGGCCCCCCGGGGCATGCCGGGAATTGTAGTCCGGGGCTCGTCGGGCTCGCTGTGTGGGCTGGGCCGTAAGACTGCATCTCCCAGCATGCCGCGGGGCGGGGCTACGGCCCAGTCCGTCTCCATGGAAACTCCGCCCGCAGGCCCCGGTCCCCCCCGCGGCCCTGCGGAGGGGGCGGCTGCGGGCCCCGTTAGAGCTCTGCCCCTTCAAAGAGCACAAAGGGCTCTTGCTGTGACACATGGCGGGGCAGACACCCGCCTCCCCCTGAAGGGAAGGGTGGCCGCGGCCCAGGGTGAGCGCTCGGAAACACCCGCTTCAGGAGAAGAGGCTTCTCACCCCGCGAAACCACCAGGCCGCCTTCTGCTCAGAGATGGTGGGTCCGGAGCTACTGACTTCGGTGAAGGACGGCCCGGAGGACGCTTAAGACCATGTCGTGCTCCACGCTGTGGAGGAAAAAGGGACGTGGAAGTGAAAAAGCGAACGGAAGGAAATTTGTAACTGGGGGGGACGCAGGCAGCGTGAGAGGGGCGGTGCAGGGAGGGAGGGGAACACACAGCGCGGGTCGTTCATGTCCCGTCTTTGCCTTGCTAGCGGTGTGCGGTGGGTTGACAGACACCAGGTGCCCACCCAGCCGCTCTCTCACTCCCCTCCGCAGCTGGACAGCGGAGAGAAAATAGGAGAAAAGACTCCTAGGTCGAGATAAGGACAAGGAGATACCCCAGCAATAACCGTCATGGGCAAAACAGACTCCACATGGGGAAGTTTACTTCATTTTTTTGCCAATGAACACCAGAGCAGGAGAATAAGAAACAAGAACAAATCTTGAAACACCTTCCCTGGCGCAAAGGAGAGGAAGGCCCCACAGATGTTTGCTGTAGGTACTGAGGACAAGAGAGAGTAATCACAGCTTATTTTGGATGCCACAAACTGAAATATAAGTGGAGGATGTCCATATCCAAGCCGGACACGAGGACTCCTTGTCCCATCAGTGATGCTGAGAGCAGAGGGGGACGTCCTTGGCAAGCACTCTGGAAGGCAGCACATTTTAGCCATCGCAGGCTGTGTCCTCTCTGCCTCCTGCTGCCGGGGGCAGCCTCTGCCTGCTCTCTTCTCCCACTGCCAATGTCGGGGACTTAACGCTACGCCTGCGTCACGTCCTCCTGCCCACGCAGAGGTCTCGGGTACCCAAAGCCCTCAGAAATGGCGTCAGGAACTCCTGTCCCACTGCTGTGTCTAGGCTCTGTGCTGTCCCTCCCCTCGCCTTTGGATCCTGGTGTCAGTGAAGCTCTTGGTGGGCTGCACAACTGGCTGCCCTTCCACCTTCCTGCCTCAGGTTTCCCTTTGGGCACTTGGCCGCCCAGTTGCACCCCGTGGCTTAGATACGTGGGGACGGAGACCTGCTGCTGTTCTGGCGTGGCCTCCCACCTGCTTCTCTGGGGTGGGAGGAAGTTTATCCAGTGACCTGAGAAACAGCTTTATTTCTGCAGAAACCTCCAAAGAAAGATGCTGGTCGCACAAAGAGCTCATCCAGAAAAGATCTGCCTGGGTTGAGCTTGCTGTAAGTTAGGAAGCAAGCGGTGGGGAGAACGTGGGGTTCTGTGGGCTGAAGTCCTTTGGAGAAAGGACCTGCCTTGTTCAGCAGCCCTGTGTTTCAAACTCTCTCTCCTCTGGGTTGAGGGGGAATGCTCAGATGAGTTGCAGCTGCAGCACCTGCCTTTCTGGTCTCCACATGCAGAGTTGTCTCTGAGAGATGCTACAGCTGGAGTGAGCGTTGTGGTCCAGGAGGGCCAGACTGCAGGAGACACAAACGTTGGCAATGTCACCTCCCTCACTGGAAGGTCAGTGATGTAGGAAGGGACTTTTCTTCCTGTCAGGAACTGTGCTACTTCATTACTGAAGGTGTTGCAGTTATGTTCAAAGCTGTTATAAGACTCCTCGGAACATAGATTCCCCCAAAGAGGAAAGAGAGTCCAGAAAAATTTCTTGTGTGGCTTCAGGGTTCCCCAGGTCAACAAGTGAGTCTGGGGGGCCAAGAAGTGTCCCCTCCTGTCCCCTCACCATCACTGGCAGCGTAAGGGACTCCTCTTTGTGGACAGGCTCAGGGACGTGTGTGGGGCCTTGGAGAGGCCACGACCCATCGCTGAATCCCCGTGGAGATACGTGGGGCAGGAGGGGTCTAGCTCACGTCACCTGCACCGCTCGAGAGCTGGTTCATCCCCAGAGGGCACCCGTAGGCCTTGGTGGCCCCGGCCAGGCGGGCCTGGGGCCTCCCTCGCAGCCTGCCCATGGGCTCAGGAGCTTTCATCAACGGCCAGGACTGACCCCAACCCCTCCAGCCTGGGGACGCTCTTGGCAGAAGGAGCGGAGCTGACCACGGGCCATCGCTCACGGCTTGCTTTCAGGCTCAGCCAACATGTCCCAACTACCCGGGCAGGAGCAGCCCTTCCCCGCAGCCTGGGCACCCCCGGCGAGGGTGGCACCCCAGGCCCCCCCGGCACCCCCAGCAGGTATGGCACCCCTCTCTCTTCGGGCACCCCGCCACCTTCAGCACCTTCAGCATCCCTCATCCCCCACGCACCCGCAGCACCCCCTGACCTCCCCGACACTCCCAGCACCACCGTCCCACCACCACTTTTGGCACGGGGCTTTAGCAAGCCCGGGCCAGAGTCCCTGCCCTCGCCTGCCTGACGCATGACCAGTAAATCCCATTTCCAGAGAATTTCCCAAATACTTAGCGCCACACCTCTGTTTCACCTCCTAGAAGCCAGTCTCCTCCCCGATTTGCAACCCCATCCCAACGGCACAGCAGCTCACCCCGTGGGGAGCACCCCGGCCACAAGCTCCCCACGGGCCTGGCGCAGACTCGGGGGACATCGGCCATCGGGGCCGGCTTGGCGGGTGCCCATGGAGGGTCCCCCCGGCCCAGCACGGCTCCCTCTCACCCACACAGGGCTGTGCATGGCTCCATGCGGCTGCTTCTTCGACCCCCGGGTCTTTGCTGTCCACTGGAGGAACACGAACCTGCCTCCAGCAGCCACCTCCACCCTTGGCCACGGCGCCGTGTCTCTGCCAGCTGCTGCCCTGTGGGGCCAAGGCGGCTGCGGGACCCCCTGGCCTGGGCAGCCCCTGGCACCCCCCAGGGCCAACCGCGACTCCGCGCCCCCTCCAACTCTCAGCGGAGAGCGGAGGCCCCAGCCGTGCCGGTGCTGCCGCCGTGCCTCCCCAACTATCAGCACGTGGAGAGGCAGTTTGCACGGCTCTCCATCTCCGACACGGCCACCGCCATGAGGACAACACCCCAGATGCTGCTGGATCGCTCCCTGCTCAGCCAGGACGGTCCCAGCTGCGTCCCCATGCCTGGGGACCCTGGTGACGACGGCAGAGCCATCCCCCACTGCCACAGTGGCTCACTTGCGCTGCCCACGGAGCTGATCAGTGCCAACTACAGCATCCCCAAGACATCCAGCGCGGTCCTGAGCCTGCAGCACATGACCACCATCTGGATGGGGCCCCAGGAGCCGTGCTGGGATGCGGCGAGGGACCTGCCACCGTCCCAGCGGCGGAAAAGGCGCAAGAGCACCTGGCCAATCCCAGCCAGCAAGCGCAGGGCTCTGGCAGCCAGCACTGGGCTGGGAGCGTGGGATTAGACCCACAGCAGGGATGGGATGGGGAGCTGGGGGGTGGGGGTGTGCTTGGGGGGGTGGAGGGGTGGGGTTATAGTAGAACAGCTTTGATGAGTCCTTCCCTCTTGTTCCTTTTCCATTAAAAGCCCTTTCTCCACAACCACTCTGTGCCTCTCTGGGAGCGGGAGGGAGCGCGGGGGGCACCGGGAAACGGCACCCAAGAGGCGCAAAAGCCCCGCTCAGCCCCACAGCAGAGACGGCGAGCCCCAAAGGGCGCCCAGTCGCCCCCAGGGCCCACTCACTGCCAGCGGGGCAGGCAATGCCGGCGGGGGGACTGCCCTGTCCCCTTCCCTGGGGGAAGCAGCCCTTTGGCGGGGGAGCCAGGACAGACGGGTCCCTGCAGGACTCACGGACACGGCCCCATGGGGAAAGCAGCACGGAGCCCCTGGGACAAGGGCACACCTGGGGTGCACGAGGGGGACAGACACACCACAACAAGGGCTGCAGCGCCTTCGCCTTGAACATGACCAGCGTCCCCTCCAGCGGGGACAGGGCTCGCCGCAAAGACCCTCAAAGCCTCAAGACAATCACGCCCTTCCGCGGCTTCCACCGTGCTCAGATCCGCAGTTCTGCTTTGCCTCGCTGACGCAGCAGCAAAATAACCCCAAATCACCCCAAGAATGACGACGGAGGGAGCTGCAGGACAGGCAGGGACCCTCCTCCCCTCGACCCTGGGCAGCTCTAACTCACCAACACTTCCAACTCGTCCTGTTCCATACTGGGTGCGTTGGCTGGACATTGACTTCCTTTCTGCCTCCCAAGTTCACGTCCTCACTACAGAGCTGCCTCCAGCACTGGCACAGTCTTGCAGCCAGGAACGGCGCTGGCCTTTGAAACTCTTTGCTCCTTCCCAGCCAATACAGACGTTGAACCTCTGGACTATCTCCAGTCATCCAGGGCCACCCGTGGGCCCTGCAGGCGCTGAACTGGCAGTACCGCTTGGCTCCCCACATCCCCGTCTCCTTCCTTCACACTGTGCCCCAGCTGCAAAGCCCTCTGCAGCCCCAAGCCCTGCAAGGTGACCACCAGACAGTCCTTCGAGTCATTGTCAGTTGGGGGCTCTGCGGGAGACCATCATTTCCCAGGAGGAAATGATGGGACGTTCCCAGATGTTTCCCAGGAGGCCTTAGGTCTTCTCTGACAGGGCTCAAAGGAAAGACACACTAGGGATATAATGGGATGGAGCAGGGAGGTGTCCTTCAGCACATTAACTGCAACGCACGGGCAAGTGTCCCAGCGGGACTTGTGCAGGGCAGGTCTTTAACCAGCCTTGAAGAGGGGCTTCTGGGGGACCCGTCAACACACAGGGAACTTGAGAGGCTCTCTTTTAAAATCCTTTTTGCCATCACCACATCTGGGTCTACAGCTGTGTCGGGAGGGTAAAGCACAATCCCTCTTCCACATTAATCCAGGTGAGGCCACTCGGAGTCAGGAGTCAGAAGGAACACACATGGAGGGAGCTGGGAACCCTTCCTTTCAGGAGGGATTCTTGGATAACCTCAGGAGCAGGCAAGGTCTGGCAACACAGCCCTACCAAGCAGGAGCTGAGAAGCCAAGCACATGCACTCACATGGGCAGCGCACGGATCCCCCCAGGACACACGGGCAAAGCAGCAGCTTCGTTGCCTGATACCACGTTAACCCTTCTCTGTGGGTTCTGCAGAAAGCACAGAGACGCGGCACGTCAGCCCAACCAAAGGAGCTCCTCACTCACAAAGGCAGCAAGCCTTCCCACCGCTCAGCGCAGCTGCCTCAAGGAAACTCCCTCCTACACCTCTCCTTCACCACCAGCAGCCCTCCCTTACCATCAACAAGAGCTGCACGGTTGCGCTACAGGACTTGCCCTGCTCTTGCACCCTTTCCCCAAGCTGCCGGGAATGGGACCGCGGGCGAGAGAGGCGTTTGGCTTGAGCCAAGACACCTCTTCTCTGCGCCTCCTCTGGAGCCAAGAACACCGAATGCAAGCAAGAAACTCTACGGAAAGCTTGCCTTGCCCAAGTGCTATGCCCATGACGGCAGGCCGAGAGAGTCCAGCTCCGACTCCTCTGAGGGCACCTCAGGAGACTGGAGAGGAGCCCTGGAGAAAAGGTTACACTTACAGACAGCAGCCAGTTTAATACGATTCCAGTGGCATCGATGGTGAGGAGAAACTCTTCAGAGTATCTCATCGTGAGGATCCTGCTTCGGCTCATAAGGAAACCGATGCCCCTGAAGACAAGGTCGTCATCCTCTCCGAGCCCTGCGCCCCAGCTCAAGAGCACCACGATGTCATTCACGCATTCCTTCACCAGCTCCTCTGGAAGGCTTGTCTTCAGGGACGGCTGAGATCAATCCAGGGGGACAATTTTGAGGTCATCTGGAAAACGGCAAAGGAGGAGCGAGGTCAGGTCGGCAGCAGCTCCGCGGGCTGAAATACACTTTGGGGAGCTGCCCACCCCACCGGCAACCCTGTGCGACAGGCGCACCTTGTGCAAAGTCCTGGCCAAAATCCAAAGCACTCTGCAAACTGAGGTGTCGGGTGGAAAGCAAGGCTTTCTTCCAAGCAGAAGGAGGACAAGAGAGGCATGACCATCGGGCAGGAGCCCTCTGCAGGAGATGGGTCCAGCTCCCAGGGCCACCGGGAGGGTGCCAGCCCCTGCAGCTGTGCCACGCTCAGGCCAGCAAAGACCGCACAACAGCCTTGAGGCTCAGCCTGGCCATCCCGCCCTCCGTCCTCACGACTGCTCCGAGAACGTCTCCGTTTTCGGCGACGCAGATGTCACACAGAGCTTGCGTTTGCACAAGGTGAAGATGTTCCCCAGCTCACAGCCCAAGGCCTCATGCTGCCGCCTTACCAGGAATGTCTCTCTTGGCATAGCTGATCCCCTGAGCCTGTGCAACCCTCTCCGACAGACGAAACCTGGGTGCGATCTTGTCCCTCTTCACTTCACTGATGTGCTTTCTCAGCACGCAGAAAACACCGAGCGCATCTATGGCCACACCCTGAAACCAGCAGAGAGCAGAGGAGCACAAGAAGGGCTTTAGAGGCACAAATGGACGGAGGACTCACCTTCTAAGAGATGTGCAAGGTAAAAGCCAAACCAATTATCTCGGAGCTACACCAGGGCCAAGGGGCGTCAGGGAATTGAGCAAGCCCTGAGAAGGGTCCCAGGCTCTCAGCTGGGCCTCTGCCCTCCAGCACTGAGGGCTACAAGCGGCCACAAAGGCTCGAGGCCTCTCTTCTACTGCAACTGAATCCCCTTCTTGGCATCCGCTGTCGACGGAGCGGCTCTGTCACACCTTTGTGCCCTTCTGGGGCATTTCCTCTGCTTTCCCGGGACGGGATGGACACTTGCACTTCATGGTCAGGGGCTGTCTGCCACCTGATCGTGGAAACCATTTCCAGGCACATGAAGGACAAGCAAGTCATCAGGAAGAGTCAGCACGGCATCACCAAGGGGATGTCATGCTGGACCAACCTGAGAACCTTCTACGCTGACATGGCTGGCTTGCTAGATGAGGGGAGAGCAGTGGCTGTTGTCTACCTAGACTTCATTAAGGTTTTTGGCACTCTCTCCCAGGAGGTCCTCACAGGGAAGCTGATCACGTATGGTCTGGATGAGCAGGCAGTGAGGTGGATTGAAAACTCTGTAAATGGCCATGCCCAGAGTGTGGAGATAAGTGGCACAAAATCTGGCTGGAGGCCAGGAACCAATGGAACACCCCAGGAATCAATTCTGGACATGCAGAGTTGGACATGGGTCCAATCCTGTCTACCATCTTCATTGCCCTTTGGGACCACCCTCCAAGAGACCTGTCTCTCAGTCTGCCTCCCATCCCTCGCCACGCGTTCCTCCCTGCTCCCGGTCATGACTTCTGGTCCCCTCCCGTCCCCTCCCTAACCCTTCAGGGCCACTCCGCTCCCCTGCCTGTGAGCTCCCGTCACCCACCAGCCCCTCTCTGCACACTCACACCTCGGACATGTTCCTCCATGGGTGCTCAGACCCACCTTGCTCCCCTCCCCGGGACTGCCCGAGCCCCGGGGCACCCCCTCCCCGTACACACACCCCTGCAGCCAGAGCCCTCCGTGGGCAGCCCACTCTCCTCCTCTCCGTTCAGCAGCTCGCAGATCCCTCCGATTCTCCTCTGCCTTCACATCCCCCCATACCCCTCCACGCTGATGCCAATCCCTCCTCATTCCCACACTGATGGATGGCGAAAGGGCAAATAGGATCAGAATTGACCAGATACATAGGATAGGATAGGATAGGATAGGATAGGATAGGATAGGATAGGATAGGATAGGGTAGGGTAGGGTAGGGTAGGGTAGGGTAGGGTAGGATAGGGTAGGAAAGGATAGGGTAGGATAGGATAGGGTCGAGTAGAGTAGAGTAGAGTAGAGTAGAGTAGAGTAGAGTAGATATTTCAGCTGGAAGCAACATGCAACCATCATCTGGTCCAACTGCCTGACCGTTTCAGGGCTGACCAAAAGTTAAAGCATTTTATTAAAGGCATTGTCCAAATGCTTCGCCAACAACGACAGGCACGGGGCATCGACTGCCTCTCTGGAAGTCTGTTCCAGTGTTTGAACACTGGAAATGCTTCCGAATGTCAAGTCTGAAGCTCAGAGCACTCTGAGGGAGGCTGCTGGGGGCGGGGCGGAACACAGGGAGCCCCCGCATTCCCTCCTGGGAGACCACCAGACAGAAGCCCGGAGACGGCAACCCCAGAGAGTCCTTAGCAGCCAACAGACAGAACGGACCATGGCGCTGCCAGCACTCCGGCTCCCACCGCGCGGCTCACGGACCCCCCTGGCGCCCCGGCTGCTCCAGCCTTTACACCGGCCCAAAACCTTCTACCCTCCAGGTAGGGACTGACCCCAACCCCTCCAGCCCGGGGACGCTCTTGGCAGAAGGAGCGGAGCTGACCACGGGCCATCGCTCACGGCTTGCTTTCAGGCTCAGCCAACATGTCCCAACTACCCGGGCAGGAGCAGCCCTTCCCCGCAGCCTGGGCACCCCTGGCGACGGTGGCACCCCAGGCCCCCCCGGCACCCCCAGCAGGTATGGCACCCCTCTCTCTTCGGGCACCCCGCCACCTTCAGCACCTTCAGCATCCCTCATCCCCCACGCACCCGCAGCACCCCCTGACCTCCCCGACACTCCCAGCACCACCGTCCCACCACCACTTTTGGCACGGGGCTTTAGCAAGCCCGGGCCAGAGTCCCTGCCCTCGCCTGCCTGACGCATGACCAGTAAATCCCATTTCCAGAGAATTTCCAAAATACTTGGCGACACCTCTCCTGTTTCACCTCCTAGAAGCCTGTCTCCTCCCCGATTTGCAACCCCGTCCCCACGGCACAGCAGCTCACCCCGTGGGGAGCACCCCGGCCACAAGCTCCCCACGGGCCTGGCGCAGACTCGGGGGACATCGGCCATCGGGCCGGTTCGGAGGGGGCCCATGGAGGGTCCCCCCGGCCCAGCACGGCTCCCTCTCACCCACACAGGGCTGCGCATGGCTCCATGCGGCTGCTTCTTTGACCCCCGGGTCTTCGCTGTCCAGTGGAGGAACACGAACCCGCCTCCAGCGGCCACCTCCACCCTTGGCCACGGCGCCGTGTCTCTGCCAGGTGCTGCCCTGTGGGGCCAAGGCGGCTGCGGGACCCCCCTGGCCTGGGCAGCCCCTGGCACCCCCCAGGGCCAACCGCGACTCCCTGCACCCTACAACTCTCACCGGAGAGTGGAGGCCCCAGCCGTGCCGGTGCTGCCGCCGTGCCTCCCCAACTACCAGCACGTGGAGAGGCAGTTTGCACGGCTCAGTATCTCCGACACGGCCACCACCATGGGGGCAACACCCGAGATGCTGCTGGATCGCTCCCTGCTCAGCCAGGACGGTCCCAGCTGCATCCCAGTGTCCGGGGACTCTGGTGACACCGGCAGAGCCATCCCCCACTGCCACAGCGGCTCAGTTGCGCTGCCCACTGAGCTGCTCAGTGCCAACTACAGCGTCCCTGAGAAATCCAGCGCGGTCCTGAGCCTGCAGAACATCACCACCATCTGGATGATGCCCCAGGAGCCGTGCTGGGATGCGGCGAGGGACCTGCCACCGTCCCAGCGGCGGAAAAGGCGCAAGAGCACCTGGCCAAACCCAGCCAGCAAGCGCAGGGCTCTGGCAGCCAGCACTGGGCTGGGAGCGTGGGATTAGACCCACAGCAGGGATGGGATGGGGAGCTGGGGGGTGGGGGTGTGCTTGGGGGGGTGGAGGGGTGGGGTTATAGTAGAACAGCTTGGATGAGTCCTTCCCTCTTGTTCCTTTTCCATTAAAAGCCCTTTCTCCACAACCACTCTGTGCCTCTCTGGGAGCGGGAGGGAGCACGGGGGGCACCGGGAAACGGTACCCAAGAGGCGCAAAAGCCCCGCTCAGCCCCACAGCAGAGACGGCGAGCCCCAAAGGGGGCCCAGTCGCCCCCAGGGCCCACTCACTGCCAGCGGGGCCGGCAATGCCGGCGGGGGGACTGCCCTGTCCCCTTCCCTGGGGGAAGCAGCCCTTTGGCGGGGGAGCCAGGACAGACGGGTCCCTGCAGGACTCACGGACACGGACCCATGGGGAAAGCAGCACGGAGCCCCTGGGACAAGGGCACACCTGGGGGGCACGAGGGGGACAGACACACCACAATAAGGGCTGCAGCGCCTTCGCCTTGAACATGACCAGCGTCCCCTCCAGCGGGGACAGGGCTCGCCGCAAAGCCCTTCAAAGCCTCAAGACAATCACGCCCTTCCGCGGCTTCCACCGCGCTCAGATCCGCAGCCCGGCTTTGCCTCACTGACGCAGCAGCAAAATAACCCCAAATCACCCCAAGAATGACGACGGAGGGAGCTGCAGGACAGGCAGGGACCCTCCTCCCCTCGACCCTGGGCAGCTCTAACTCACCAACACTTCCAACTCGTCCTGTTCCATACTGGGTGCGTTGGCTGGACGTTGACCTCCTTTCTGCCTCCCACGTTCATGTCCTCACTACAGCCATGTCTTCTCCCAAGTGTCCCCCTTGTTCAGACGGGAACGCTGCCCTCCAAATGGATAACGGCTGGTTAAACTCTTCACTGGGAAGAAGGTGAAAAGGCACGAAGCTGACAGCAGTGTCTCACAAAACCCTCCTGGGCACCTGCAGTCCAGCCAGAACACGCCAGCCCTTCTGACATGCCCTAACTGCCCTTCAGCGCTCCTACAGACAGCGCGCCCAACGGAACTCCCTTGCCCCCACGAGGACAAGACCATCCCATTGCCCTCATGTCAATTCTGAACCTCAGAGCACATTCCTCCTAGTCTCGTCACCAGCTTGCTTGCCCTCCTCCGCATGCATTCGAGGACCTTCCCATCCTTCTCAAACACACAGCCTCCTTTTGGGCCAGCAAGTCCCTCCCTTTCTGCCCCTTGTCCCACGGAGAAGTCATTCCGGAGACTTTGCATGTACTGCAGTCTCAGGAAAGACAGACAAGTGTCCCAGCGGGACTTGTGCAGGACCCTGGGCAGCTCTAACTCACCAACACTTCCAACTCATCCTGTTCCATACTGGGTGCGTTGGCTGGACGTTGACCTCCTTTCTGCCTCCCAAGTTCACGTCCTCACTACAGAGCTGCCTCCAGCACTGGCACAGTCTTGCAGCCAGGAACGGCGCTGGCCTTTGAAACTCTTTGCTCCTTCCCAGCCAATACAGACGTTGAACCACTGGACTATCTCCAGTCATCCAGGGCCACCCGTGGGCCCTGCAGGCGCTGAACTGGCAGTACCGCTTGGCTCCCCACATCCCCGTCTCCTTCCTTCACACTGTGCCCCAGCTGCAAAGCCCTCTGCAGCCCCAAGCCCTGCAAGGTGACCACCAGACAGTCCTTCAAGTCATTGTCAGTTGGGGGCTCTGCGGGAGACCAACCTTTCCCAGGAGGAAATGATGGGACGTTCCCAGATGTTTCCCAGGAGGCCTTAGGTCTTCTCTGACAGGGCTCAAAGGAAAGACACACTAGGGATATAATGGGATGGAGCAGGAGGTGTCCTTCAGCACATTAACTGCAACGCACGGGCAAGTGTCCCAGCGGGACTTGTGCAGGGCAGGTCTTTAACCAGCCTTGAAGAGGGGCTTCTGGGGGACCCGTCAACACACAGGGAAATTGAGAGGCTCTCTTTTAAAATCCTTTTTGCCATCACCACATCTGGGTCTACAGCTGTGTCGGGAGGGTAAAGCACAATCCCTCTTCCACATTAATCCAGGTGAGGCCACTCGGAGTCAGGAGTCAGAAGGAACACACATGGAGGGAGCTGGGAACCCTTCCTTTCAGGAGGGATTCTTGGATAACCTCAGGAGCAGGCAAGGTCTGGCAACACAGCCCTACCAAGCAGGAGCTGAGAAGCCAAGCACATGCACTCACATGGGCAGCGCACGGATCCCCCCAGGACACACGGGCAAAGCAGCAGCTTCGCTGCCTGATACCACGTTAACCCTTCTCTGTGGGTTCTGCAGAAAGCACAGAGACGCGGCACGTCAGCCCAACCAAAGGAGCTCCTCACTCACAAAGGCAGCAAGCCTTCCCACCGCTCAGCGCAGCTGCCTCAAGGAAACTCCCTCCTACACCTCTCCTTCACCACCAGCAGCCCTCCCTTACCATCAACAAGAGCTGCACGGTTGCGCTACAGGACTTGCCCTGCTCTTGCACCCTTTCCCCAAGCTGCCGGGAATAGGACCGCGGGCGAGAGAGGCGTTCGGCTTGAGCCAAGACACCTCTTCTCTGCGCCTCCTCTGGAGCCAAGAACACCGAATGCAAGCAAGAAACTCTACGGAAAGCTTGCCTTGCCCAAGTGCTATGCCCATGACGGCAGGCCGAGAGAGTCCAGCTCCGACTCCTCTGAGGGCACCTCAGGAGACTGGAGAGGAGCCCTGGAGAAAAGGTTACACTTACAGACAGCAGCCAGTTTAATACGATTCCAGTGGCATCGATGGTGAGGAGAAACTCTTCAGAGTATCTCATCGTGAGGATCCTGCTTCGGCTCATAAGAATGGACACTTGCACTTCATGGTCAGGGGCTGTCTGCCACCTGATCGTGGAAACCATTTCCAGGCACATGAAGGACAAGCAAGTCATCAGGAAGAGTCAGCACGGCATCACCAAGGGGATGTCATGCTGGACCAACCTGAGAACCTTCTACGCTGACATGGCTGGCTTGCTAGATGAGGGGAGAGCAGTGGCTGTTGTCTACCTAGACTTCATTAAGGTTTTTGGCACTCTCTCCCAGGAGGTCCTCACAGGGAAGCTGATCACGTATGGTCTGGATGAGCAGGCAGTGAGGTGGATTGAAAACTCTGTAAATGGCCATGCCCAGAGTGTGGAGATAAGTGGCACAAAATCTGGCTGGAGGCCAGGAACCAATGGAACACCCCAGGAATCAATTCTGGACATGCAGAGTTGGACATGGGTCCAATCCTGTCTACCATCTTCATTGCCCTTTGGGACCACCCTCCAAGAGACCTGTCTCTCAGTCTGCCTCCCATCCCTCGCCACGCGTTCCTCCCTGCTCCCGGTCATGACTTCTGGTCCCCTCCCGTCCCCTCCCTAACCCTTCAGGGCCACTCCGCTCCCCTGCCTGTGAGCTCCCGTCACCCACCAGCCCCTCTCTGCACACTCACACCTCGGGCATGTTCCTCCATGGGTGCTCAGACCCACCTTGCTCCCCTCCCCGGGACTGCCCGAGCCCCGCGGCATCCCCCTCCCCGTACACACACCCCTGCAGCCAGAGCCCTCCGTGGGCATCCCACTCTCCTCCTCTCCGTTCAGCAGCTCGCAGATCCCTCCGATTCTCCTCTGCCTTCACATCCCCCCATACCCCTCCACGCTGATGCCAATCCCTCCTCATTCCCACACTGATGGATGGCGAAAGGGCAAATAGGATCAGAATTGACCAGATACATAGGATAGGATAGGATAGGATAGGATAGGATAGGATAGGATAGGATAGGGTAGGGTAGGGTAGGGTAGGGTAGGGTAGGGTAGGATAGGGTAGGAAAGGATAGGGTAGGATAGGATAGGGTCGAGTAGAGTAGAGTAGAGTAGAGTAGAGTAGAGTAGAGTAGATATTTCAGCTGGAAGCAACATGCAACCATCATCTGGTCCAACTGCCTGACCGTTTCAGGGCTGACCAAAAGTTAAAGCATTTTATTAAAGGCATTGTCCAAATGCTTCGCCAACAACGACAGGCACGGGGCATCGACTGCCTCTCTGGAAGTCTGTTCCAGTGTTTGAACACTGGAAATGCTTCCGAATGTCAAGTCTGAAGCTCAGAGCACTCTGAGGGAGGCTGCTGGGGGCGGGGCGGAACACAGGGAGCCCCCGCATTCCCTCCTGGGAGACCACCAGACAGAAGCCCGGAGACGGCAACCCCAGAGAGTCCTTAGCAGCCAACAGACAGAACGGACCATGGCGCTGCCAGCACTCCGGCTCCCACCGCGCGGCTCACGGACCCCCCTGGCGCCCCGGCTGCTCCAGCCTTTACACCGGCCCAAAACCTTCTACCCTCCAGGTAGGGACTGACCCCAACCCCTCCAGCCCGGGGACGCTCTTGGCAGAAGGAGCGGAGCTGACCACGGGCCATCGCTCACGGCTTGCTTTCAGGCTCAGCCAACATGTCCCAACTACCCGGGCAGGAGCAGCCCTTCCCCGCAGCCTGGGCACCCCTGGCGACGGTGGCACCCCAGGCCCCCCCGGCACCCCCAGCAGGTATGGCACCCCTCTCTCTTCGGGCACCCCGCCACCTTCAGCACCTTCAGCATCCCTCATCCCCCACGCACCCGCAGCACCCCCTGACCTCCCCGACACTCCCAGCACCACCGTCCCACCACCACTTTTGGCACGGGGCTTTAGCAAGCCCGGGCCAGAGTCCCTGCCCTCGCCTGCCTGACGCATGACCAGTAAATCCCATTTCCAGAGAATTTCCAAAATACTTGGCGACACCTCTCCTGTTTCACCTCCTAGAAGCCTGTCTCCTCCCCGATTTGCAACCCCGTCCCCACGGCACAGCAGCTCACCCCGTGGGGAGCACCCCGGCCACAAGCTCCCCACGGGCCTGGCGCAGACTCGGGGGACATCGGCCATCGGGCCGGTTCGGAGGGGGCCCATGGAGGGTCCCCCCGGCCCAGCACGGCTCCCTCTCACCCACACAGGGCTGCGCATGGCTCCATGCGGCTGCTTCTTTGACCCCCGGGTCTTCGCTGTCCAGTGGAGGAACACGAACCCGCCTCCAGCGGCCACCTCCACCCTTGGCCACGGCGCCGTGTCTCTGCCAGGTGCTGCCCTGTGGGGCCAAGGCGGCTGCGGGACCCCCCTGGCCTGGGCAGCCCCTGGCACCCCCCAGGGCCAACCGCGACTCCCTGCACCCTACAACTCTCACCGGAGAGTGGAGGCCCCAGCCGTGCCGGTGCTGCCGCCGTGCCTCCCCAACTACCAGCACGTGGAGAGGCAGTTTGCACGGCTCAGTATCTCCGACACGGCCACCACCATGGGGGCAACACCCGAGATGCTGCTGGATCGCTCCCTGCTCAGCCAGGACGGTCCCAGCTGCATCCCAGTGTCCGGGGACTCTGGTGACACCGGCAGAGCCATCCCCCACTGCCACAGCGGCTCAGTTGCGCTGCCCACTGAGCTGCTCAGTGCCAACTACAGCGTCCCTGAGAAATCCAGCGCGGTCCTGAGCCTGCAGAACATCACCACCATCTGGATGATGCCCCAGGAGCCGTGCTGGGATGCGGCGAGGGACCTGCCACCGTCCCAGCGGCGGAAAAGGCGCAAGAGCACCTGGCCAAACCCAGCCAGCAAGCGCAGGGCTCTGGCAGCCAGCACTGGGCTGGGAGCGTGGGATTAGACCCACAGCAGGGATGGGATGGGGAGCTGGGGGGTGGGGGTGTGCTTGGGGGGGTGGAGGGGTGGGGTTATAGTAGAACAGCTTGGATGAGTCCTTCCCTCTTGTTCCTTTTCCATTAAAAGCCCTTTCTCCACAACCACTCTGTGCCTCTCTGGGAGCGGGAGGGAGCACGGGGGGCACCGGGAAACGGTACCCAAGAGGCGCAAAAGCCCCGCTCAGCCCCACAGCAGAGACGGCGAGCCCCAAAGGGGGCCCAGTCGCCCCCAGGGCCCACTCACTGCCAGCGGGGCCGGCAATGCCGGCGGGGGGACTGCCCTGTCCCCTTCCCTGGGGGAAGCAGCCCTTTGGCGGGGGAGCCAGGACAGACGGGTCCCTGCAGGACTCACGGACACGGACCCATGGGGAAAGCAGCACGGAGCCCCTGGGACAAGGGCACACCTGGGGGGCACGAGGGGGACAGACACACCACAATAAGGGCTGCAGCGCCTTCGCCTTGAACATGACCAGCGTCCCCTCCAGCGGGGACAGGGCTCGCCGCAAAGCCCTTCAAAGCCTCAAGACAATCACGCCCTTCCGCGGCTTCCACCGCGCTCAGATCCGCAGCCCGGCTTTGCCTCACTGACGCAGCAGCAAAATAACCCCAAATCACCCCAAGAATGACGACGGAGGGAGCTGCAGGACAGGCAGGGACCCTCCTCCCCTCGACCCTGGGCAGCTCTAACTCACCAACACTTCCAACTCGTCCTGTTCCATACTGGGTGCGTTGGCTGGACGTTGACCTCCTTTCTGCCTCCCACGTTCATGTCCTCACTACAGCCATGTCTTCTCCCAAGTGTCCCCCTTGTTCAGACGGGAACGCTGCCCTCCAAATGGATAACGGCTGGTTAAACTCTTCACTGGGAAGAAGGTGAAAAGGCACGAAGCTGACAGCAGTGTCTCACAAAACCCTCCTGGGCACCTGCAGTCCAGCCAGAACACGCCAGCCCTTCTGACATGCCCTAACTGCCCTTCAGCGCTCCTACAGACAGCGCGCCCAACGGAACTCCCTTGCCCCCACGAGGACAAGACCATCCCATTGCCCTCATGTCAATTCTGAACCTCAGAGCACATTCCTCCTAGTCTCGTCACCAGCTTGCTTGCCCTCCTCCGCATGCATTCGAGGACCTTCCCATCCTTCTCAAACACACAGCCTCCTTTTGGGCCAGCAAGTCCCTCCCTTTCTGCCCCTTGTCCCACGGAGAAGTCATTCCGGAGACTTTGCATGTACTGCAGTCTCAGGAAAGACAGACAAGTGTCCCAGCGGGACTTGTGCAGGACCCTGGGCAGCTCTAACTCACCAACACTTCCAACTCATCCTGTTCCATACTGGGTGCGTTGGCTGGACGTTGACCTCCTTTCTGCCTCCCAAGTTCACGTCCTCACTACAGAGCTGCCTCCAGCACTGGCACAGTCTTGCAGCCAGGAACGGCGCTGGCCTTTGAAACTCTTTGCTCCTTCCCAGCCAATACAGACGTTGAACCACTGGACTATCTCCAGTCATCCAGGGCCACCCGTGGGCCCTGCAGGCGCTGAACTGGCAGTACCGCTTGGCTCCCCACATCCCCGTCTCCTTCCTTCACACTGTGCCCCAGCTGCAAAGCCCTCTGCAGCCCCAAGCCCTGCAAGGTGACCACCAGACAGTCCTTCAAGTCATTGTCAGTTGGGGGCTCTGCGGGAGACCAACCTTTCCCAGGAGGAAATGATGGGACGTTCCCAGATGTTTCCCAGGAGGCCTTAGGTCTTCTCTGACAGGGCTCAAAGGAAAGACACACTAGGGATATAATGGGATGGAGCAGGAGGTGTCCTTCAGCACATTAACTGCAACGCACGGGCAAGTGTCCCAGCGGGACTTGTGCAGGGCAGGTCTTTAACCAGCCTTGAAGAGGGGCTTCTGGGGGACCCGTCAACACACAGGGAAATTGAGAGGCTCTCTTTTAAAATCCTTTTTGCCATCACCACATCTGGGTCTACAGCTGTGTCGGGAGGGTAAAGCACAATCCCTCTTCCACATTAATCCAGGTGAGGCCACTCGGAGTCAGGAGTCAGAAGGAACACACATGGAGGGAGCTGGGAACCCTTCCTTTCAGGAGGGATTCTTGGATAACCTCAGGAGCAGGCAAGGTCTGGCAACACAGCCCTACCAAGCAGGAGCTGAGAAGCCAAGCACATGCACTCACATGGGCAGCGCACGGATCCCCCCAGGACACACGGGCAAAGCAGCAGCTTCGCTGCCTGATACCACGTTAACCCTTCTCTGTGGGTTCTGCAGAAAGCACAGAGACGCGGCACGTCAGCCCAACCAAAGGAGCTCCTCACTCACAAAGGCAGCAAGCCTTCCCACCGCTCAGCGCAGCTGCCTCAAGGAAACTCTCCCCTACACCTCTCCTTCACCACCAGCAGCCCTCCCTTACCATCAACAAGAGCTGCACGGTTGCGCTACAGGACTTGCCCTGCTCTTGCACCCTTTCCCCAAGCTGCCGGGAATGGGACCGCGGGCGAGAGAGGCGTTTGGCTTGAGCCAAGACACCTCTTCTCTGCGCCTCCTCTGGAGCCAAGAACACCGAATGCAAGCACGCAGCTCTATGCAAAGCTTGCCTTGCGGACGGCCATGCCTTGCCCAAGTGCTACGCCCATGACGGCAGGCCGAGAGAGGCCAGCTCCGAGTCCTCTGAGGGCACCTCAGGAGACTGGAGAGGAGCCCTGGAGAAAAGGTTACACTTACAGACAGCAGCCAGTTTAATACGATTCCAGTGGCATCGATGGTGAGGAGAAACTCTTCAGAGTATCTCATCGTGAGGATCCTGCTTCGGCTCATAAGAATGGACACTTGCACTTCATGGTCAGGGGCTGTCTGCCACCTGATCGTGGAAACCATTTCCAGCCACATGAAGGACAAGGAAGTCATCAGGAAGAGTCAGCACGGCATCACCAAGGGGATGTCATGCTGGACCAACCTGAGAACCTTCTACGCTGACATGGCTGGCTTGCTAGATGAGGGGAGAGCAGTGGCTATTGTCTACCTAGACGTCATTAAGGTTTTTGGCACTCTCTCCCAGGAGGTCCTCACAGGGAAGCTGATCACGTATGGTCTGCATGAGCAGGCAGTGAGGTGGATTGAAAACTCTGTAAATGGCCATGCCCAGAGTGTGGAGATAAGTGGCACAAAATCTGGCTGGAGGCCAGGAACCAATGGAACACCCCAGGAATCAATTCTGGACATGCAGAGTTGGACATGGGTCCAATCCTGTCTACCATCTTCATTGCCCTTTGGGACCACCCTCCAGGAGACCTGTCTCTCAGTCTGCCTCCCATCCCTCGCCACGCGTTCCACCCTGCTCCCGGTCATGACTTCTGGTCCCCTCCCGTCCCCTCCCTAACCCTTCAGGGCCACTCCACTCCCCTGCCTGTGAGCTCCCGTCACCCACCAGCCCCTCTCTGCACACTCACACCACGGATGTGTTCCTCCATGGGTGCTCAGACCCACCTTGCTCCCCTCCCCGGGATTGCCCGAGCCCCGGGGCATCCCCCTCCCCGTACACACACCCCTGCAGCCAGAGCCCTCCGTGGGCAGCCCACTCTCCTCCTCTCCGTTCAGCAGCTCGCAGATCCCTCCGATTCTCCTCTGCCTTCACATCCCCCCATACCCCTCCACGCTGATGCCAATCCCTCCTCATTCCCACACTGATGGATGGCGAAAGGGCAAATGTGATCAGAATTGACCAGATAAATAGCATAGGATAGGATAGGATAGGATAGGATAGGGTAGGGTAGGGTAGGGTAGGGTAGGATAGGATAGGATAGGATAGGATAGGATAGGATAGGATAGGATAGGATAGGATAGGAAAGGATAGGGTAGGATAGGATAGGGTTGAGTAGAGTAGAGTAGAGTAGAGTAGATATTTCAGCTGGAAGCAACATGCAACCATCATCTGGTCCAGCTGCCTGACCGTTTCAGGGCTGACCAAAAGTTAAAGCATTTTATTAAAGGCATTGTCCAAATGCTTCGCCAACAACGACAGGCACGGGGCATCGACTGCCTCTCTGGAAGTCTGTTCCAGTGTTTGAACACTGGAAATGCTTCCGAATGTCAAGTCTGAACCTCAGAGCACTCTGAGGGAGGCTGCTGGGGGCGGGGCGGAACACGGGGAGCCCCCGCATTCCCTCCTGGGAGACCACCAGACAGAAGCCCGGAGACGGCAACCCTAGAGAGTCCTTAGCAGCCAACAGACAGAACGGACCATGGCGCTGCCAGCACTCCGGCTCCCACCGCGCGGCTCCCGGACCCCCCTGGCGCCCCGGCTGCTCCAGCCTTCACACCGGCCCAAAACCTTCTACCCTCCAGGTAGGGACTGACCCCAACCCCTCCAGCCCGGGGACGCTCTTGGCAGAAGGAGCGGAGCTGACCACGGGCCATCGCTCACGGCTTGCTTTCAGGCTCAGCCAACATGTCCCAACGACCCGGGCAGGAGCAGCCCTTCCCCACAGCCTGGGCACCCCCGGCGAGGGTGGCACCCCAGGCCCCCCCGGCACCCCCAGCAGGTATGGCACCCCTCTCTCTTCGGGCACCCCGCCACCTTCAGCACCTTCAGCATCCCTCAGCCCCCACGCACCCGCAGCACCCCCTGACCTCCCCGACACTCCCAGCACCACCGTCCCACCACCACTTTTGGCACGGGGCTTTAGCAAGCCCGGGCCAGAGTCCCTGCCCTCGCCTGCCTGACGCATGACCAGTAAATCCCGTTTCCAGAGAATTTCCCAAATACCTGGAGCCACACCTCTGTTTCACCTCCTAGAAGCCAGTCTCCTCCCCGATTTGCAACCCCGTCCCCACGGCACAGCAGCTCACCCCGTGGGGAGCACCCCGGCCACAAGCTCCCCACGGGCCTGGCGCAGACTCGGGGGACATCGGCCATCGGGGCCGGCTTGGCGGGTGCCCATGGAGGGTCCCCCCGGCCCAGCACGGCTCCCTCTCACCCACACAGGGCTGCGCATGGCTCCATGCGGCTGCTTCTTTGACCCCCGGGTCTTCCCTGTCCAGTGGATGAGCACTAACCCACCTCCAGCAGCCACCTCCACGCTTGGCCACGGCGCCGTGTCTCTGCCAGGTGCTGCCCTGTGGGGCCAAGGCGGCTGCGGGACCCCCCTGGCCTGGGCAGCCCCTGGCACCCCCCAGGGCCAACCGCGACTCCGCGCCCCCTCCAACTCTCAGCGGAGAGCGGAGGCCCCAGCCGTGCCGGTGCTGCCGCCGTGCCTCCCCAACTACCAGCACGTGGAGAGGCAGTTTGCACGGCTCAGCATCTCCGACACGGCCACCACCATGGGGGCAACACCCCAGATGCTGCTGGATCGCTCCCTGCTCAGCCAGGACGGTCCCAGCTGCGTCCCCATGCCTGGGGACCCTCGTGACGACGGCAGAGCCATCTCCAGCTGCCACACTGGCTCACTTCTGCTGCCCACTGAGCTGCTCAGTGCCAACTACAGCGTCCCCGAGACATCCAGCGTGGTCCTGAGCCTGGAGAACATCACCACCATCTGGATGGGGCCCCAGAAGCCGTGCTGGGATGCGGCGAGGGACCTGCCACCGTCCCAGCCTGCCACATACCAACCGGCAATGTCACAGAAGAGCCGGAAAAGGCGCAAGAGCACCTGGCCAAACCCAGCCAGCAAGCGCAGGGCTCTGGCAGCCAGCACTGGGCTGGGAGCGTGGGATTAGACCCACAGCAGGGATGGGATGGGATGGGGAGCTGGGGGGTGGGGGTGTGCTTGGGGGGGTGGAGGGGTGGGGTTATAGTAGAACAGCTTTGATGAGTCCTTCCCTCTTGTTCCTTTTCCATTAAAAGCCCTTTCTCCACAACCACTCTGTGCCTCTCTGGGAGCGGGAGGGAGCGCGGGGGGGCACCGGGAAACGGCACCCAAGAGGCGCAAAAGCCCCGCTCAGCCCCACAGCAGAGACGGCGAGCCCCAAAGGGCGCCCAGTCGCCCCCAGGGCCCAAATGGATAACGGCTGGTTAAACTCTTCACTGGGAAGAAGGTGAAAAGGCACGAAGCTGACAGCAGTGTCTCACAAAACCCTCCTGGGCACCTGCAGTCCAGCCAGAACACGCCAGCCCTTCTGACATGCCCTAACTGCCCTTCAGCGCTCCTACAGACAGCGCGCCCAACGGAACTCCCTTGCCCCCACGAGGACAAGACCATCCCATTGCCCTCATGTCAATTCTGAACCTCAGAGCACATTCCTCCTCGTCTCGTCACCACCTTGCTTGCCCTCCTCCGCACGCATTCGAGGACCTTCCCATCCTTCTCAAACACACAGCCTCCCTTTGGGCCAGCAAGTCCCTCCCTTTCTGCCCCTTGTCCCAGGCATAAGTCATTCCGGAGACTTTGCATGTACTGGAGTCTCGGGAAAGACAGGCAAGTGTCCCAGTGGGACTTGTGCAGGGCAGGTCTTTAACCAGCCTTGAAGAGAGGCTCCTTGGGTACCCGTCAACACACAGGGAAATTGAGAGGCTCTCTTTTAAAATCCTTTTTGCCATCACCCCACCTGGGTCTACAGCTGTGTCGGGAGGGTAAAGCACAATCCCTCTTCCACATTAATCCAGGTGAGGCCACTCGGAGTCAGGAGTCAGAAGGAACACACATGGAGGGAGCTGGGAACCCTTCCTTTGAGGAGGGATTCTTGGATAACCTCAGGAGCAGGCAAGGTCTGGCAACACAGCCCTACCAAGCAGGAGCTGAGAAGCCAAGCACATGCACTCACATGGGCAGCGCACGGATCCCCCCAGGACACACGTGCAAAGCAGCAGCTTCGTTGCCTGATACCACGTTAACCCTTCTCTGTGGGTTCTGCAGAAAGCACAGAGACGCGGCACGTCAGCCCAACCAAAGGAGCTCCTCACTCACAAAGGCAGCAAGCCTTCCCACCGCTCAGCGCAGCTGCCTCAAGGAAACTCTCCCCTACACCTCTCCTTCACCACCAGCAGCCCTCCCTTACCATCAACAAGAGCTGCACGGTTGCGCTACAGGACTTGCCCTGCTCTTGCACCCTTTCCCCAAGCTGCCGGGAATGGGACCGCGGGCGAGAGAGGCGTTTGGCTTGAGCCAAGACACCTCTTCTCTGCGCCTCCTCTGGAGCCAAGAACACCGAATGCAAGCACGCAGCTCTATGCAAAGCTTGCCTTGCAGACGGCCATGCCTTGCCCAAGTGCTACGCCCATGACGGCAGGCCGAGAGAGGCCAGCTCCGAGTCCTCTGAGGGCACCTCAGGAGACTGGAGAGGAGCCCTGGAGAAAAGGTTACACTTACAGACAGCAGCCAGTTTAATACGATTCCAGTGGCATCGATGGTGAGGAGAAACTCTTCAGAGTATCTCATCGTGAGGATCCTGCTTCGGCTCATAAGAATGGACACTTGCACTTCATGGTCAGGGGCTGTCTGCCACCTGATCGTGGAAACCATTTCCAGCCACATGAAGGACAAGGAAGTCATCAGGAAGAGTCAGCACGGCATCACCAAGGGGATGTCATGCTGGACCAACCTGAGAACCTTCTACGCTGACATGGCTGGCTTGCTAGATGAGGGGAGAGCAGTGGCTGTTGTCTACCTAGACTTCATTAAGGTTTTTGGCACTCTCTCCCAGGAGGTCCTCACAGGGAAGCTGATCACGTATGGTCTGCATGAGCAGGCAGTGAGGTGGATTGAAAACTCTGTAAATGGCCATGCCCAGAGTGTGGAGATAAGTGGCACAAAATCTGGCTGGAGGCCAGGAACCAATGGAACACCCCACGAATCAATTCTGGACATGCAGAGTTGGACATGGGTCCAATCCTGTCTACCATCTTCATTGCCCTTTGGGACCACCCTCCAGGAGACCTGTCTCTCAGTCTGCCTCCCATCCCTCGCCACGCATTCCTCCCTGCTCCCGGTCATGACTTCTGGTCCCCTCCCGTCCCCTCCCTAACCCTTCAGGGCCACTCCACTCCCCTGCCTGTGAGCTCCCGTCACCCACCAGCCCCTCTCTGCACACTCACACCTCGGACGTGTTCCTCCATGGGTGCTCAGACCCACCTTGCTCCCCTCCCCGGGACTGCCCGAGCCCCGGGGCATCCCCCTCCCCGTACACACACCCCTGCAGCCAGAGCCCTCCGTGGGCAGCCCACTCTCCTCCTCTCCGTTCAGCAGCTCGCAGATCCCTCCGATTCTCCTCTGCGTTCACATCCCCCCATACCCCTCCACGCTGATGCCAATCCCTCCTCATTCCCACACTGATGGATGGCGAAAGGGCAAATATGATCAGAATTCACCAGATAAACAGAATAGGATAGGATAGGATAGGATAGGATAGGATAGGATAGGATAGGGTAGGGTAGGGTAGGGTAGGGTAGGGTAGGGTAGGGTAGGATAGGATAGGATAGGATAGGATAGGATAGGATAGGATAGGATAGGATAGGATAGGATAGGATAGGAAAGGATAGGGTAGGATAGGATAGGGTTGAGTAGAGTAGAGTAGAGTAGAGTAGAGTAGATATTTCAGCTGGAAGCAACATGCAACCATCATCTGGTCCAACTGCCTGACCGTTTCAGGGCTGACCAAAAGTTAAAGCATTTTATTAAAGGCATTGTCTAAATGCTTCGTCAACAACGACAGGCACGGGGCATCGACTGCCTCTCTGGAAGTCTGTTCCAGTGTTTGAACACTGGAAGTGCTTCCTAATGTCATGTCTGAACCTCAGAGCACTCTGAGGGAGGCTGCTGGGGGCGGGGCGGAACACGGGGAGCCCCCGCATTCCCTCCTGGGAGACCACCAGACAGAAGCCCGGAGACGGCAACCCCAGAGAGTCCTTAGCAGCCAACAGACAGAACGGACCATGGCGCTGCCAGCACTCCGGCTCCCACCGCGCGGCTCCCGGACCCCCCTGGCGCCCCGGCTGCTCCAGCCTTCACACCGGCCCAAAACCTTCTACCCGCCAGGTAGGGACTGACCCCAACCCCTCCAGCCCGGGGACGCTCTTGGCAGAAGGAGCGGAGCTGACCACGGGCCATCGCTCACGGCTTGCTTTCAGGCTCAGCCAACATGTCCCAACGACCCGGGCAGGAGCAGCCCTTCCCCGCAGCCTGGGCACCTCCGGCGACGGTGGCACCCCAGGCCCCCCCGGCACCCCCAGCAGGTATGGCACCCCTCTCTCTTCGGGCACC
The DNA here is from genome assembly GCF_030936135.1 of Gavia stellata. Lineage (NCBI taxonomy): Eukaryota > Metazoa > Chordata > Aves > Gaviiformes > Gaviidae > Gavia > Gavia stellata. The sequence goes on from NC_082624.1 coordinate 433,586, forward strand.
CCGCCACCTTCAGCACCTTCAGCATCCCTCAGCCCCCACGCACCCGCAGCACCCCCTGACCTCCCCGACACTCCCAGCACCACCGTCCCACCACCACTTTTGGCACGGGGCTTTAGCAAGCCCGGGCCAGAGTCCCTGCCCTCGCCTGCCTGACGCATGACCAGTAAATCCCATTTCCAGAGAATTTCCCAAATACTTGGCGACACCTCTCCCGTTTCACCTCCTAGAAGCCAGTCTCCTCCCCGATTTGCAACCCCGTCCCCACGGCACAGCAGCTCACCCCGTGGGGAGCACCCCGGCCACAAGCTCCCCACGGGCCTGGCGCAGACTCGGGGGACATCGGCCATCGGGGCCGGCTTGGCGGGTGCCCATGGAGGGTGCCCCCGGCCCAGCACGGCTCCCTCTCACCCACACAGGGCTGCGCATGGCTCCATGCGGCTGCTTCTTCGACCCCCGGGTCTTCGCTGTCCAATGGAGGAACACTAACCCGCCTCCAGCAGCCACCTCCACGCTTGGCCACGGCGCCGTGTCTCTGCCAGGTGCTGCCCTGTGGGGCCAAGGCGGCTGCGGGACCCCCCTGGCCTGGGCAGCCCCTGGCACCCCCCAGGGCCAACCGCGACTCCGCGCCCCCTCCAACTCTCAGCGGAGAGCGGAGGCCCCAGCCGTGACGGTGCTGCCGCCGTGCCTCCCCAACTACCAGCACGTGGAGAGGCAGTTTGCACGGCTCTCCATCTCCGACACGGCCACCGCCATGGGGGCAACACCCGAGATGCTGCTGGATCGCTCCCTGCTCAGCCAGGACGGTCCCAGCTGCATCCCCATGCCTGGGGACCCTGGTGACACCGGCAGAGCCATCCCCCACTGCCACAGCGGCTCACTTGCGCTGCCCACGGAGCTGCTCAGTGCCAACCACAGCGTCCCCAAGACATCCAGCGCGGTCCTGAGCCTGCAGCACATCACCACCATCTGGATGGGGCCCCAGGAGCCGTGCTGGGATGTGGCGAGGGACCTGCCACCGTCCCAGTGGCGGAAAAGGCGCAAGAGCACCTGGCCAATCCCAGCCAGCAAGCGCAGGGCTCTGGCAGCCAGCACTGGGCTGGGAGCGTGGGATTAGACCCACAGCAGGGATGGGATGGGGAGCTGGGGGGTGGGGGTGTGCTTGGGGGGGTGGAGGGGTGGGGTTATAGTAGAACAGCTTTGATGAGTCCTTCCCTCTTGTTCCTTTCCCATTAAAAGCCCTTTCTCCACAACCACTCTGTGCCTCTCTGGGAGCGGGAGGGAGCGCGGGGGGCACCGGGAAACGGCACCCAAGAGGCGCAAAAGCCCCGCTCAGCCCCACAGCAGAGACGGCGAGCCCCAAAGGGCGCCCAGTCGCCCCCAGGGCCCACTCACTGCCAGCGGGGCAGGCAATGCCGGCGGGGGGACTGCCCTGTCCCCTTCCCTGGGGGAAGCAGCCCTTTGGCGGGGGAGCCAGGACAGACGGGTCCCTGCAGGACTCACGGACACAGCCCCACGGGGAAAGCAGCACGGAGCCCCTGGGACAAGGGCACACCTGGGGGGCACGAGGGGGACAGACACACCACAACAAGGGCTGCAGCGCCTTCGCCTTGAACACGACCAGCGTCCCCTCCAGCGGGGACAGGGCTCGCCGCAAAGCCCTTCAAAGCCTCAAGACAATCACGCCCTTCCGCGGCTTCCACCGCGCTCAGATCCGCAGCCCGGCTTTGCCTCACTCACGCAGCAGCAAAATAACCCCAAATCACCCCAAGAATGACGACGGAGGGAGCTGCAGGACAGGCAGGGACCCTCCTCCCCTCGACCCCGGGCAGCTCTAACTCACCAACACTTCCAACTCGTCCTGTTCCATACTGGGTGCGTTGGCTGGAAGTTGACCTCCTTTCTGCCTCCCAAGTTCACGTCCTCACTACAGCCGTGTCTTCTCCCAAGTCTCCCCCTTGTTCAGACGGGAACGCTGCCCTCCAAATGGATAACGGCTGGTTAAACTCTTCACTGGGAAGAAGGTGAAAAGGCACGAAGCTGACAGCAGTGTCTCACAAAACCCTCCTGGGCACCTGCAGTCCAGCCAGAACACGCCAGCCCTTCTGACATGCCCTAACTGCCCTTCAGCGCTCCTACAGACAGCGCGCCCAACGGAACTCCCTTGCCCCCACGAGGACAAGACCATCCCATTGCCCTCATGTCAGTTCTGAACCTCAGAGCACATTCCTCCTCGTCTCGTCACCAGCTTGCTTGCCCTCCTCCGCACGCATTCGAGGACCTTCCCATCCTTCTCAAACACACAGCCTCCCTTTGGGCCAGCAAGTCCCTCCCTTTCTGCCCTGTGTCCCAGGCATAAGTCATTCCGGAGACTTTGCATGTACTGGAGTCTCGGGAAAGACAGGCAAGTGTCCCAGCGGGACTTGTGCAGGGCAGGTCTTTAACCAGCCTTGAAGAGAGGCTTCTGGGGTACCCGTCAACACACAGGGAAATTGAGAGGCTCTCTTTTAAAATCCTTTTTGCCATCGCCCCATCTGGGTCTACAGCTGTGTCGGGAGGGTAAAGCACAATCCCTCTTCCACATTAATCCAGGTGAGGCCACTCGGAGTCAGGAGTCAGAAGGAACACACATGGAGGGAGCTGGGAACCCTTCCTTTGAGGAGGGATTCTTGGATAACCTCAGGAGCAGGCAAGGTCTGGCAACACAGCCCTACCAAGCAGGAGCTGAGAAGCCAAGCACATGCACTCACATGGGCAGCGCACGGATCCCCCCAGGACACACGTGCAAAGCAGCAGCTTCGTTGCCTGATACCACGTTAACCCTTCTCTGTGGGTTCTGCAGAAAGCACAGAGACGCGGCACGTCAGCCCAACCAAAGGAGCTCCTCACTCACAAAGGCAGCAAGCCTTCCCACCGCTCAGCGCAGCTGCCTCAAGGAAACTCCCTCCTACACCTCTCCTTCACCACCAGCAGCCCTCCCTTACCATCAACAAGAGCTGCACGGTTGCGCTACAGGACTTGCCCTGCTCTTGCACCCTTTCCCCAAGCTGCCGGGAATGGGACCGCGGGCGAGAGAGGCGTTCGGCTTGAGCCAAGACACCTCTTCTCTGCGCCTCCTCTGGAGCCAAGAACACCGAATGCAAGCAAGAAACTCTACGGAAAGCTTGCCTTGCCCAAGTGCTATGCCCGTGACGGCAGGCCGAGATTGGCCACCTCCGACTCCTCTGAGGGCACCTCAGGACACTGGAGAGGAGCCCTGGAGAAAAGGTTACACTTACAGACAGCAGCCACTTTAATACGATTCCAGTGGCATCGATGGTGAGGAGAAACTCTTCAGAGTATCTCATCGTGAGGATCCTGCTTCGGCTCATAAGGAAACCGATGCCCCTGAAGACAAGGTCGTCATCCTCTCCGAGCCCTGCGCCCCAGCTCAAGAGCACCACGATGTCATTCACGCATTCCTTCACCAGCTCCTCTGGAAGGCTTGTCTTCAGGGACGGCTGAGATCAGTCCAGGGGGACAATTTTGAGGTCATCTGGAAAACGGCAAAGGAGGAGCGAGGTCAGGTCGGCAGCAGCTCCGCGGGCTGAAATACACTTTGGGGAGCTGCCCACCCCACCGGCAACCCTGTGCGACAGGCGCACCTTGTGCAAAGTCCTGGCCAAAATCCCAAGCACTCTGCAAACTGAGGTGTCGGGTGGAAAGCAAGGCTTTCTTCCAAGCAGAAGGAGGACAAGAGAGGCATGACCATCAGGCAGGAGCCCTCTGCAGGAGATGGGTCCAGCTCCCAGGGCCACCGGGAGGGTGCCAGCCCCTGCGGCTGTGCCACGCTCAGGCCAGCAAAGACCGCACAACAGCCTTGAGGGTCAGCCTGGCCATCCCGCCCTCCGTCCTCACGACTGCTCCGAGAACGTCTCCGTTTTCGGCGACGCAGATGTCACACAGAGCTTGCGTTTGCACAAGGTGAAGATGTTCCCCAGCTCACAGCCCAAGGCCTCATGCTGCCGCCTTACCAGGAATGTCTCTCTTGGCATAGCTGATCCCCTGAGCCTGTGCAACTCTCTCCGACAGACGAAACCTGGGTGCGATCTCGTCCCTCTTCACTTCACTGATGTGCTTTCTCAGCACGCAGAAAACACCGAGCGCATCTATGGCCACACCCTGAAACCAGCAGAGAGCAGAGGAGCACAAGAAGGGCTTTAGAGGCACAAATGGACGGAGGACTCACCTTCTAAGAGATGTGCAAGGTAAAAGCCAAACCAATTATCTCGGAGCTACACCAGGGCCAAGGGGCGTCGGGCAATTGAGCAAGCCCTGAGAAGGGTCCCAGGCTCTCAGCTGGGCCTCTGCCCTCCAGCACTGAGGGCTACAAGGGGCCACAAAGGCTCAAAGCCTCGCTTCTACTGCAACTGAATCCCCTTCTTGGCATCCGCTGTCGACGGAGCGGCTCTGTCACACCTTTGTGCCCTTCTGGGGCATTTCCTCTGCTTTCCCTGGAGGGGATGGACACTTGCACTTCATGGTCAGGGGCTGTCTGCCACCTGATCGTGGAAACCATTTCCAGGCACATGAAGGACAAGCAAGTCATCGGGAAGAGTCAGTACAGCATCACCAAGGGGATGTCATGCTGGACCAACCTGAGAACCTTCTACGCTGACATGGCTGGCTTGCTAGATGAGGGGAGAGCAGTGGCTGTTGTCTACCTAGACTTCATTAAGGTTTTTGGCACTCTCTCCCAGGAGGTCCTCACAGGGAAGCTGATCAAGTATGGTCTGGATGAGCAGGCAGTGAGGTGGATTGAAAACTCTGTAAATGGCCATGCCCAGAGTGTGGAGATAAGTGGCACAAAATCTGGCTGGAGGCCAGGAACCAATGGAACACCCCAGGAATCAATTCTGGACATGCAGAGTTGGACATGGGTCCAATCCTGTCTACCATCTTCATTGCCCTTTGGGACCACCCTCCAGGAGACCTGTCTCTCAGTCTGCCTCCCATCCCTCGCCACGCGTTCCTCCCTGCTCCCGGTCATGACTTCTGGTCCCCTCCTGTCCCCTCCCTAACCCTTCAGGGCCACTCCGCTCCCCTGCCTGTGAGCTCCCGTCACCCACCAGCCCCTCTCTGCACACTCACACCTCGGACGTGTTCCTCCATGGGTGCTCAGACCCACCTTGCTCCCCTCCCCGGGACTGCCCGAGCCCCGGGGCATCCCCCTCCCCGTACACACACCCCTGCAGCCAGAGCCCTCCGTGGGCAGCCCACTCTCCTCCTCTCCGTTCAGCAGCTCGCAGATCCCTCCGATTCTCCTCTGCCTTCACATCCCCCCATACCCCTCCACGCTGATGCCAATCCCTCCTCATTCCCACACTGATGGATGGCGAAAGGGCAAATATGATCAGAATTGACCAGATACATAGGATAGGATAGGATAGGATAGGATAGGATAGGATAGGATAGGGTAGGGTAGGGTAGGGTAGGGTAGGGTAGGATAGGATAGGACAGGACAGAGTAGAGTAGAGCAGAGCAGAGCAGAGCACAGTAGAGTAGAGTAGAGTAGAGTAGAGTACAGTAGAGTAGAGTAGAGTAGAGTAGAGTAGAGTAGAGTAGAGTAGAGTAGATATTTCAGCTGGAAGCAACATGCAACCATCATCTGGTCCAGCTGCCTGACCGTTTCAGGGCTGACCAAAAGTTAAAGCATTTTATTAAAGGCATTGTCCAAATGCTTCGCCAACAACGACAGGCACGGGGCATCGACTGCCTCTCTGGAAGTCTGTTCCAGTGTTTGAACACTGGAAATGCTTCCTAATGTCAAGTCTGAACCTCAGAGCACTCTGAGGACCTCTAACTCACCAACACTTCCAACTCGTCCTGTTCCATATTCGGTGCGTTGGCTGGAAGTTGACCTCCTTTCTGCCTCCCAAGTTCATGTCCTCACTACAGAGCTGCCTCGAGCACTGGCACAGTCTTGCAGCCAGGAACGTACCTGCAGCCAGAGCCCTCTGTGGGCAGCCCACTCTCCTCCTCTCCGTTCAGAAGCTCGCAGATCCCTCCGATTCTCCTCTGCATTCACATCCCCCCATACCCCTCCACGCTGATGCCAATCCCGCCTCATTCCCACACTGATGGATGGCGAAAGGGCAAATATGATCAGAACTGACCAGATAAATAGCATAGGATAGGATAGGATAGGATAGGATAGGATAGGGTAGGGTAGGGTAGGGTAGGGTAGGGTAGGGTAGGGTAGGATAGGATAGGATAGGATAGGATAGGATAGGATAGGATAGGATAGGATAGGATAGGGTAGGGTAGGAAAGGATAGGGTCGAGTAGAGTAGATATTTCAGCTGGAAGCAACATGCAACCACCATCTGGTCCAACTGCCTGACCGTTTCAGGGCTGACCAAAAGTTAAAGCATTTTATTAAAGGCATTGTCCAAATGCTTCGTCAACAACGACAGGCACGGGGCATCGACTGCCTCTCTGGAAGTCTGTTCCATGTTTGAACACTGGAAGTGCTTCCTAATGTCATGTCTGAACCTCAGAGCACTCTGAGGGAGGCTGCTGGGGGCGGGGCGGAACACGGGGAGCCCCCGCATTCCCTCCTGGGAGACCACCATACAGAAGCCCGGAGACGGCAACCCCAGAGAGTCCTTAGCAGCCAACAGACAGAACGGACCATGGCGCTGCCAGCACTCCGGCTCCCACCGCGCAGCTCCCAGACCCCCCTGGTCCCCCGGCTGCTCCAGCCTTTACACCGGCCCAAAACCTTCTACCCGCCAGGTAGGGACTGACCCCAACCCCTCCAGCCCGGGGACGCTCTTGGCAGAAGGAGCGGAGCTGACCACGGGCCATCGCTCACGGCTTGCTTTCAGGCTCAGCCAACATGTCCCAACTACCCGGGCAGGAGCAGCCCTTCCCCACAGCCTGGGCACCCCCGGCGACGGTGGCACCCCAGGCCCCCCCGGCACCCCCAGCAGGTATGGCACCCCTCTCTCTTCGGGCACCCCGCCACCTCCAGCACCTTCAGCATCCCTCATCCCCCACGCACCCGCAGCACCCCCTGACCTCCCCGACACTCCCAGCACCACCGTCCCACCACCACTTTTGGCACGGGGCTTTAGCAAGCCCGGGCCAGCGTCCCTGCCCTCGCCTGCCTGACGCATGACCAGTAAATCCCATTTCCAGAGAATTTCCCAAATACTTGGCGACCCCTCTCCCGTTTCACCTCCTAGAAGCCAGTCTCCTCCCCGATTTGCAACCCCGTCCCCACGGCACAGCAGCTCACCCCGTGGGGAGCACCCCGGCCACAAGCTCCCCACGGGCCTGGCGCAGACTCGGGGGACATCGGCCATCGGGGCCGGCTTGGCGGGTGCCCATGGAGGGTCCCCCCGGCCCAGCACGGCTCCCTCTCACCCACACAGGGCTGCGCATGGCTCCGTGCGGCTGCTTCTTCGACCCCCGGGTCTTCGCCTTCCAGGGGATGAGCACTAACCCGCCTCCAGCGGCCACCTCCACGCTTGGCCACGGCGCCGTGTCTCTGCCAGGTGCTGCCCTGTGGGGCCAAGGCGGCTGCGGGACCCCCCTGGCCTGGGCAGCCCCTGGCACCCCCCAGGGCCAACCGCGACTCCGCGCCCCCTCCAACTCTCAGCGGAGAGCGGAGGCCCCAGCCGTGACGGTGCTGCCGCCGTGCCTCCCCAACTACCAGCACGTGGAGAGGCAGTTTGCACAGCTCAGCATCTCCGACATGGCCATCACCATGGGGGCAACACCCGAGATGCTGCTGGATCGCTCCCTGCTCAGCCAGGACGGTCCCAGCTGCGTCCCCATGCCTGGGGACCCTGGTGACACCGGCAGAGCCATCCCCCATTGCCACAGCAGCTCACTTGTGCTGCCCACGGAGCTGCTCAGTGCCACCTACAGCATCCCCGAGACTTCCAGCGCGGTCCTGAGCCTGGAGAACATCACCACCATCTGGATGGGGCCCCAGGAGCCGTGCTGGGATGCGGCAAGGGACCTGCCACCGTCCCAGCCTGCCACATACCAACCGGCCATGTCACAAAAGAGCTGGAAAAGGCGCAAGAGCACCTGGCCAATCCCAGCCAGCAAGCGCAGGGCTCTGGCAGCCAGCACTGGGCTGGGAGCGTGGGATTAGACCCACAGCAGGGATGGGATGGGGAGCTGGGGGGTGGGGGTGTGCTTGGGGGGGTGGAGGGGTGGGGTTATAGTAGAACAGCTTGGATGAGTCCTTCCCTCTTGTTCCTTTTCCATTAAAAGCCCTTTCTCCACAACCACGCTGTGCCTCTCTGGGAGCGGGAGGGAGCGCGGGGGGCACCGGGAAACGGCACCCAAGAGGCGCAAAAGCCCCGCTCAGCCCCACAGCAGAGACGGCGAGCCCCAAAGGGCGCCCAGTCGCCCCCAGGGCCCACTCACTGCCAGCGGGGCAGCCAATGCCGGCGGGGGGACTGCCCTGTCCCCTTCCCGGGGGAAGCAGCCCTTTGGCGGGGGAGCCAGGACAGACGGGTCCCTGCAGGACTCACGGACACGGCCCCATGGGGAAAGAAGCACGGAGCCCCTGGGACAAGGGCACACCTGGGGGGCACGAGGGGGACAGACACACCACAACAAGGGCGGCAGCGCCTTCGCCTTGAACACGACCATCGTCCCCTCCACCGGGGACAGGGCTCGCCGCAAAGCCCTTCAAAGCCTCAAGACAATCACGCCCTTCCGCGGCTTCCACCGCGCTCAGATCCGCAGCCCGGCTTTGCCTCGCTGACGCAACAGCAAAATAACCCCAAATCACCCCAAGAATGACGACGGAGGGAGCTGCAGGACAGGCAGGGACCCTCCTCCCCTCGACCCTGGGCAGCTCTAACTCACCAACACTTCCAACCCATCCTGTTCCATACTGGGTGCGTTGGCTGGACGTTGACCTCCTTTCTGCCTCGCAAGTTCACGTCCTCACTACAGAGCTGCCTCCAGCACTGGCACAGTCTTGCAGCCAGGAACGGCGCTGGCCTTTGAAACTCTTTGCTTCATCCCAGACAATACAGACATTGAACCTCTGGACTATCTCCAGTCATCCAGGGCCACCCGTGGGCCCTGCAGGCGCTGAACTGGCAGTACCGCTTGGCTCCCCACATCCCCGTCTCCTTCCTTCACACTGTGCCCCCGCTGCAAAGCCCTCTGCAGCCCCAAGCCCTGCAAAGTGACCACCAGACAGTCCTTCAAGTCATTGTCAGTTGGGGGCTCAGAATTGACCAGATAAATAGGATAGGATAGGATAGGATAGGATAGGATAGGATAGGATAGCATAGGATAGGGTAGGATAGGGTAGAGTAGAGTAGAGTAGAGTAGAGCAGAATAGAGTAGAGTAGAGTAGATATTTCAGCTGGAAGCAACATGCAACCATCATCTGGTCCAACTGCCTGACCGTTTCAGGGCTGACCAAAAGTTAAAGCATTTTATTAAAGGCATTGTCCAAATGCTTCGTCAACAACGACAGGCACGGGGCATCGACTGCCTCTCTGGAAGTCTGTTCCAGTGTTTGAACACTGGAAGTGCTTCCTAATGTCAAGTCTGAACCTCAGAGCACTCTGAGGGAGGCTGCTGGGGGCGGGGCGGAACACGGGGAGCCCCCGCATTCCCTCCTGGGAGACCACCAGACAGAAGCCCGGAGACGGCAACCCCAGAGAGTCCTTAGCAGCCAACAGACAGAACGGACCATGGCGCTGCCAGCACTCCGGCTCCCACCGCGCGGCTCCCGGACCCCCCTGGCGCCCTGGCTGCTCCAGCCTTTACACCGGCCCAAAACCTTCTACCCTCCAGGTAGGGACTGACCCCAACCCCTCCAGCCCGGGGACGCTCTTGGCAGAAGGAGCGGAGCTGACCACGGGCCATCGCTCACGGCTTGCTTTCAGGCTCAGCCAACATGTCCCAACGACCCGGGCAGGAGCAGCCCTTCCCCGCAGCCTGGGCACCCCCGGCGACGGTGGCACCCCAGGCCCCCCCGGCACCCCCAGCAGGTATGGCGCCCCTCTCTCTCCGGGCACCCCGCCACCTTCAGCACCTTCAGCATCCCTCATCCCCCACGCACCCGCAGCACCCCCTGACCTCCCCGACACTCCCAGCACCACCGTCCCACCACCACTTTTGGCACGGGGCTTTAGCAAGCCCGGGCCAGAGTCCCTGCCCTCGCCTGCCTGACGCATGACCAGTAAATCCCGTTTCCAGAGAATTTCCAAAATACTTGGCGCCACACCTCTGTTTCACCTCCTAGAAGCCAGTCTCCTCCCCGATTTGCAACCCCGTCCCCACGGCACAGCAGCTCACCCCGTGGGGAGCACCCCGGCCACAAGCTCCCCACGGGCCTGGCGCAGACTCGGGGGACATCGGCCATTGGGGCCGGCTTGGCGGGTGCCCATGGAGGGTCCCCCCGGCCCAGCACGGCTCCCTCTCACCCACACAGGGCTGCGCATGGCTCCATGCGGCTGCTTCTTTGACCCCCGGGTCTTCGCTGTCCAGTGGAGGAACACGAACCTGCCTCCAGCAGCCACCTCCACGCTTGGCCACGGCGCCGTGTCTCTGCCAGGTGCTGCCCTGTGGGGCCAAGGCGGCTGCGGGACCCCCCTGGCCTGGGCAGCCCCTGGCACCCCCCAGGGCCAACCGCGACTCCGCGCCCCCTCCAACTCTCAGCGGAGAGCGGAGGCCCCAGCCGTGCCGGTGCTGCCGCCGTGCCTCCCCAACTACCAGCACGTGGAGAGGCAGTTTGCACGGCTCTCCATCTCCGACACGGCCACCGCCATGGGAGCAACACCCGAGATGCTGCTGGATCGCTCCCGGCTCAGCCAGGACGGTCCCAGCTGCATCCCCATGCCTGGGGACCCTGGTGACGATGGCAGAGCCGTCCCCCACTGCCACAGCGGCTCACGTGCGCTGCCCACGGAGCTGCTCAGTGCCAACCACAGCGTCCCTGAGACATCCAGCGCGGTCCTGAGCCTGGAGAACATCACCACCATGTGGATGGGGCCCCAGGAGCCGTGCTGGGATGCGGCGAGGGACCTGCCAGTGTCCCAGCCTGCCACGTCCCAACCGGATATGTCACAAAAGAGCCGGAAAAGGCGCAAGAGCACCTGGCCAATCCCAGCCAGCAAGCGCAGCGCTCTGGCAGCCAGCACTGGGCTGGGAGCGTGGGATTAGACCCACAGCAGGGATGGGATGGGGAGCTGGGGGGTGGGGGTGTGCTTGGGGGGGTGGAGGGGTGGGGTTATAGTAGAACAGCTTTGATGAGTCCTTCCCTCTTGTTCCTTTTCCATTAAAAGCCCTTTCTCCACAACCACTCTGTGCCTCTCTGGGAGCGGGAGGGAGCGCAGGGGGCACCGGGAAACGGCACCCAAGAGGCGCAAAAGCCCCGCTCAGCCCCACAGCAGAGACGGCGAGCCCCAAAGGGCGCCCAGTCGCCCCCAGGGCCCACTCACTGCCAGCGGGGCAGGCAATGCCGGCGGGGGGACTGCCCTGTCCCCTTCCCTGGGGGAAGCAGCCCTTTGGCGGGGGAGCCAGGACAGATGGGTCCCTGCAGGACTCACAGACACGGCCCCACGGGGAAAGCAGCACGGAGCCCCTGGGACAAGGGCACACCTGGGGGGCACGAGGGGGACAGACACACCACAACAAGGGCTGCAGCGCCTTCGCCTTGAACACGACCAGCGTCCCCTCCAGCGGGGACAGGGCTCGCCGCAAAGCCCTTCAAAGCCTCAAGACAATCACGCCCTTCCGCGGCTTCCACCGCGCTCAGATCCGCAGCCCGGCTTTGCCTCACTGACGCAGCAGCAAAATAACCCCAAATCACCCCAAGAATGACGACGGAGGGAGCTGCAGGACAGGCAGGGACCCTCCTCCCCTCGACCCCGGGCAGCTCTAACTCACCAACACTTCCAACTCGTCCTGTTCTATACTGGGTGCGTTGGCTGGACATTGACTTCCTTTCTGCCTCCCAAGTTCACGTCCTCACTACAGAGCTGCCTCCAGCACTGGCACAGTCTTGCAGCCAGGAACGGCGCTGGCCTTTGAAACTCTTTGCTCCTTCCCAGCCAATACAGACGTTGAACCTCTGGACTATCTCCAGTCATCCAGGGCCACCCGTGGGCCCTGCAGGCGCTGAACTGGCAGTACCGCTTGGCTCCCCACATCCCCGTCTCCTTCCTTCACACTGTGCCCCAGCTGCAAAGCCCTCTGCAGCCCCAAGCCCTGCAAGGTGACCACCAGACAGTCCTTCAAGTCATTGCCAGTTGGGGGCTCTGCGGGAGACCAACCTTTCCCAGGAGGAAATGATGGGACGTTCCCAGATGTTTCCCAGGAGGCCTTAGGTCTTCTCTGACAGGGCTCAAAGGAAAGACACACTAGGGATATAATGGGATGGAGCAGGGAGGTGTCCTTCAGCACATTAACTGCAACGCACGGGCAAGTGTCCCAGCGGGACTTGTGCAGGGCAGGTCTTTAACCAGCCTTGAAGAGGGGCTTCTGGGGGACCCGTCAACACACAGGGAACTTGAGAGGCTCTCTTTTAAAATCCTTTTTACCATCACCCCATCTGGGTCTACAGCTGTGTCGGGAGGGTAAAGCACAATCCCTCTTCCACATTAATCCAGGTGAGGCCACTCGGAGTCAGGAGTCAGAAGGAACACACATGGAGGGAGCTGGGAACCCTTCCTTTGAGGAGGGATTCTTGGATAACCTCAGGAGCAGGCAAGGTCTGGCAACACAGCCCTACCAAGCAGGAGCTGAGAAGCCAAGCACATGCACTCACATGGGCAGCGCACGGATCCCCCCAGGACACACGTGCAAAGCAGCAGCTTCGTTGCCTGATACCACGTTAACCCTTCTCTGTGGGTTCTGCAGAAAGCACAGAGACGCGGCACGTCAGCCCAACCAAAGGAGCTCCTCACTCACAAAGGCAGCAAGCCTTCCCACCGCTCAGCGCAGCTGCCTCAAGGAAACTCTCCCCTACACCTCTCCTTCACCACCAGCAGCCCTCCCTTACCATCAACAAGAGCTGCACGGTTGCGCTACAGGACTTGCCCTGCTCTTGCACCCTTTCCCCAAGCTGCCGGGAATGGGACCGCGGGCGAGAGAGGCGTTTGGCTTGAGCCAAGACACCTCTTCTCTGCGCCTCCTCTGGAGCCAAGAACACCGAATGCAAGCACGCAGCTCTATGCAAAGCTTGCCTTGCGGACGGCCATGCCTTGCCCAAGTGCTACGCCCATAACGGCAGACCGAGAGAGGCCAGCTCCGAGTCCTCTGAGGGCACCTCAGGAGACTGGAGAGGAGCCCTGGAGAAAAGGTTACCCTTACAGACAGCAGCCAGTTTAATACGATTCCAGTGGCATTGATGGTGAGGAGAAACTCTTCAGAGTATCTCATCGTGAGGATCCTGCTTCGGCTCATAAGGAAACCGATGCCCCTGAAGACAAGGTCGTCATCCTCTCCGAGCCCTGCGCCCCAGCTCAAGAGCACCACGATGTCATTCACGCATTCCTTCACCAGCTCCTCTGGAAGGCTTGTCTTCAGGGACGGCTGAGATCAGTCCAGGGGGACAATTTTGAGGTCATCTGGAAAACGGCAAAGGAGGAGCGAGGTCAGGTCGGAAGCAGCTCAGCGGGCTGAAATGCACTTTGGGGAGCTGCCCACCCCACCAGCAACCCTGTGCGACAGGCGCACCTTGTGCAAAGTCCTGGCCAAAATCCAAAGCACTCTGCAAACTGAGGTGTCGGGTGGAAAGCAAGGCTTTCTTCCAAGCAGAAGGAGGACAAGAGAGGCATGACCATCGGGCAGGAGCCCTCTGCAGGAGATGGGTCCAGCTCCCAGGGCCACCGGGAGGGTGCCAGCCCCTGCAGCTGTGCCACGCTCAGGCCAGCAAAGACCGCACAACAGCCTTGAGGGTCAGCCTGGCCATCCCGCCCTCCGTCCTCACGACTGCTCCGAGAACGTCTCCGTTTTCGGTGACACAGATGTCACACAGTGCTTGCGTTTGCACAAGGTGAAGATGTTCCCCAGCTCACAGCCCAAGGCTTCATGCTGCCGCCTTACCAGGAATGTCTCTCTTGGCGTGGCTGATCCCCTGAGCCTGTGCAACTCTCTCCGACAGACGAAGCCTGGGTGCGATCTCGTCCCTCTTCACTTCACTGATGTGCTTTCTCAGCACGCAGAAAACACCGAGCACATCTATGGCCACACCCTGAAACCAGCAGAGAGCAGAGGAGCACAAGAAGGGCTTTAGAGGCACAAATGGACAGAGGACTCACCTTCTAAGAGATGTGCAAGGTAAAAGCCAAACAAATTATCTCGGAGCTACACCAGGCCCAAGGGGCGTCGGGCAATTGAGCAAGCCCTGAGAAGGGTCCCAGGCTCTCAGCTGGGCCTCTGCCCTCCAGCACTGAGGGCTACAAGCGGCCACAAAGGCTCGAGGCCTCGCTTCTACTGCAACTGAATCCCCTTCTTGGCATCCGCTGTCGACGGAGCGGCTCTGTCACACCTTTGTGCCCTTCTGGGGCATTTCCTCTGCTTTCCCGGGACGGGATGGACACTTGCACTTCATGGTCAGGGGCTGTCTGCCACCTGATCATGGAAACCATTTCCAGGCACATGAAGGACAAGCAAGTCATCAGGAAGAGTCAGCACGGCATCACCAAGGGGATGTCATGCTGGACCAACCTGAGAACCTTCTACGCTGACATGGCTGGCTTGGTAGATGAGGGGAGACCAGTGGCTGTTGTCTACCTAGACTTCATTGAGGTTTTTGGCACTCTCTCCCAGGAGGCCCTCACAGGGAAGCTGATCACGTATGGTCTGCATGAGCAGGCAGTGAGGTGGATTGAAAACTCTGTAAATGGCCATGCCCAGAGTGTGGAGATAAGTGGCACAAAATCTGGCTGGAGGCCAGGAACCAATGGAACACCCCAGGAATCAATTCTGGACATGCAGAGTTGGACATGGGTCCAATCCTGTCTAACATCTTCATTGCCCTTTGGGACCACCCTCCAGGAGACCTGTCTCTCAGTCTGCCTCCCATCCCTCGCCACGCGTTCCACCCTGCTCCCGGTCATGACTTCTGGTCCCCTCCCGTCCCCTCCCTAACCCTTCAGGGCCACTCCGCTCCCCTGCCTGTGAGCTCCCGTCACCCACCAGCCCCTCTCTGCACACTCACACCTCGGACGTGTTCCTCCATGGGTGCTCAGACCCACCTTGCTCCCCTCCCCGGGACTGCCCGAGCCCCGGGGCATCCCCCTCCCCGTACACACACCCCTGCAGCCAGAGCCCTCCGTGGGCAGCCCACTCTCCTCCTCTCTGTTCAGCAGCTCGCAGATCCCTCCGATTCTCCTCTGCCTTCACATCCCCCCATACCCCTCCACGCTGATGCCAATCCCTCCTCATTCCCACACTGATGGATGGCGAAAGGGCAAATGTGATCAGAATTGACCACATATAGGATAGGATAGGATAGGATAGGATAGGATAGGATAGGATAGGATAGGATAGGATAGGATAGGATAGGATAGGATAGGGTAGGGTAGGGTAGGGTTGGAAAGGATAGGGTTGAGTAGAGTAGACTAGAGTAGAGTAGAGTAGAGTAGAGCAGAGCAGAGTAGAGTAGAGTAGAGGAGATATTTCAGCTGGAAGCAACATGCAACCATCATCTGGTCCAGCTGCCTGACCGTTTCAGGGCTGACCAAAAGTTAAAGCATTTTATTCAAGGCATTGTCCAAATGCTTCGTCAACAACGACAGGCACGGGGCATCGAATGCCTCTCTGGAAGTCTGTTCCAGTGTTTGAACACTGGAAATGCTTCCTAATGTCAAGTCTGAACCTCAGAGCACTCTGAGGGAGGCTGCTGGGGGCGGGGTGGAACACGGGGACCCCCCGCGTTCCCTCCTGGGAGACCACCAGACAGAAGCCCGGAGACGGCAACCCCAGAGAGTCCTTAGCAGCCAACAGACAGAACGGACCATGGCGCTGCCAGCACTCCGGCTCCCACCGCGCGGCTCCCGGACCCCCCTGGCGCCCCGGCTGCTCCAGCCTTCACACCGGCCCAAAACCTTCTACCCTCCAGGTAGGGACTGACCCCAACCCCTCCAGCCCGGGGACGCTCTTGGCAGAAGGAGCGGAGCTGACCACGGGCCATCGCTCACGGCTTGCTTTCAGGCTCAGCCAACATGTCCCAACGACCCGGGCAGGAGCAGCCCTTCCCCGCAGCCTGGGCACCCCCGGCGAGGGTGGCACCCCAGGCCCCCCCGGCACCCCCAGCAGGTATGGCACCCCTCTCTCTTCGGGCACCCCGCCACCTTCAGCACCTTCAGCATCCCTCATCCCCCACGCACCCGCAGCACCCCCTGACCTCCCCGACACTCCCAGCACCACCGTCCCACCACCACTTTTGGCACGGGGCTTTAGCAAGCCCGGGCCAGAGTCCCTGCCCTCGCCTGCCTGACGCATGACCAGTAAATCCCATTTCCAGAGAATTTCCCAAATACCTGGAGCCACACCTCTGTTTCACCTCCTAGAAGCCAGTCTCCTCCCCGATTTGCAACCCCGTCCCCACGGCACAGCAGCTCACCCCGTGGGGAGCACCCCGGCCACAAGCTCCCCACGGGCCTGGCGCAGACTCGGGGGACATCGGCCATCGGGGCCGGCTTGGCGGGTGCCCATGGAGGGTCCCCCCGGCCCAGCACGCCTCCCTCTCACCCACACAGGGCTGTGCATGGCTCCGTGCGGCTGCTTCTTTGACCCCCGGGTCTTCGCTGTCCAGTGGAGGAACACTAACCCGCCTCCAGCAGCCACCTCCACGCTTGGCCACGGCGCCGTGTCTCTGCCAGGTGCTGCCCTGTGGGGCCAAGGCGGCTGCGGGACCCCCCTGGCCTGGGCAGCCCCTGGCACCCCCCAGGGCCAACCGCGACTCCGCGCCCCCTCCAACTCTCAGCGGAGAGCAGAGGCCCCAGCCGTGCCGGTGCTGCCGCCGTGCCTCCCCAACTACCAGCACGTGGAGAGGCAGTTTGCACGGCTCTCCATCTCCGACACGGCCACCACCATGGGGGCAACACCCCAGATGCTGCTGGATCGCTCCCTGCTCAGCCAGGATGGTCCCAGCTGCGTCCCCATGCCTGGGGACCCTGGTGATGCAGGCAGAGACATCCCGCACTGCCACAGCGGCTCCCTTGCGCTGCCCACGGAGCTGCTCAGTGCCACCTACAGCGTCCCCGAGACATCCAGCGCGGTCCTGAGCCTGCAGAACATCACCACCATCTGGATGGGGCCCCAGGAGCCGTGCTGGGATGCGGCGAGGGAACTGCCACCGTCCCAGCCTGCCACATCCCAACCGGATATGTCACAAAAGAGCCGGAAAAGGCGCAAGAGCACCTGGCCAATCCCAGCCAGCAAGCGCAGCGCTCTGGCAGCCAGCACTGGGCTGGGAGCGTGGGATTAGACCCACAGCAGGGATGGGATGGGATGGGGAGCTGGGGGGTGGGGGTGTGCTTGGGGGGGTGGAGGGGTGGGGTTATAGTAGAACAGCTTTGATGAGTCCTTCCCTCTTGTTCCTTTTCCATTAAAAGCCCTTTCTCCACAACCACTCTGTGCCTCTCTGGGAGCGGGAGGGAGCGCGGGGGGGCACCGGGAAACGGCACCCAAGAGGCGCAAAAGCCCCGCTCAGCCCCACAGCAGAGACGGCGAGCCCCAAAGGGCGCCCAGTCGCCCCCAGGGCCCACTCACTGCCAGCGGGGCAGGCAATGCCGGCGGGGGGACTGCCCTGTCCCCTTCCCTGGGGGAAGCAGCCCTTTGGCGGGGGAGCCAGGACAGACGGGTCCCTGCAGGACTCACGGACACAGCCCCATGGGGAAAGCAGCACGGAGCCCCTGGGACAAGGGCACACCTGGGGGGCACGAGGGGGACAGACACACCACAACAAGGGCGGCAGCGCCTTCGCCTTGAACACGACCAGCGTCCCCTCCAGCGGGGACAGGGCTCGCCGCAAAGCCCTTCAAAGCCTCAAGACAATCACGCCCTTCCGCGGTTTCCACCGCGCTCAGATCCGCAGCCCGGCTTTGCCTCACTGACGCAGCAGCAAAATAACCTCAAATCACCCCAAGAATGACAACCGAGGGAGCTGCAGGACAGGCAGGGACCCTCCTCCCCTCGACCCTGGGCAGCTCTAACTCACCAACACTTCCAACTCGTCCTGTTCCATACTAGGTGCGTTGGCTGGAAGTTGACCTCCTTTCTGCCTCCCAAGTTCACGTCCTCACTACAGAGCTGCCTCCAGCACTGGCACAGTCTTGCAGCCAGGAACGGCGCTGGCCTTTGAAACTCTTTGCTCCTTCCCAGCCAATACAGACGTTGAACCACTGGACTATCTCCAGTCATCCAGGGCCACCCGTGGGCCCTGCAGGCGCTGAACTGGCAGTACCGCTTGGCTCCCCACATCCCCGTCTCCTTCCTTCACACTGTGCCCCAGCTGCAAAGCCCTCTGCAGCCCCAAGCCCTGCAAGGTGACCACCAGACAGTCCTTCAAGTCATTGTCAGTTGGGGGCTCTGCGGGAGACCAACCTTTCCCAGGAGGAAATGATGGGACGTTCCCAGATGTTTCCCAGGAGGCCTTAGGTCTTCTCTGACAGGGCTCAAAGGAAAGACACACTAGGGATATAATGGGATGGAGCAGGAGGTGTCCTTCAGCACATTAACTGCAACGCACGGGCAAGTGTCCCAGCGGGACTTGTGCAGGGCAGGTCTTTAACCAGCCTTGAAGAGGGGCTTCTGGGGGACCCGTCAACACACAGGGAAATTGAGAGGCTCTCTTTTAAAATCCTTTTTGCCATCACCACATCTGGGTCTACAGCTGTGTCGGGAGGGTAAAGCACAATCCCTCTTCCACATTAATCCAGGTGAGGCCACTCGGAGTCAGGAGTCAGAAGGAACACACATGGAGGGAGCTGGGAACCCTTCCTTTCAGGAGGGATTCTTGGATAACCTCAGGAGCAGGCAAGGTCTGGCAACACAGCCCTACCAAGCAGGAGCTGAGAAGCCAAGCACATGCACTCACATGGGCAGCGCACGGATCCCCCCAGGACACACGGGCAAAGCAGCAGCTTCGTTGCCTGATACCACGTTAACCCTTCTCTGTGGGTTCTGCAGAAAGCACAGAGACGCGGCACGTCAGCCCAACCAAAGGAGCTCCTCACTCACAAAGGCAGCAAGCCTTCCCACCGCTCAGCGCAGCTGCCTCAAGGAAACTCCCTCCTACACCTCTCCTTCACCACCAGCAGCCCTCCCTTACCATCAACAAGAGCTGCACGGTTGCGCTACAGGACTTGCCCTGCTCTTGCACCCTTTCCCCAAGCTGCCGGGAATGGGACCGCGGGCGAGAGAGGCGTTCGGCTTGAGCCAAGACACCTCTTCTCTGCGCCTCCTCTGGAGCCAAGAACACCGAATGCAAGCAAGAAACTCTACGGAAAGCTTGCCTTGCCCAAGTGCTATGCCCATGACGGCAGGCCGAGAGAGTCCAGCTCCGACTCCTCTGAGGGCACCTCAGGAGACTGGAGAGGAGCCCTGGAGAAAAGGTTACACTTACAGACAGCAGCCAGTTTAATACGATTCCAGTGGCATCGATGGTGAGGAGAAACTCTTCAGAGTATCTCATCGTGAGGATCCTGCTTCGGCTCATAAGGAAACCGATGCCCCTGAAGACAAGGTCGTCATCCTCTCCGAGCCCTGCGCCCCAGCTCAAGAGCACCACGATGTCATTCACGCATTCCTTCACCAGCTCCTCTGGAAGGCTTGTCTTCAGGGACGGCTGAGATCAGTCCAGGGGGACAATTTTGAGGTCATCTGGAAAACGGCAAAGGAGGAGCGAGGTCAGGTCGGCAGCAGCTCCGCGGGCTGAAATACACTTTGGGGAGCTGCCCACCCCACCGGCAACCCTGTGCGACAGGCGCACCTTGTGCAAAGTCCTGGCCAAAATCCAAAGCACTCTGCAAACTGAGGTGTCGGGTGGAAAGCAAGGCTTTCTTCCAAGCAGAAGGAGGACAAAAGAGGCATGACCATCGGGCAGGAGCCCTCTGCAGGAGATGGGTCCAGCTCCCAGGGCCACCAGGAGGGTGCCAGCCCCTGCAGCTGTGCCACGCTCAGGCCAGCAAAGACCGCACAACAGCCTTGAGGGTCAGCCTGGCCATCCCGCCCTCCGTCCTCACGACTGCTCCGAGAACGTCTCCGTTTTCGGTGACGCAGATGTCACACAGAGCTTGCGTTTGCACAAGGTGAAGATGTTCCCCAGCTCACAGCCCAAGGCTTCATGCTGCCGCCTTACCAGGAATGTCTCTCTTGGCGTGGCTGATCCCCTGAGCCTGTGCAACTCTCCCCGACAGACGAAACCTGGGTGCGATCTCGTCCCTCTTCACTTCACTGATGTGCTTTCTCAGCACGCAGAAAACACCGAGCACATCTATGGCCACACCCTGAAACCAGCAGAGAGCAGAGGAGCACAAGAAGGGCTTTAGAGGCACAAATGGACGGAGGACTCACCTTCTAAGAGATGTGCAAGGTAAAAGCCAAACAAATTATCTCGGAGCTACACCAGGCCCAAGGGGCGTCGGGCAATTGAGCAAGCCCTGAGAAGGGTCCCAGGCTCTCAGCTGGGCCTCTGCCCTCCAGCACTGAGGGCTACAAGGGGCCACAAAGGCTCGAAGCCTCGCTTCTACTGCAACTGAATCCCCTTCTTGGCATCCGCTGTCGACGGAGCGGCTCTGTCACACCTTTGTGCCCTTCTGGGGCATTTCCTCTGCTTTCCCGGGACGGGATGGACACTTGCACTTCATGGTCAGGGGCTGTCTGCCACCTGATCGTGGAAACCATTTCCAGGCACATGAAGGACAAGCAAGTCATCAGGAAGAGTCAGTACAGCATCACCAAGGGGATGTCATGCTGGACCAACCTGAGAACCTTCTACGCTGACATGGCTGGCTTGGTAGATGAGGGGAGAGCAGTGGCTGTTGTCTACCTAGACTTCATTGAGGTTTTTGGCAGTCTCTCCCAGGAGGTCCTCACAGGAAAGCTGATCACGTATGGTCTGGATGAGCAGGCAGTGAGGTGGATTGAAAACTCTGTAAATGGCCATGCCCAGAGTGTGGATGTCGTGGTTTAAGCCCAGCTGGCAACTAAGCACCACACAGCCGCTCACTCACTCCCCCAGGTGGGATGGGGAAGAGAATCGGAAGAGTAAAAGTGAGAAAGCTCGTGGGTTGAGATAAAGACAGTTCAATAGGTAAAGCAAAAGTCGCACAGGCAAGCAAAGCAAAACAAGGAATTCATTCACCACTTCCCATCGGCAGGCAGGTGTTCAGCCATCTCCAGGAAAGCAGGGCTCCATCACGCGTAACGGTTACTTGGGAAGACAAACGCCATTACTCTGAATGTCCCCCCCTTCCTTCTTCTTCCCCCAGCTTTATATACTGAGCATGACGTCATATGGTATGGAATATCCCTTTGGTCAGTTGGGGTCAGCTGTCCCGGCTGTGTCCCCTCCCAACTTCTTGTGCACCCCCAGCCTACTCGCTGGTGGTGAGAAGCAGAAAAGGCCTTGACTCTGTGTAAGCACTGCTCAGCAGTAACTAAAACATCCCTGCTTTATCAACACTGTTTCCAGCACAAATCCAAAACACAGCCCCATACTAGCTGCTATGAAGAAAGTTAACTCTACCCCAGCCAAAACCAGCACATTCTCCACCCCTTATTCCATACCATTTACGTCATGCTCAGGTCTCACACTATTCAATGCATTCTCATTAACCATCACCCCCCTTCCCATCCTTTGATAGAATACACATATACCATTCCCTTAGTCTATGGACCACCCCTGTAAAATGTCCACAAATATCCGCAAATGTCCACAAAATGTCCATTGAGTTCATTTGGTCCATGACTTTGGGCTCCATCTGTTATGGTGGTCACTCAGGACAGGAGAGGTGTTGTATTGCATGGAGCTATTGGGCACCAAAGCCAGCTCAGGTGGGGTCACTGCTGCACTTGCACTGCTTCTTGTAAAGCTTGTCCTCCAGTGGTTCAGGTGGTTCCTGCTACAGTAATTCCTGTAACATGCAACTCAAATCATGGGTTACAACAATTTAAAGGTATTTCCATTACAATCTCTACCCCAGTCCCTTTGGACCAGACCACAGGGCTTAGCACTGCAATGAACTCCTCCCCTTGCTCCTAGCCTGGCTAGCAACAAGGGGTTCTTGCTATAATAATTCCCATAACATGCAACTCAAATTCCAGGTTACAATAATTTAAAGGTGTTTCCATTACAACCTCCACCCCTGGTCCCTTTGGACCAGACCATAGGGTTTAATATTGCAATGAACTCCTCCCCTTGCCCCTGCTCTGGCTTGGACTTATCCACAGACTGCAGTTCCTTAGGATTGTACCTGCTCCAAGTGGAGCCTTATCTGTGTGCCACAGTCTCTTCAGGGGTATACCTGCTGCAGCAGAGAGCTATCCACAGCCACAGTCGCTTCGAGGTGCACCTGTTCCAGCGTGGCCTTATCCATGGGTCACAATGCCTTCAGAGATATACCTGCTCCAGCGTGGCCTTACCCACAGCCACAGTCCCTTCAAAAGTAAACCTGCTCCAACATGGCCTTTCCCATGGCTGCAGTCTCTCCAGGGGTGTACCTGCTCTCTCGTGAGCTTATCCATGGCCTCACACTTTGAGGTGCTCCAGCATGACCTCATGCACAGCCGCTGATGCTTCCGGGTGTACCTGCTGCAGCATGGATGTATCCACAGCCACAGATGCTTCGAGGTGTACCTTCTCCTGCGTGGGCTTACCCTTGGACCACAATCCCTTCAGAGTTACACCTGCTGTGGCACAGACATATCCACGGCCACAGACGCTTCGAGATGTACCTGCTCCTGCGTGGGCTTACCCTTGGACCACAATCCCTTCAGAGTTACACCTGCTGTGGCACAGACATAACCACGGCCACAGACGCTTCGAGTTGTACCTGCTCTGATGTGGGTTTATCCATGGCCACAGACGCTTCGGGGTGTCCTGCTCCCACATGGACTCATCCACAGGTCACAGTCCCTTTGACTCGAGTTCATACTGGAGTTCCAGCCTGTCCAGTACAGCAGCACAGAAACAGCAGCGATGCCCTGGCCATCTGCCAGCCCAGGCGCATGGCCATTGCTGTTATCAAAATGTTCCCGGGCACAGCAGAGTAAGATGATAAGCAGTATGGCAGTACAGCAAGCAGCTAAAGCAAAAAGCAGCCACTAACGAGCACTAGACTCTAATAGACAGTAAGGCAAGCAAACCCCATGGCAAGCACAGGAGCCTGCCGATTAATAGCTAAACAGCAATAACAGCTATAAATTTGATCTAGCACATTCCAATCAAACCTGTCGTTATCTTGAACCCTTTGAGCCCCACGTTGGGCGCCAAAAAGGACTGTCGTGGTTTAAGCCCAGCTGGCAACTAAGCACCACACAGCCGCTCACTCACTCCCCCAGGTGGGATGGGGAAGAGAATCGGAAGAGTAAAAGTGAGAAAGCTCGTGGGTTGAGATAAAGACAGTTTAATAGGTAGAGCAAAAGCTGCGCAGGCAAGCAAAGCAAAACAAGGAATTCATTCACCACTTCCCATCGGCAGGCAGGTGTTCAGCCATCTCCAGGAAAGCAGGGCTCCATCACGCGTAACGGTTACTTGGGAAGACAAACGCCATTACTCCAAATGTCCCCCCCTTCCTTCTTCTTCCCCCAGCTTTATATACTGAGCATGACGTCATATGGTATGGAATATCCCTTTGGTCAGTTGGGGTCAGCTGTCCCGGCTGTGTCCCCTCCCAACTTCTTGTGCACCCCCAGCCTACTCGCTGGTGGTGAGAAGCAGAAAAGGCCTTGACTCTGTGTAAGCACTGCTCAGCAGTAACTAAAACATCCCTGCTTTATCAACACTGTTTCCAGCACAAATCCAAAACACAGCCCCATACTAGCTGCTATGAAGAAAGTTAACTCTACCCCAGCCAAAACCAGCAGAGTGGAGATAAGTGGCACAAAATCGGGCTGGAGGCCAGGAACCAATGGAACACCCCAGGAATCAATTCTGGACATGCAGAGTTGGACATGCGTCCAATCCTGTCTAACATCTTCATTGCCCTTTGGGACCACCCTCCAGGAGACCTGTCTCTCAGTCTGCCTCCCATCCCTCGCCATGCGTTCCTCCCTGCTCCCGGTCATGACTTCTGGTCCCCTCCCGTCCCCTCCCTAACCCTTCAGGGCCACTCCGCTCCCCTGCCTGTGAGCTCCCGTCACCCACCAGCCCCTCTCTGCACACTCACACCTCGGACGTGTTCCTCCATGGGTGCTCAGACCCACCTTGCTCCCCTCCCCGGGACTGCCCGAGCCCCGGGGCATCCCCCTCCCCGTACACACACCCCTGCAGCCAGAGCCCTCCGTGGGCAGCCCACTCTCCTCCTCTCCGTTCAGCAGCTCGCAGATCCCTCCGATTCTCCTCTGCCTTCACATCCCCCCATACCCCTCCACGCTGATGCCAATCCCTCCTCATTCCCACACTGATGGATGGCGAAAGGGCAAATGTGATCAGAATTGACCAGATACATAGGATAGGATAGGATAGGGTAGGGAAGGGTAGGGTAGGATAGGGTAGGGTAGGGTAGGATAGGATAGGATAGGATAGGATAGGATAGGATAGGATAGGATAGGATAGGAAAGGATAGGGTAGGATAGGATAGGGTTGAGTAGAGTAGAGTAGAGTAGAGTAGATATTTCAGCTGGAAGCACCATGCAACCATCATCTGGTCCAACTGCCTGACCGTTTCAGGGCTGACCAAAAGTTAAAGCATTTTATTAAAGGCATTGTCCAAATGCTTCGCCAACAACGACAGGCACGGGGCATCGACTGCCTCTCTGGAAGTCTGTTCCAGTGTTTGAACACTGGAAATGCTTCCTAATGTCAAGTCTGAACCTCAGAGCACTCTGAGGGAGGCTGCTGGGGGCGGGGCGGAACACGGGGAGCCCCCGCATTCCCTCCTGGGAGACCACCAGACAGTAGCCCGTAGACGGCAACCCTAGAGAGTCCTTAGCAGCCAACAGACAGAACGGACCATGGCGCTGCCAGCACTCCGGCTCCCACCGCGCGGCTCCCGGACCCCCCTGGCGCCCCGGCTGCTCCAGCCTTCACACCGGCCCAAAACCTTCTACCCTCCAGGTAGGGACTGACCCCAACCCCTCCAGCCCGGGGACGCTCTTGGCAGAAGGAGCGGAGCTGACCACGGGCCATCGCTCACGGCTTGCTTTCAGGCTCAGCCAACATGTCCCAACGACCCGGGCAGGAGCAGCCCTTCCCCGCAGCCTGGGCACCCCCGGCGAGGGTGGCACCCCAGGCCCCCCCGGCACCCCCAGCAGGTATGGCACCCCTCTCTCTTCGGGCACCCCGCCACCTTCAGCACCTTCAGCATCCCTCATCCCCCACGCACCCGCAGCACCCCCTGACCTCCCCGACACTCCCAGCACCACCGTCCCACCACCACTTTTGGCACGGGGCTTTAGCAAGCCCGGGCCAGAGTCCCTGCCCTCGCCTGCCTGACGCATGACCAGTAAATCCCGTTTCCAGAGAATTTCCCAAATACCTGGAGCCACACCTCTGTTTCACCTCCTAGAAGTCAGTCTCCTCCCCGATTTGCAACCCCGTCCCCACGGCACAGCAGCTCACCCCGTGGGGAGCACCCCGGCCACAAGCTCCCCACGGGCCTGGCGCAGACTCGGGGGACATCGGCCATTGGGGCCGGCTTGGCGGGTGCCCATGGAGGGTCCCCCCGGCCCAGCACGGCTCCCTCTCACCCACACAGGGCTGCGCATGGCTCCATGCGGCTGCTTCTTTGACCCCCGGGTCTTCCCTGTCCAGTGGATGAGCACTAACCCACCTCCAGCAGCCACCTCCACGCTTGGCCACGGCGCCGTGTCTCTGCCAGGTGCTGCCCTGTGGGGCCAAGGCGGCTGCGGGACCCCCCTGGCCTGGGCAGCCCCTGGCACCCCCCAGGGCCAACCGCGACTCCGCGCCCCCTCCAACTCTCACCGGAGAGCGGAGGCCCCAGCCGTGCCGGTGCTGCCGCCGTGCCTCCCCAACTACCAGCACATGGAGAGGCAGTTTGCACGGCTCAGCATCTCCGACACGGCCACCACCATGGGGGCAACACCCCAGATGCTGCTGGATCGCTCCCTGCTCAGCCAGGACGGTCCCAGCTGCGTCCCCATGCCTGGGGACCCTGGTGACGACGGCAGAGCCATCTCCAGCTGCCACACTGGCTCACTTCTGCTGCCCACTGAGCTGCTCAGTGCGAACTACAGCGTCCCCGAGACATCCAGCGCGGTCCTGAGCCTGGAGAACATCACCACCATCTGGATGGGGCCCCAGGAGCCGTGCTGGGATGCGGCGAGGGACCTGCCACCGTCCCAGCCTGCCACATACCAACCGGCAATGTCACAGAAGAGCCGGAAAAGGCGCAAGAGCACCTGGCCAAACCCAGCCAGCAAGCGCAGGGCTCTGGCAGCCAGCACTGGGCTGGGAGCGTGGGATTAGACCCACAGCAGGGATGGGATGGGGAGCTGGGGGGTGGGGGTGTGCTTGGGGGGGTGGAGGGGTGGGGTTATAGTAGAACAGCTTTGATGAGTCCTTCCCTCTTGTTCCTTTCCCATTAAAAGCCCTTTCTGCACAACCACTCTGTGCCTCTCTGGGAGCGGGAGGGAGCGCGGGGGGGCACCGGGAAACGGCACCCAAGAGGCGCAAAAGCCCCGCTCAGCCCCACAGCAGAGACGGCGAGCCCCAAAGGGCGCCCAGTCGCCCCCAGGGCCCAAATGGATAACGGCTGGTTAAACTCTTCACTGGGAAGTAGGTGAAAAGGCACGAAGCTGACAGCAGTGTCTCACAAAACCCTCCTGGACACCTGCAGTCCGGCCAGAACACGCCAGCCCTTCTGACATGCCCTAACTGCCCTTCAGCGCTCCTACAGACAGCGCGCCCAACGGAACTCCCTTGCCCCCACGAGGACAAGACCATCCCATTGCCCTCATGTCAATTCTGAACCTCAGAGCACATTCCTCCTCGTCTCGTCACCACCTTGCTTGCCCTCCTCCGCACGCATTCGAGGACCTTCCCATCCTTCTCAAACACACAGCCTCCCTTTGGGCCAGCAAGTCCCTCTGTTTCTGCCCCTTGTCCCAGGGAGAAGTCATTCCGGAGACTTTGCATGTACTGGAGTCTCGGGAAAGACAGGCAAGTGTCCCAGCGGGACTTGTGCAGGGCAGGTCTTTAACCAGCCTTGAAGAGGGGCTTCTGGGGGACCCGTCAACACACAGGGAAATTGAGAGGCTCTCTTTTAAAATCCTTTTTGCCATCGCCCCATCTGGGTCTACAGCTGTGTCGGGAGGGTAAAGCACAATCCCTCTTCCACATTAATCCAGGTGAGGCCACTCGGAGTCAGGAGTCAGAAGGAACACACATGGAGGGAGCTGGGAACCCTTCCTTTGAGGAGGGATTCTTGGATAACCTCAGGAGCAGGCAAGGTCTGGCAACACAGCCCTACCAAGCAGGAGCTGAGAAGCCAAGCACATGCACTCACATGGGCAGCGCACGGATCCCCCCAGGTGTATTGGGTTTGCGTGGCAGTGCTTTGGTAGCAGGGGGGGCTACAGGGGTGGCTTCTGTGAGAAGCTGCTAGAAGCTTCTCCTATGTCTGATAGAGCCAATGCCAGCCGACTCTAAGACGGATCTGCCACTGGGTAAGGCTGAGCTAATCAGCAACAGTGGTAGCGCCTCTGTGATAACATATTTAAGAAGGGGGAAAAAAAAACGGGAAGGGGCAGCTGGAGAAGAGAGGAGTGAGAATATGTGAGAGAAACAACTCTGCAGACACCGAGGTCAGTGAAGAAGGAGGGGCAGGAGGTGCTCCAGGCGCCGGAGCAGAGATTCCCCCGCAGCCCGTGGTGAAGACCATGGTGAGGCAGGCTGTCCCCCTGCAGCCCATGGAGGTCCACGGGGGAGCAGATATCCACCTGCAGCCCGTGGAGGACCCCACGCTGGAGCAGGTGGATGCCCGAAGGAGGCTGTGATCCTGTGGTAAGCCCGTGCTGGAGCAGGCTCCTGGCAGGACCTGTGGAGCCGTGGAGAGAGGAGCCCACGCTGGAGCAGGTTTGCTGGCAGGACTTGCGATCTGCGGGGGACCCACGCTGGAGCAGTCTGTTCCTGAAGGACTGCACCCCGTGGAACGGACCCACGCTGGAGCAGTTCGTGAAGAACTGCAGCCCGTGGGAAGAACCCACGTTGGAGAAGTTCGTGGAGAACTGTCTCTCGTGGGAGGGACCCCACGCTGGAGCAGGGGAAGAGTGTGAGGAGGAAGGAGCGGCAGAAACAACGTGTGATGAACTGACCGCAACCCCCATTCCCCGTCCCCCTGCGCTGCTCGGGGGGAGAGGTAGAAAATCGGGAGTGAAGTTGAGCCCGGGAAGAAGGGAGGGGTGGGGGGAAGGTGTTGTGTTTTTAAGATTTGATTTTACTTCTCATTATCCTACTCTGGTTTTGATTGGTAATAAATTAAACTAATTTCCCCAAGTCAAGTCTGTTTTGCCCATGATGGTAGTTGGTGAGTGATCTCCCTATGTCCTTATTTAGACCTACGAGCCTTTTCCTCATATTTTCTCTCTCCTTTCCAGCTGAGGAAGGGGAGTGAGTGAGCAGCTGTGTGGAGATTAGTCCGGCTGGGCTTAAACCACGACAAGGACACACGTGGAAAGCAGCAGGTTCGTTGCCTGATACCACGTTAACCCTTCTCTGTGGGTTCTGCAGAAAGCACAGAGACGCGGCACGTCAGCCCAACCAAAGGAGCTCCTCACTCACAAAGGCAGCAAGCCTTCCCACCGCTCAGCGCAGCTGCCTCAAGGAAACTCCCTCCTACACCTCTCCTTCACCACCAGCAGCCCTCCCTTACCATCAACAAGAGCTGCACGGTTGCGCTACAGGACTTGCCCTGCTCTTGCACCCTTTCCCCAAGCTGCCGGGAACGGGACCGCGGGCGAGAGAGGCGTTTGGCTTGAGCCAAGACACCTCTTCTCTGCGCCTCCTCTGGAGCCAAGAACACCGAATGCAAGCACGCAGCTCTATGCAAAGCTTGCCTTGCGGACGGCCATGGCTTGCCCAAGTGCTACGCCCATGACGGCAGGCCGAGAGAGGCCAGCTCCGAGTCCTCTGAGGGCACCTCAGGACACTGGAGAGGAGCCCTGGAGAAAAGGTTACCCTTACAGACAGCAGCCACTTTAATACGATTCCAGTGGCATCGATGGTGAGGAGAAACTCTTCAGAGTATCTCATTGTGAGGATCCTGCTTCGGCTCATAAGGAAACCGATGCCCCTGAAGACAAGGTCGTCATCCTCTCCGAGCCCTGCACCCCAGCTCAAGAGCACCACGATGTCATTCACGCATTCCTTCACCAGCTCCTCTGGAAGGCTTGTCTTCAGGGACGGCTGAGATCAGTCCAGGGGGACAATTTTGAGGTCATCTGGAAAACGGCAAAGGAGGAGCGAGGTCAGGTCGGCAGCAGCTCCGCAGGCTGAAATACACTTTGGGGAGCTGCCCACCCCACCGGCAACCCTGTGCGACAGGCGCACCTTGTGCAAAGTCCTGGCCAAAATCCAAAGCACTCTGCAAACTGAGGTGTCGGGTGGAAAGCAAGGCTTTCTTCCAAGCAGAAGGAGGACAAGAGAGGCATGACCATCGGGCAGGAGCCCTCTGCAGGAGATGGGTCCAGCTCCCAGGGCCACCGGGAGGGTGCCAGCCCCTGCGGCTGTGCCACTCTCAGGCCAGCAAAGACCGCACAACAGCCTTGAGGGTCAGCCTGGCCATCCCGCCCTCCGTCCTCACGACTGCTCCGAGAACGTCTCCGTTTTCGGTGACGCCAATGTCACACAGAGCTTGCGTTTGCACAAGGTGAAGATGTTCCCCAGCTCACAGCCCAAGGCCTCATGCTGCCGCCTTACCAGGAATGTCTCTCTTGGCATAGCTGATCCCCTGAGCCTGTGCAACTCTCTCCGACAGACGAAACCTGGGTGCGATCTCGTCCCTCTTCACTTCACTGATGTGCTTTCTCAGCACGCAGAAAACACCGAGCGCATCTATGGCCACACCCTGAAACCAGCAGAGAGCAGAGGAGCACAAGAAGGGCTTTAGAGGCACAAATGGACGGAGGACTCACCTTCTAAGAGATGTGCAAGGTAAAAGCCAAACCAATTATCTCGGAGCTACACCAGGCCCAAGGGGTGTTGGGCAATTGAGCAAGCCCTGAGAAGGGTCCCAGGCTCTCAGCTGGGCCTCTGCCCTCCAGCACTGAGGGCTACAAGCGGCCACAAACGCTCGAGGCCTCTCTTCTACTGCAACTGAATCCCCTTCTTGGCATCCGCTGTCGACGGAGCGGCTCTGTCACACCTTTGTGCCCTTCTGGGGCATTTCCTCTGCTTTCCCGGGACGGGATGGACACTTGCACTTCATGGTCAGGGGCTGTCTGCCACCT
The DNA here is from genome assembly GCF_030936135.1 of Gavia stellata. Lineage (NCBI taxonomy): Eukaryota > Metazoa > Chordata > Aves > Gaviiformes > Gaviidae > Gavia > Gavia stellata. The sequence goes on from NC_082624.1 coordinate 464,197, forward strand.
GATCGTGGAAACCATTTCCAGGCACATGAAGGACAAGCAAGTCATCAGGAAGAGTCAGCACGGCATCACCAAGGGGATGTCATGCTGGACCAACCTGAGAACCTTCTACGCTGACATGGCTGGCTTGCTAGATGAGGGGAGAGCAGTGGCTGTTGTCTACCTAGACTTCATTAAGGTTTTTGGCACTCTCTCCCAGGAGGTCCTCACAGGGAAGCTGATCACGTATGGTCTGCATGAGCAGGCAGTGAGGTGGATTGAAAACTCTGTAAATGGCCATGCCCAGAGTGTGGAGATAAGTGGCACAAAATCTGGCTGGAGGCCAGGAACCAATGGAACACCCCAGGAATCAATTCTGGACATGCAGAGTTGGACATGGGTCCAATCCTGTCTACCATCTTCATTGCCCTTTGGGACCACCCTCCAGGAGACCTGTCTCTCAGTCTGCCTCCCATCCCTCGCCACGCGTTCCTCCCTGCTCCCGGTCATGACTTCTGGTCCCCTCCCGTCCCCTCCCTAACCCTTCAGGGCCACTCCGCTCCCCTGCCTGTGAGCTCCCGTCACCCACCAGCCCCTCTCTGCACACTCACACCTCGGACGTGTTCCTCCATGTGTGCTCAGACCCACCTTGCTCCCCTCCCCAGGACTGCCCGAGCCCCGCGGCATCTCCCTCCCCGTACACACACCCCTGCAGCCAGAGCCCTCCGTGGGCAGCCCCCTCTCCTCCTCTCCGTTCAGCAGCTCGCAGATCCCTCCGATTCTCCTCTGCGTTCACATCCCCCCATACCCCTCCACGCTGATGCCAATCCCTCCTCATTCCCACACTGATGGATGGCGAAAGGGCAAATAGGATCAGAATTGACCAGATACATAGGATAGGATAGGATAGGATAGGATAGGATAGGATAGGATAGGATAGGACAGGACAGGACAGGACAGGATAGGACAGAGTAGAGTACACTAGAGTAGAGTAGAGCAGAGCAGAGTAGAGTAGAGTAGAGGAGATATTTCAGCTGGAAGCAACATGCAACCACCCTCTGGTCCAACTGCCTGACCGTTTCAGGGCTGACCAAAAGTTAAAGCATTTTATTAAAGGCATTGTCCAAATGCTTCGCCAACAACGACAGGCACGGGGCATCGACTGCCTCTCTGGAAGTCTGTTCCAGTGTTTGAATACTGGAAATGCTTCCTAATGTCAAGTCTGAACCTCAATGCACTCTGAGGGAGGCTGCTGGGGGCGGGGCGGAACACGGGGAGCCCCCGCATTCCCTCCTGGGAGACCACCAAACAGAAGCCCGGAGACGGCAACCCCAGAGAGTCCTTAGCAGCCAACAGACAGAACGGACCATGGCGCTGCCAGCACTCCGGCTCCCACCGCGTGGCTCCCGGACCCCCCTGGCGCCCCGGCTGCTCCAGCCTTCACACCGGCCCAAAACCTTCTACCCTCCAGGTAGGGACTGACCCCAACCCCTCCAGCCCGGGGACGCTCTTGGCAGAAGGAGCGGAGCTGACCACGGGCCATCGCTCACGGCTTGCTTTCAGGCTCAGCCAACATGTCCCAACGACCCGGGCAGGAGCAGCCCTTCCCCGCAGCCTGGGCACCCCCGGCGAGGGTGGCACCCCAGGCCCCCCCGGCACCCCCAGCAGGTATGGCACCCCTCTCTCTTCGGGCACCCCACCACCTTCAGCACCTTCAGCATCCCTCATCCCCCACGCACCCGCAGCACCCCCTGACCTCCCCGACACTCCCAGCACCACCGTCCCACCACCACTTTTGGCACGGGGCTTTAGCAAGCCCGGGCCAGAGTCCCTGCCCTCGCCTGCCTGACGCATGACCAGTAAATCCCGTTTCCAGAGAATTTCCCAAATACTTGGCGCCACACCTCTGTTTCACCTCCTAGAAGCCAGTCTCCTCCCCGATTTGCAACCCCGTCCCCACGGCACAGCAGCTCACCCCGTGGGGAGCACCCCGGCCACAAGCTCCCCACGGGCCTGGCGCAGACTCGGGGGACCTCGGCCATCGGGGCCGGCTTGGCGGGTGCCCATGGAGGGTCCCCCCGGCCCAGCACGGCTCCCTCTCACCCACACAGGGCTGCGCATGGCTCCATGCGGCTGCTTCTTCGACCCCCGGGTCTTCGCTGTCCAGTGGAGGAACACGAACCTGACTCCAGCAGCCACCTCCACGCTTGGCCACGGCGCCGTGTCTCTGCCAGGTGCTGCCCTGTGGGGCCAAGGCGGCTGCGGGACCCCCCTGGCCTGGGCAGCCCCTGGCACCCCCCAGGGCCAACCGCGACTCCGCGCCCCCTCCAACTCTCAGCGGAGAGCGGAGGCCCCAGCCGTGCCGGTGCTGCCGCCGTGCCTCCCCTACTACCAGCACGTGGAGAGGCAGTTTGCACGGCTCAGCATCTCCGACACGGCCACCGCCATGGGGGCAACACCCGAGATGCTGCTGGATCGCTCCCTGCTCAGCCAGGACGGTCCCAGCTGCGTCCCCATGCCTGGGGACCCTGGTGACACCGGCAGAGCCGTCCCCCACAGCCACAGCGGCTCACTTGTGCTGCCCACGGAGCTGCTCAGTGCGAACTACAGCGTCCCCGAGACATCCAGCGCGGTCCTGAGCCTGCAGCACATCACCACCATCTGGATGGGGCCCCAGGAGCCGTGCTGGGATGCGGCGAGGGACCTGCCACCGTCCCAGCGGCGGAAAAGGCGCAAGAGCACCTGGCCAATCCCAGCCAGCAAGCGCAGGGCTCTGGCAGCCAGCACTGGGCTGGGAGCGTGGGATTAGACCCACAGCAGGGATGGGATGGGGAGCTGGGGGGTGGGGGTGTGCTTGGGGGGGTGGAGGGGTGGGGTTATAGTAGAACAGCTTTGATGAGTCCTTCCCTCTTGTTCCTTTTCCATTAAAAGCCCTTTCTCCACAACCACTCTGTGCCTCTCTGGGAGCGGGAGGGAGCGCGGGGGGCACCGGGAAACGGCACCCAAGAGGCGCAAAAGCCCCGCTCAGCCCCACAGCAGAGATGGCGAGCCCCAAAGGGCGCCCAGTCGCCCCCAGGGCCCACTCACTGCCAGCGGGGCAGGCAATGCCGGCGGGGGGACTGCCCTGTCCCCTTCCCTGGGGGAAGCAGCCCTTTGGCGGGGGAGCCAGCACAGACGGGTCCCTGCAGGACTCACGGACACGGCCCCATGGGGAAAGCAGCACGGAGCCCCTGGGACAAGGGCACACCTGGGGGGCACGAGGGGGACAGACACACCACAACAAGGGCTGCAGCGCCTTCGCCTTGAACACGACCAACGTCCCCTCCAGCGGGGACAGGGCTCGCCGCAAAGACCCTCAAAGCCTCAAGACAATCACGCCCTTCCGGGGCTTCCACCGCGCTCAGATCCGCAGCCCGGCTTTGCCTCGCTGACGCAGCAGCAAAATAACCCCAAATCACCCCAAGAATGACGACGGAGGGAGCTGCAGGACAGGCAGGGACCCTCCTCCCCTCGACCCTGGGCAGCTCTAACTCACCAACACTTCCAACTCGTCCTGTTCCATACTGGGTGCGTTGGCTGGACGTTGACCTCCCTTCTGCCTCCCACGTTCACGTCCTCACTACAGCCATGTCTTCTCCCAAGTCTCCCCCTTGTTCAGACGGGAACGCTGCCCTCCAAATGGATAACGGCTGGTTAAACTCTTCACTGGGAAGAAGGTGAAAAGGCACGAAGCTGACAGCAGTGTCTCACTAAACCCTCCTGGGCACCTGCAGTCCAGCCAGAACACGCCAGCCCTTCTGACATGCGCTAACTGCCTTTCAGCGCTCCTACAGACAGCGCGCCCAACGGAACTCCCTTGCCCCCACGAGGACAAGACCATTCCATTGCCCTCTTTAATACAATTTGTATTAATACAATTGTATTAATACTTTAATACAATTCCAGTGGCATCGATGGTGAGGAGAAACTCTTCAGAGTATCTCATCGTGAGGATCCTGCTTCGGCTCATAAGTATGGACACTTGCACTTCATGGTCAGGGGCTGTCTGCCACCTGATCGTGGAAACCATTTCCAGGCACATGAAGGACAAGCAAGTCATCAGGAAGAGTCAGCACGGCATCACCAAGGGGATGTCATGCTGGACCAACCTGAGAACCTTCTACGCTGACATGGCTGGCTTGGTAGATGAGGGGAGAGCAGTGGCTGTTGTCTACCTAGACTTCATTAAGGTTTTTGGCACTCTCTCCCAGGAGGTCCTCACAGGGAAGCTGATCAAGTATGGTCTGGATGAGCAGGCAGTGAGGTGGATTGAAAACTCTGTAAATGGCCATGCCCAGAGTGTGGAGATAAGTGGCACAAAATCGGGCTGGAGGCCAGGAACCAATGGAACACCCCACGAATCAATTCTGGACATGCAGAGTTGGACATGGGTCCAATCCTGTCTAACATCTTCATTGCCCTTTGGGACCACCCTCCAGGAGACCTGTCTCTCAGTCTGCCTCCCATCCCTCGCCACGCGTTCCTCCCTGCTCCCGGTCATGACTTCTGGTCCCCTCCCGTCCCCTCCCTAACCCTTCAGGGCCACTCCGCTCCCCTGCCTGTGAGCTCCCGTCACCCACCAGCCCCTCTCTGCACACTCACACCTCGGACGTGTTCCTCCATGGGTGCTCAGACCCACCTTGCTCCCCTCCCCGGGACTGCCCGAGCCCCGGGGCATCCCCCTCCCCGTACACGCACCCCTGCAGCCAGAGCCCTCCGTGGGCAGCCCACTCTCCTCCTCTCCGTTCAGGAGCTCGCAGATCCCTCCGATTCTCCTCTGCCTTCACATCCCCCCATACCCCTCCACGCTGATGCCAATCCCTCCTCATTCCCACACTGATGGATGGCGAAAGGGCAAATATGATCAGAATTGACCAGATACATAGGATAGGATAGGATAGGATAGGATAGGATAGGATAGGATAGGATAGGATAGGGTAGGGTAGGGTAGGATAGGGTAGGGTAGGATAGGAAAGGATAGGATAGGATAGGATAGGATAGGATAGGGTAGGAAAGGATAGGATAGGATAGGATAGGATAGGATAGGATAGGATAGGATAGGATAGGGTAGGGTAGGATAGGAAAGGATAGGATAGGATAGGATAGGATAGGATAGGATAGGATAGGATAGGATAGGATAGGATAGAATAGGATAGGATAGGATAGGGTAGGGTAGGAAAGGATAGGGTCGAGTAGAGTAGATATTTCAGCTGGAAGCAACATGCAACCATCATCCGGTCCAACTGCCTGACCGTTTCAGGGCTGACCAAAAGTTAAAGCATTTTATTCAAGGCATTGTCCAAATGCTTCGTCAACAACGACAGGCACGGGGCATCGACTGCCTCTCTGGAAGTCTGTTCCAGTGTTTGAACACTGGAAATGCTTCCTAATGTCAAGTCTGAACCTCAGAGCACTCTGAGGGAGGCTGCTGGGGGCGGGGCGGAACACGGGGAGCCCCCGCATTCCCTCCTGGGAGACCACCAGACAGAAGCCCGGAGACGGCAACCCCAGAGAGTCCTCAGCAGCCAACAGGCAGAACGGACCATGGCGCTGCCAGCACTCCGGCTCCCACCGCGCGGCTCCCGGACCCCCCTGGCGCCCCGGCTGCTCCAGCCTTCACACCGGCCCAAAACCTTCTACCCGCCAGGTAGGGACTGACCCCAACCCCTCCAGCCCGGGGACGCTCTTGGCAGAAGGAGCGGAGCTGACACGGGCCATCGCTCACGGCTTGCTTTCAGGCTCAGCCAACATGTCCCAACGACCCGGGCAGGAGCAGCCCTTCCCCGCAGCCTGGGCACCCCCGGCGAGGGTGGCACCCCAGGCCCCCCCGGCACCCCCAGCAGGTATGGCACCCCTCTCTCTTCGGGCACCCCGCCACCTCCAGCACCTTCAGCATCCCTCATCCCCCACGCACCCGCAGCACCCCCTGACCTCCCCGACACTCCCAGCACCACCGTCCCACCACCACTTTTGGCACGGGGCTTTAGCAAGCCCGGGCCAGAGTCCCTGCCCTCGCCTGCCTGACGCATGACCAGTAAATCCCAGTTCCAGAGAATTTCCCAAATACCTGGAGCCACCTCTCCCGTTTCACCTCCTAGAAGCCAGTCTCCTCCCCGATTTGCAACCCCGTCCCCACGGCACAGCAGCTCACCCCGTGGGGAGCACCCCGGCCACAAGCTCCCCACGGGCCTGGCGCAGACTCGGGGGACATCGGCCATCGGGGCCGGCTTGGCGGGTGCCCATGGAGGGTCCCCCCGGCCCAGCACGGCTCCCTCTCACCCACACAGGGCTGCGCATGGCTCCGTGCGGCTGCTTCTTCGACCCCCGGGTCTTCGCCTTCCAGAGCATGAGCACTAACCCGCCTCCAGCGGCCACCTCCACGCTTGGCCACGGCGCCGTGTCTCTGCCAGGTGCTGCCCTGTGGGGCCAAGGCGGCTGCGGGACCCCCCTGGCCTGGGCAGCCCCTGGCACCCCCCAGGGCCAACCGCGACTCCGCGCCCCCTCCAACTCTCAGCGGAGAGCGGAGGCCCCAGCCGTGCCGGTGCTGCCGCCGTGCCTCCCCAACTACCAGCACGTGGAGAGGCAGTTTGCACGGCTCTCCATCTCCGACACGGCCACCACCATGGGGGCAACACCCCAGATGCTGCTGGATCGCTCCCTGCTCAGCCAGGACGGTCCCAGCTGCGTCCCCATGCCTGGGGACCCTGGTGACGATGGCAGAGCCATCTCCAGCTGCCACACAGGCTCACTTGTGCTGCCCACGGAGCTGCTCAGTGCCAACTACAGCGTCCCCGAGACATCCAGAGCGGTCCTGAGCCTGCAGAACATCACCACCATCTGGATGGGGTCCCAGGAGCCGTGCTGGGATGCGGCGAGGGACCTGCCACCGTCCCAGCGGCGGAAAAGGCGCAAGAGCACCTGGCCAATCCCAGCCAGCAAGCGCAGGGCTCTGGCAGCCAGCACTGCGCTGGGAGCGTGGGATTAGACCCACAGCAGGGATGGGATGGGGAGCTGGGGGGTGGGGGTGTGCTTGGGGGGGTGGAGGGGTGGGGTTATAGTAGAACAGCTTGGATGAGTCCTTCCCTCTTGTTCCTTTTCCATTAAAAGCCCTTTCTCCACAACCACTCTGTGCCTCTCTGGGAGCGGGAGGGAGCGCGGGGGGCACCGGGAAACGGCACCCAAGAGGCGCAAAAGCCCCGCTCAGCCCCACAGCAGAGACGGCGAGCCCCAAAGGGCGCCCAGTCGCCCCCAGGGCCCACTCACTGACAGCGGGGCAGGCAATGCCGGCGGGGGGACTGCCCTGTCCCCTTCCATGGGGGAAGCAGCCCTTTGGCGGGGGAGCCAGGACAGACGGGTCCCTGCAGGACTCACCGACACGGCCCCATGGGGAAAGCAGCATGGAGCCCCTGGGACAAGGGCACACCTGGGGGGCACGAGGGGGACAGACACACCACAACAAGGGCGGCAGCGCCTTCGCCTTGAACACGACCAGCGTCCCCTCCAGCGGGGACAGGGCTCGCCGCAAAGCCCTTCAAAGCCTCAAGACAATCACGCCCTTCCGCGGCTTCCACCGCGCTCAGATCCGCAGCCTGGCTTTGCCTCACTGACGCAGCAGCAAAATAACCCCAAATCACCCCAAGAATGACGACGGAGGGAGCTGCAGGACAGGCAGGGACCCTCCTCCCCTCGACCCTGGGCAGCTCTAACTCACCAACACTTCCAACTCGTCCTGTTCCATACTGGGTGCGTTGGCTGGACGTTGACCTCCTTTCTGCCTCCCAAGTTCACGTCCTCACTACAGCCATGTCTTCTCCCAAGTCTCCCCCTTGTTCAGACGGGAACGCTGCCCTCCAAATGGATAACGGCTGGTTAAACTCTTCACTGGGAAGAAGGTGAAAAGGCACGAAGCTGACAGCAGTGTCTCACAAAACCCTCCTGGGCACCTGCAGTCCAGCCAGAACACGCCAGCCCTTCTGACATGCGCTAACTGCCTTTCAGCGCTCCTACAGACAGCGCGCCCAACGGAACTCCCTTGCCCCCACGAGGACAAGACCATCCCATTGCCCTCATGTCAGTTCTGAACCTCAGAGCACATTCCTCCTAGTCTCGTCACCACCTTGCTTGCCCTCCTCCGCACGCATTCGAGGACCTTCCCATCCTTCTCAAACACACAGCCTCCCTTTGGGCCAGCAAGTCCCTCTGTTTCTGCCCCTTGTCCCACGGAGAAGTCATTCCAGAGACTTTGCATGTACTGCAGTCTCGGGAAAGACAGGCAAGTGTCCCAGCGGGACTTGTGCAGGACCCTGGGCAGCTCTAACTCACCAACACTTCCAACTCATCCTGTTCCATACTGGGTGCGTTGGCTGGACGTTGACCTCCTTTCTGCCTCCCAAGTTTACGTCCTCACTACAGAGCTGCCTCCAGCACTGGCACAGTCTTGCAGCCAGGAACGGCGCTGGCCTTTGAAACTCTTTGCTCCTTCCCAGCCAATACAGACGTTGAACCACTGGACTATCTCCAGTCATCCAGGGCCACCCGTGGGCCCTGCAGGCGCTGAACTGGCAGTACCGCTTGGCTCCCCACATCCCCGTCTCCTTCCTTCACACTGTGCCCCAGCTGCAAAGCCCTCTGCAGCCCCAAGCCCTGCAAGGTGACCACCAGACAGTCCTTCAAGTCATTGTCAGTTGGGGGCTCAGAATTGACCCGATAAATAGGATAGGATAGGATAGGGTAGGGTAGGGTAGGGTAGGGTAGGGTAGAGTAGAGTAGAGTAGAGTAGTGTAGTGTAGAGTAAAGTAGATATTTCAGCTGGAAGCAACATGCAACCATCATCCGGTCCAACTGCCTGACCGTTTCAGGGATGACCAAAAGTTAAAGCATTTTATTAAAGGCATTGTCCAAATGCTTCGTCAACAACGACAGGCACGGGGCATCGACTGCCTCTCTGGAAGTCTGTTCCAGTGTTTGAACACTGGAAGTGCTTCCTAATGTCAAGTCTGAACCTCAGAGCACTCTGAGGGAGGCTGCTGGGGGCGGGGCGGAACACGGGGAGCCCCCGCATTCCCTCCTGGGAGACCACCAGACAGAAGCCCGGAGACGGCAACCCCAGAGAGTCCTTAGCAGCCAACAGACAGAACGGACCATGGCGCTGCCAGCACTCCGGCTCCCACCGCGCGGCTCCCGGACCCCCCTGGCGCCCCGGCTGCTCCAGCCTTTACACCGGCCCAAAACCTTCTACCCTCCAGGTAGGGACTGACCCCAACCCCTCCAGCCCGGGGACGCTCTTGGCAGGAGGAGCGGAGCTGACCACGGGCCATCGCTCACGGCTTGCTTTCAGGCTCAGCCAACATGTCCCAACGACCCGGGCAGGAGCAGCCCTTCCCCGCAGCCTGGGCACCCCCGGCGAGGGTGGCACCCCAGGCCCCCCCGGCACCCCCAGCAGGTATGGCACCCCTCTCTCTTCGGGCACCCCGCCACCTTCAGCACCTTCAGCATCCCTCATCCCCCACGCACCCGCAGCACCCCCTGACCGCCCCGACACTCCCAGCACCACCGTCCCATCACCACTTTTGGCACGGGGCTTTAGCAAGCCCGGGCCAGAGTCCCTGCCCTCGCCTGCCTGACGCATGACCAGTAAATCCCAGTTCCAGAGAATTTCCCAAATACTTGGCGCCACACCTATGTTTCTCCTCCTAGAAGCCAGTCTCCTCCCCGATTTGCAACCCCGTCGCCACGGCACAGCAGCTCACCCCGTGGGGAGCACCCCGGCCACAAGCTCCCCACGGGCCTGGCGCAGACTCGGGGGACATCGGCCATCAGGGCCGGCTTGGCGGGTGCCCATGGAGGGTCCCCCCGGCCCAGCACGGCTCCCTCTCACCCACACAGGGCTGCGCATGGCTCCGTGCGGCTGCTTCTTTGACCCCCGGGTCTTCGCTGTCCACTGGAGGAACACGAACCTGCCTCCAGCGGCCACCTCCACCCTTGGCCACGGCGCCGTGTCTCTGCCAGGTGCTGCCCTGTGGGGCCAAGGCGGCTGCGGGACCCCCCTGGCCTGGGCAGCCCCTGGCACCTCCCAGGGCCAACCGCGACTCCGCGCCCCCTCCAACTCTCAGCGGAGAGCGGAGGCCCCAGCCGTGCCGGTGCTGCCGCCGTGCCTCCCCAACTACCAGCACGTGGAGAGGCAGTTTGCACGGCTCTCCATCTCCGACACGGCCACCACCATGGGGGCAACACCCGAGATGCTGCTGGATCGCTCCCTGCTCAGCCAGGACGGTCCCAGCTGCGTCCCCATGCCTGGGGACCCTGGTGACGCTGGAAGAGCCATCTCCAACTGCCACAGCACCTCACTTGCGCTGCCCACTGAGCTGCTCAGTGCCACCTACAGCGTCCCCGAGACATCCAGCGCGGTCCTGAGCCTGCAGAACATCACCACTATCTGGATGGGGCCCCAGGAGCCGTGCTGGGATGCGGCGACGGACCTGCCACCGTCCCAGCGGCGGAAAAGGCGCAAGAGCACCTGGCCAATCCCAGCCAGCAAGCGCAGGGCTCTGGCAGCCAGCACTGGGCTGGGAGCGTGGGATTAGACCCACAGCAGGGATGGGATGGGGAGCTGGGGGGTGGGGGTGTGCTTGGGGGGGTGGAGGGGTGGGGTTATAGTAGAACAGCTTGGATGAGTCCTTCCCTCTTGTTCCTTTTCCATTAAAAGCCCTTTCTCCACAACCACTCTGTGCCTCTCTGGGAGCAGGAGGGAGCGCGGGGGGCACCGGGAAACGGCACCCAAGAGGCGCAAAAGCCCCGCTCAGCCCCACAGCAGAGACGGCGAGCCCCAAAGGGCGCCCAGTCGCCCCCAGGGCCCACTCACTGCCAGCGGGGCAGGCAATGCCGGCGGGGGGACTGCCCTGTCCCCTTCCATGGGGGAAGCAGCCCTTTGGCGGGGGAGCCAGGACAGACGGGTCCCTGCAGGACTCACCGACACGGCCCCACGGGGAAAGCAGCACGGAGCCCCTGGGACAAGGGCACACCTGGGGGGCACGAGGGGGACAGACACACCACAACAAGGGCTGCAGCGCCTTCGCCTTGAACACGACCAGCGTCCCCACCAGCGGGGACAGGGCTCGCCGCAAAGCCCTTCAAAGCCTCAAGACAATCACGCCCTTCCGCGGCTTCCACCGCGCTCAGATCCGCAGCCCAGCTTTGCCTCACTGACGCAGCAGCAAAATAACCCCAAATCACCCCAAGAATGACGACGGAGGGAGCTGCAGGACAGGCAGGGACCCTCCTCCCCTCGACCCTGGGCAGCTCTAACTCACCAACACTTCCAACTCGTCCTGTTCCATACTGGGTGCGTTGGCTGGACGTTGACCTCCTTTCTGCCTCCCAAGTTCACGTCCTCACTACAGCCATGTCTTCTCCCAAGTCTCCCCCTTGTTCAGACGGGAACGCTGCCCTCCAAATGGATAACGGCTGGTTAAACTCTTCACTGGGAAGAAGGTGAAAAGGCACGAAGCTGACAGCAGTGTCTCACAAAACCCTCCTGGGCGCCCGCAGTCCAGCCAGAACACGCCAGCCCTTCTGACATGCCCTAACTGCCCTTCAGCGCTCCTACAGACAGCGTGCCCAACGGAACTCCCTTGCCCCCACGAGGACAAGACCATCCCATTGCCCTCATGTCAGTTCTGAACCTCAGAGCACATTCCGCCTAGTCTCGTCACCACCTTGCTTGCCCTCCTCCGCACGCATTCGAGGACCTTCCCATCCTTCTCAAACACACAGCCTCCCTTTGGGCCAGCAAGTCCCTCTGTTTCTGCCCCTTGTCCCACGGAGAAGTCATTCCAGAGACTTTGCATGTACTGCAGTCTCAGGAAAGACAGGCAAGTGTCCCAGCGGGACTTGTGCAGGGCAGGTCTTTAACCAGCCTTGAAGAGAGGCTTCTGGGGTACCCGTCAACACACAGGGAAATTGAGAGGCTCTCTTTTAAAATCCTTTTTGCCATCACCCCATCTGGGTCTACAGCTGTGTCGGGAGGGTAAAGCGCAATCCCTCTTCCACATTAATCCAGGTGAGGCCACTGGGAGTCAGGAGTCAGAAGGAACACACATGGAGGGAGCTGGGAACCCTTCCTTTGAGGAGAGGAGAGGAGAGTAGAGTAGAGCAGAGCAGAGTAGAATAGAGTAGAGTACAGTAAAGTACAGTAGAGTAGAGTAGATATTTCAGCTGGAAGCACCATGCAACCATCATCTGGTCCAACTGCCTGACCGTTTCAGGGCTGACCAAAAGTTAAAGCATTTTATTCAAGGCATTGTCCAAATGCTTCGTCAACAACGACAGGCACGGGGCATCGACTGCCTCTCTGGAAGTCTGTTCCAGTGTTTGAACACTGGAAATGCTTCCGAATGTCAAGTCTGAACCTCAGAGCACTCTGAGGGAGGCTGCTGGGGGCGGGGCGGAACACGGGGAGCCCCCGCATTCCCTCCTGGGAGACCACCAGACAGAAGCCCGGAGACGGCAACCCCAGAGAGTCCTTAGCAGCCAACAGACAGAACGGACCATGGCGCTGCCAGCACTCCGGCTCCCACCGCGCGGCTCCCGGACCCCCCTGGCGCCCCGGCTGCTCCAGCCTTTACACCGGCCCAAAACCTTCTGCCCGCCAGGTAGGGACTGACCCCAACCCCTCCAGCCCGGGGACGCTCTTGGCAGAAGGAGCGGAGCTGACCACGGGCCATCGCTCACGGCTTGCTTTCAGGCTCAGCCAACATGTCCCAACTACCCGGGCAGGAGCAGCCCTTCCCCGCAGCCTGGGCACCCCCGGCGAGGGTGGCACCCCAGGCCCCCCCGGCACCCCCAGCAGGTATGGCACCCCTCTCTCTTCGGGCACCCCGCCACCTCCAGCACCTTCAGCATCCCTCATCCCCCACGCACCCGCAGCACCCCCTGACCTCCCCGACACTCCCAGCACCACCGTCCCACCACCACTTTTGGCACGGGGCTTTAGCAAGCCCGGGCCAGAGTCCCTGCCCTCGCCTGCCTGACGCATGACCAGTAAATCCCATTTCCAGAGAATTTCCCAAATACTTGGCGACACCTCTCCCGTTTCACCTCCTAGAAGCCAGTCTCCTCCCCGATTTGCAACCCCGTCCCCACGGCACAGCAGCTCACCCCGTGGGGAGCACCCCGGCCACAAGCTCCCCACGGGCCTGGCGCAGACTCGGGGGACATCGGCCATCGGGGCCGGCTTGGCGGGTGCCCATGGAGGGTCCCCCCGGCCCAGCACGGCTCCCTCTCACCCACACAGGGCTGCGCATGGCTCCGTGCGGCTGCTTCTTCGATCCCCGGGTCTTCCCTGTCCAGTGGAGGAACTCTAACCCGCCTCCAGCAGCCACCTCCACGCTTGGCCACGGCGCCGTGTCTCTGCCAGGTGCTGCCCTGTGGGGCCAAGGCGGCTGCGGGACCCCCCTGGCCTGGGCAGCCCCTGGCACCCCCCAGGGCCAACCGCGACTCCGCGCCCCCTCCAACTCTCAGCGGAGAGCGGAGGCCCCAGCCGTGCCGGTGCTGCCGCCGTGCCTCCCCAACTACCAGCACGTGGAGAGGCAGTTTGCACGGCTCTCCATCTCCGACACGGCCACCACCATGGGGGCAACACCCGAGATGCTGCTCGATCGCTCCCGGCTCAGCCAGGACGGCCCCAGCAGCATCCCCATGCCTGGGGACCCTGGTGACACCAGCAGAGCCATCTCCAACTGCCACAGCGGCTCACTCGTGCTGCCCACGGAGCTGCTCAGTGCGAACTACAGCGTCCCCGAGACATCCAGCGCGGTCCTGAGCCTGCAGAACATCACCACCATCTGGATGGGGCCCCAGGAGCCGTGCTGGGATGCGGCGAGGGACCTGCCACCGTCCCAGCGGCGGAAAAGGCGCAAGAGCACCGGGCCAAACCCAGCCAGCAAGCGCAGGGCTCTGGCAGCCAGCACTGGGCTGGGAGCGTGGGATTAGACCCACAGCAGGGATGGGATGGGGAGCTGGGGGGTGGGGGTGTGCTTGGGGGGGTGGAGGGGTGGGGTTATAGTAGAACAGCTTTGATGAGTCCTTCCCTCTTGTTCCTTTTCCATTAAAAGCCCTTTCTCCACAACCACTCTGTGCCTCTCTGGGAGCGGGAGGGAGCGGGGGGGGCACCGGGAAACGGCACCCAAGAGGCGCAAAAGCCCCGCTCAGCCCCACAGCAGAGACGGCGAGCCCCAAAGGGCGCCCAGTCGCCCCCAGGGCCCACTCACTGCCAGCGGGGCAGGCAATGCCGGCGGGGGGACTGCCCTGTCCCCTTCCCTGGGGGAAGCAGCCCTTTGGCGGGGGAGCCAGGACAGACGGGTCCCTGCAGGACTCACGGACACGGCCCCATGGGGAAAGCAGAACGGAGCCCCTGGGACAAGGGCACACCTGGGGGGCACGAGGGGGACAGACACACCACAACAAGGGCGGCAGCGCCTTCGCCTTGAACACGACCAGCGTCATCTCCAGCGGGGACAGGGCTCGCCGCAAAGCCCTTCAAAGCCTCAAGACAATCACGCCCTTCCGCGGCTTCCACCGCGCTCAGATCCGCAGCCCGGCTTTGCCTCACTGACGCAGCAGCAAAATAACCCCAAATCACCCCAAGAATGACGACGGAGGGAGATGCAGGACAGGCAGGGACCCTCCTCCCCTCGACCCTGGGCACCTCTAACTCACCAACACTTCCAACTCGTCCTGTTCCATACTGGGTGCGTTGGCTGGACGTTGACCTCCCTTCTGCCTCCCAAGTTCACGTCCTCACTACAGCCATGTCTTCTCCCAAGTCTCCCCCTTGTTCAGACGGGAACGCTGCCCTCCAAATGGATAACGGCTGGTTAAACTCTTCACTGGGAAGAAGGTGAAAAGGCACGAAGCTGACAGCAGTGTCTCACAAAACCCTCCTGGGCACCTGCAGTCCAGCCAGAACACGCCAGCCCTTCTGACATGCCCTAACTGCCCTTCAGCGCTCCTACAGACAGCGCACCCAACGGAACTCCCTTGCCCCCATGAGGACAAGACCATTCCATTGCCCTCATGTCAATTCTGAACCTCAGAGCACATTCCTCCTCGTCTCGTCACCAGCTTGCTTGCCCTCCTCCGCACGCATTCGAGGACCTTCCCATCCTTCTCAAACACACAGCCTCCCTTTGGGCCAGCAAGTCCCTCTGTTTCTGCCCCTTGTCCCAGGCATAAGTCATTCCGGAGACTTTGCATGTACTGGAGTCTCGGGAAAGACAGGCAAGTGTCCCAGCGGGACTTGTGCAGGGCAGGTCTTTAACCAGCCTTGAAGAGGGGCTTCTGGGGGACCCGTCAACACACAGGGAAATTGAGAGGCTCTCTTTTAAAATCCTTTTTGCCATCGCCCCATCTGGGTCTACAGCTGTGTCGGGAGGGTAAAGCACAATCCCTCTTCCACATTAATCCAGGTGAGGCCACTCGGAGTCAGAAGGAACACACATGGAGGGAGCTGGGAACCCTTCCTTTGAGGAGAGGAGAGGAGAGGAGAGGAGAGGAGAGTAGAATAGAGCAGAGTAGCGTACAGTAAAGTAGAGTAGAGTAGAGTAGAGTAGAGTAGAGTAGATATTTCAGCTGGAAGCAACATGCAACCATCATCTGGTCCAACTGCCTGACCGTTTCAGGGCTGACCAAAAGTTAAAGCATTTCATTAAAGGCATTGTCCAAATGCTTTGTCAACAACGACAGGCACGGGGCATCGACTGCCTCTCTGGAAGTCTGTTCCAGTGTTTGAACACTGGAAGTGCTTCCTAATGTCAAGTCTGAACCTCAGAGCACTCTGAGGGAGGCTGCTGGGGGCGGGGCGGAACACGGGGAGCCCCCGCATTCCCTCCTGGGAGACCACCAGACAGAAGCCCGGAGACGGCAACCCCAGAGAGTCCTTAGCAGCCAACAGACAGAACGGACCATGGCGCTGCCAGCACTCCGGCTCCCACCGCGCGGCTCCCGGACCCCACTGGCGCCCCGGCTGCTCCAGCCTTTACACCGGCCCAAAACCTTCTACCCGCCAGGTAGGGACTGACCCCAACCCCTCCAGCCCGGGGACGCTCTTGGCAGAAGGAGCGGAGCTGACCACGGGCCATCGCTCACGGCTTGCTTTCAGGCTCAGCCAACATGTCCCAACTACCCGGGCAGGAGCAGCCCTTCCCCGCAGCCTGGGCACCCCCGGCGACGGTGGCACCCCAGGCCCCCCCGGCACCCCCAGCAGGTATGGCACCCCTCTCTCTTCGGGCACCCCGCCACCTTCAGCACCTTCAGCATCCCTCATCCCCCACGCACCCGCAGCACCCCCTGACCTCCCCGACACTCCCAGCACCACCGTCCCACCACCACTTTTGGCACGGGGCTTTAGCAAGCCCGGGCCAGAGTCCCTGCCCTCGCCTGCCTGACGCATGACCAGTAAATCCCAGTTCCAGAGAATTTCCAAAATACTTGGCGCCACACCTATGTTTCACCTCCTAGAAGCCAATCTCCTCCCCGATTTGCAAATCCGTCCCCACGGCACAGCAGCTCACCCCGTGGGGAGCACCCCGGCCACAAGCTCCCCACGGGCCTGGCGCAGACTCGGGGGACATCGGCCATCGGGGCCGGCTTGGCGGGTGCCCATGGAGGGTCCCCCCGGCCCAGCACGGCTCCCTCTCACCCACACAGGGCTGCGCATGGCTCCATGCGGCTGCTTCTTTGACCCCCGGGTCTTCGCTGTCCAGTGGAGGAACACGAACCTGCCTCCAGCGGCCACCTCCACCCTTGGCCACGGCGCCGTGTCTCTGCCAGGTGCTGCCCTGTGGGGCCAAGGCGGCTGCGGGACCCCCCTGGCCTGGGCAGCCCCTGGCACCCCCCAGGGCCAACCGCGACTCCGCGCCCCCTCCAACTCTCACCGGAGAGCGGAGGCCCCAGCCGTGCCGGTGCTGCCGCCGTGCCTCCCCAACTACCAGCACGTGGAGAGGCAGTTTGCACGGCTCTCCATCTCCGACACGGCCACCACCATGGGGGCAACACCCGAGATGCTGCTGGATCGCTCCCGGCTCAGCCAGGACGGTCCCAGCTGCGTCCCAGTGTCTGGGGACCCTGGTGATGCCGGCAGAGCCATCCCCCACTGTCAAAGCGGCTCACTTGTGCTGCCCACGGAGCTGATCAGT
Source organism: Gavia stellata (assembly GCF_030936135.1). NCBI lineage: Eukaryota > Metazoa > Chordata > Aves > Gaviiformes > Gaviidae > Gavia > Gavia stellata. The sequence continues at coordinate 481,404 of NC_082624.1, forward strand.
GCCAACTACAGCGTCCCCGAGACATCCAGCGCGGTCCTGAGCCTGCAGAACATCACCACCATGTGGATGGGGCCCCAGGAGCCGTGCTGGGATGCGGCGAGGGACCTGCCACCGTCCCAGCGGCGGAAAAGGCGCAAGAGCACCTGGCCAATCCCAGCCAGCAAGCGCAGGGCTCTGGCAGCCAGCACTGGGCTGGGAGCGTGGGATTAGACCCACAGCAGGGATGGGATGGGGAGCTGGGGGGTGGGGGTGTGCTTGGGGGGGTGGAGGGGTGGGGTTATAGTAGAACAGCTTTGATGAGTCCTTCCCTCTTGTTCCTTTTCCATTAAAAGCCCTTTCTCCACAACCACTCTGTGCCTCTCTGGGAGCGGGAGGGAGCGCGGGGGGCACCGGGAAACGGCACCCAAGAGGCGCAAAAGCCCCGCTCAGCCCCACAGCAGAGACGGCGAGCCCCAAAGGGCGCCCAGTCGCCCCCAGGGCCCACTCACTGCCAGCGGGGCAGGCAATGCCGGCGGGGGGACTGCCCTGTCCCCTTCCCTGGGGGAAGCAGCCCTTTGGCGGGGGAGCCAGCACAGACGGGTCCCTGCAGGACTCACGGACACGGCCCCACGGGGAAAGCAGCATGGAGCCCCTGGGACAAGGGCACACCTGGGGGGCACGAGGGGGACAGACACACCACAACAAGGGCGGCAGCGCCTTCGCCTTGAACACGACCAGCGTCATCTCCAGCGGGGACAGGGCTCGCCGCAAAGCCCTTCAAAGCCTCAAGACAATCACGCCCTTCCGCGGCTTCCACCGCGCTCAGATCCGCAGCCCGGCTTTGCCTCACTGACGCAGCAGCAAAATAACCCCAAATCACCCCAAGAATGACGACGGAGGGAGCTGCAGGACAGGCAGGGACCCTCCTCCCCTCGACCCTCGGCAGCTCTAACTCACCAACACTTCCAACTCGTCCTGTTCCATACTGGGTGCGTTGGCTGGACGTTGACCTCCCTTCTGCCTCCCAAGTTCACGTCCTCACTACAGCCATGTCTTCTCCCAAGTCTCCCCCTTGTTCAGACGGGAACGCTGCCCTCCAAATGGATAACGGCTGGTTAAACTCTTCACTGGGAAGAAGGTGAAAAGGCACGAAGCTGACAGCAGTGTCTCACAAAACCCTCCTGGGCGCCCGCAGTCCAGCCAGAACACGCCAGCCCTTCTGACATGCCCTAACTGCCCTTCAGCGCTCCTACAGACAGCGCGCCCAACGGAACTCCCTTGCCCCCATGAGGACAAGACCATCCCATTGCCCTCATGTCAATTCTGAACCTCAGAGCACATTCCTCCTCGTCTCGTCACCACCTTGCTTGCCCTCCTCCGCACGCATTCGAGGACCTTCCCATCCTTCTCAAACACACAGCCTCCCTTTGGGCCAGCAAGTCCCTCTGTTTCTGCCCCTTGTCCCAGGGAGAAGTCATTCCGGAGACTTTGCATGTACTGGAGTCTCGGGAAAGACAGGCAAGTGTCCCAGCGGGACTTGTGCAGGGCAGGTCTTTAACCAGCCTTGAAGAGGGGCTTCTGGGGTACCCGTCAACACACAGGGAAATTGAGAGGCTCTCTTTTAAAATCCTTTTTGCCATCGCCCCATCTGGGTCTACAGCTGTGTCGGGAGGGTAAAGCACAATCCCTCTTCCACATTAATCCAGGTGAGGCCACTCGGAGTCAGGAGTCAGAAGGAACACACATGGAGGGAGCTGGGAACCCTTCCTTTGAGGAGGGATTCTTGGATAACCTCAGGAGCAGGCAAGGTCTGGCAACACAGCCCTACCAAGCAGGAGCTGAGAAGCCAAGCACATGCACTCACATGGGCAGCGCACGGATCCCCCCAGGACACACGTGCAAAGCAGCAGCTTCGTTGCCTGATACCACGTTAACCCTTCTCTGTGGGTTCTGCAGAAAGCACAGAGACGCGGCACGTCAGCCCAACCAAAGGAGCTCCTCACTCACAAAGGCAGCAAGCCTTCCCACCGCTCAGCGCAGCTGCCTCAAGGAAACTCCCTCCTACACCTCTCCTTCACCACCAGCAGCCCTCCCTTACCATCAACAAGAGCTGCACGGTTGCGCTACAGGACTTGCCCTGCTCTTGCACCCTTTCCCCAAGCTGCCGGGAATGGGACCGCGGGCGAGAGAGGCGTTCGGCTTGAGCCAAGACGCCTCTTCTCTGCGCCTCCTCTGGAGCCAAGAACACCGAATGCAAGCACGCAGCTCTATGCAAAGCTTGCCTTGCAGACGGCCATGCCTTGCCCAAGTGCTACGCCCATGACGGCAGGCCGAGAGAGGCCGGCTCCGAGTCCTCTGAGGGCACCTCAGGAGCCTGGAGAGGAGCCCTGGAGAAAAGGTTACCCTTACAGACAGCAGCCACTTTAATACGATTCCAGTGGCATCGATGGTGAGGAGAAACTCTTCAGAGTATCTCATCGTGAGGATCCTGCTTCGGCTCATAAGTATGGACACTTGCACTTCATGGTCAGGGGCTGTCTGCCACCTGATCGTGGAAACCATTTCCAGGCACATGAAGGACAAGCAAGTCATCAGGAAGAGTCAGCACGGCATCACCAAGGGGATGTCATGCTGGACCAACCTGAGAACCTTCTACGCTGACATGGCTGGCTTGCTAGATGAGGGGAGACCAGTGGCTGTTGTCTACCTAGACTTCATTAAGGTTTTTGGCACTCTCTCCCAGGAGGACCTCACAGGGAAGCTGATCAAGTATGGTCTGGATGAGCAGGCAGTGAGGTGGATTGAAAACTCTGTAAATGGCCATGCCCAGAGTGTGGAGATAAGTGGCACAAAATCTGGCTGGAGGCCAGGAACCAATGGAACACCCCAGGAATCAATTCTGGACATGCAGAGTTGGACATGGGTCCAATCCTGTCTAACATCTTCATTGCCCTTTGGGACCACCCTCCAGGAGACCTGTCTCTCAGTCTGCCTCCCATCCCTCGCCACGCGTTCCTCCCTGCTCCCGGTCATGACTTCTGGTCCCCTCCCGTCCCCTCCCTAACCCTTCAGGGCCGCTCCGCTCCCCTGCCTGTGAGCTCCCGTCACCCAACAGCCCCTCTCTGCACACTCACACCTCGGACGTGTTCCTCCATGGGTGCTCAGACCCACCTTGCTCCCCTCCCCGGGACTGCCCGAGCCCCGGGGCACCCCCCTCCCCGTACACACACCCCTGCAGCCAGAGCCCTCCGTGGGCAGCCCACTCTCCTCCTCTCCGTTCAGCAGCTCGCAGATCCCTCCGATTCTCCTCTGCCTTCACATCCCCCCATACCCCTCCACGCTGATGCCAATCCCTCCTCATTCCCACACTGATGGATGGCGAAAGGGCAAATGTGATCAGAATTGACCAGATAAATAGCATAGGATAGGATAGGATAGGATAGGATAGGATAGGATAGGATAGGATAGGATAGGATAGGATAGGGTAGGGTAGGGTAGGGTAGGGTAGGGTAGGGTAGGGTAGGGTAGGATAGATAGGATAGGGTAGGAAAGGATAGGGTAGGATAGGATAGGGTCAAGTAGAGTAGAGTAGAGTAGAGTAGAGTACAGTAAAGTACAGTAGAGTAGAGTAGATATTTCAGCTGGAAGCAACATGCAACCATCATCTGGTCCAACTGCCTGACCGTTTCAGGGCTGACCAAAAGTTAAAGCATTTTATTAAAGGCATTGTCCAAATGCTTTGTCAACAACGACAGGCACGGGGCATCGACTGCCTCTCTGGAAGTCTGTTCCAGTGTTTGAACACTGGAAATGCTTCCTAATGTCAAGTCTGAACCTCAGAGCACTCTGAGGGAGGCTGCTGGGGGCGGGGCGGAACACGGGGAGCCCCCGCATTCCCTCCTGGGAGACCACCAGACAGAAGCCCGGAGACGGCAACCCCAGAGAGTCCTTAGCAGCCAACAGACAGAACGGACCATGGCGCTGCCAGCACTCCGGCTCCCACCGCGCGGCTCCCGGACCCCCCTGGCGCCCCGGCTGCTCCAGCCTTCACACCGGCCCAAAACCTTCTACCCGCCAGGTAGGGACTGACCCCAACCCCTCCAGCCCGGGGACGCTCTTGGCAGAAGGAGCGGAGCTGACACGGGCCATCGCTCACGGCTTGCTTTCAGGCTCAGCCAACATGTCCCAACTACCCGGGCAGGAGCAGCCCTTCCCCGCAGCCTGGGCACCCCCGGCGAGGGTGGCACCCCAGGCCCCCCCGGCACCCCCAGCAGGTATGGCACCCCTCTCTCTTCGGGCACCCCGCCACCTCCAGCACCTTCAGCATCCCTCATCCCCCACGCACCCGCAGCACCCCCTGACCTCCCCGACACTCCCAGCACCACCGTCCCACCACCACTTTTGGCACGGGGCTTTAGCAAGCCCGGGCCAGAGTCCCTGCCCTCGCCTGCCTGACGCATGACCAGTAAATCCCATTTCCAGAGAATTTCCCAAATACCTGGAGCCACACCTCTGTTTCACCTCCTAGAAGCCAGTCTCCTCCCCGATTTGCAACCCCGTCCCCACGGCACAGCAGCTCACCCCGTGGGGAGCACCCCGGCCACAAGCTCCCCACGGGCCTGGCGCAGACTCGGGGGACATCAGCCATCGGGGCCGGCTTGGCGGGTGCCCATGGAGGGTCCCCCCGGCCCAGCACAGCTCCCTCTCACCCACACAGGGCTGCGCATGGCTCCGTGCGGCTGCTTCTTCGACCCCCGGGTCTTCGCCTTCCAGAGCATGAGCACTAACCCGCCTCCAGCAGCCACCTCCACCCTTGGCCACGGCGCCGTGTCTCTGCCAGGTGCTGCCCTGTGGGGCCAAGGCGGCTGCGGGACTCCCCTGGCCTGGGCAGCCCCTGGCACCCCCCAGGGTCAACCGCGACTCCGCGCCCCCTCCAACTCTCAGCGGAGAGCAGAGGCCCCAGCCGTGCCGGTGCTGCCGCCGTGCCTCCCCAACTACCAGCACGTGGAGAGGCAGTTTGCACGGCTCAGCATCTCCGACACGGCCACCACCATGGGGGCAACACCTGAGATGCTGCTGGATCGCTCCCTGCTCAGCCAGGACGGTCCCAGCTGCGTCCCCATGCCTGGGGACCCTGGTGACGACGGCAGAGCCATCTCCAGCTGCCACACTGGCTCACTTGTGCTGCCCACGGAGCTGCTCAGTGCCACCTACAGCGTCCCCGAGACATCAAGCGTGGTCCTGAGCCTGCAGGACATGACCACCATCTGGATGGGGCCCCAGGAGCCGTGCTGGGATGCGGCGAGGGACCTGCCACCGTCCCAGCGGCGGAAAAAGCGGAAGAGCACCTGGCCAATCCCAGCCAGCAAGCGCAGGGCTCTGGCAGCCAGCACTGGGCTGGGAGCGTGGGATTAGACCCACAGCAGGGATGGGATGGGGAGCTGGGGGGTGGGGGTGTGCTTGGGGGGGTGGAGGGGTGGGGTTATAGTAGAACAGCTTTGATGAGCTGTTCCCTGGAACAAGAGCTTCCCTCTTGTTCCTTTTCCATTAAAAGCCCTTTCTCCACAACCACTCTGTGCCTCTCTGGGAGCGGGAGGGAGCGCGGGGGGGCACCGGGAAACGGCACCCAAGAGGCGCAAAAGCCCCGCTCAGCCCCACAGCAGAGACGGCGAGCCCCAAAGGGCGCCCAGTCGCCCCCAGGGCCCACTCACTGCCAGCGGGGCAGGCAATGACGGCGGGGGGACTGCCCTGTCCCCTTCCCTGGGGGAAGCAGCCCTTTGGCGGGGGAGCCAGCACAGACGGGTCCCTGCAGGACTCACCGACACGGCCCCATGGGGAAAGCAGCACGGAGCCCCTGGGACAAGGGCACACCTGGGGGGCACGAGGGGGACAGACACACCACAACAAGGGCTGCAGCGCCTTCGCCTTGAACACAACCAGCGTCCCCTCCAGCGGGGACAGGGCTCGCCGCAAAGCCCTTCAAAGCCTCAAGACAATCACGCCCTTCCGCGGCTTCCACCGCGCTCAGATCCGCAGCCCGGCTTTGCCTCACTGACGCAGCAGCAAAATAACCTCAAATCACCCCAAGAATGACGACGGAGGGAGCTGCAGGACAGGCAGGGACCCTCCTCCCCTCGACCCTCGGCAGCTCTAACTCACCAACACTTCCAACTCGTCCTGTTCTATATTGGGTGCGTTGGCTGGACGTTGACCTCCTTTCTGCCTCCCAAGTTCACGTCCTCACTACAGCCATGTCTTCTCCCAAGTCTCCCCCTTGTTCAGACGGGAACGCTGCCCTCCAAATGGATAACGGCTGGTTAAACTCTTCACTGGGAAGAAGGTGAAAAGGCACGAAGCTGACAGCAGTGTCTCACAAAACCCTCCTGGGCACCTGCAGTCCAGCCAGAACACGCCAGCCCTTCTGACATGCCCTAACTGCCCTTCAGCGCTCCTACAGACAGCGCACCCAATGGAACTCCCTTGCCCCCACGAGGACAAGACCATCCCATTGCCCTCATGACAGTTCTGAAACTCAGAGCACATTCCTCCTCGTCTCGTCACCACCTTGCTTGCCCTCCTCCGCACGCATTCGAGGACCTTCCCATCCTTCTCAAACACACAGCCTCCCTTTGGGCCAGCAAGTCCCTCCGTTTCTGCCCCTTGTCCCAGGGAGAAGTCATTCCGGAGACTTTGCATGTACTGCAGTCTCAGGAAAGACAGGCAAGTGTCCCAGCGGGACTTGTGCAGGACCCTGGGCAGCTTTAACTCACCAACACTTCCAACTCATCCTGTTCCATACTGGGTGCGTTGGCTGGAAGTTGACCTCCTTTCTGCCTCGCAAGTTCACGTCCTCACTACAGAGCTGCCTCGAGCACTGGCACAGTCTTGCAGCCAGGAACGTACCTGCAGCCAGAGCCCTCCGTGGGCAGCCCACTCTCCTCCTCTCCGTTCAGCAGCTCGCAGATCCCTCCGATTCTCCTCTGCCTTCACATCCCCCCATACCCCTCCACGCTGGATGCCAGTCCCGCCTCATTCCCCCACTGATGGATGGCGAAAGGGCAAATATGATCAGAATTGACGAGATAAATAGCACAGGATAGGATAGGATAGGATAGGATAGGATAGGATAGGATAGGATAGGATAGGATAGGATAGGATAGGGTAGGAAAGGATAGGGTAGGATAGGATAGGGTTGAGTAGAGTAGAGTAGAGTAGAGGAGATATTTCAGCTGGAAGCAACATGCAACCATCATCTGGTCCAACTGCCTGACCGTTTCAGGGCTGACCAAAAGTTAAAGCATTTTATTAAAGGCATTGTCCAAATGCTTCGTCAACAACGACAGGCACGGGGCATCGACTGCCTCTCTGGAAGTCTGTTCCAGTGTTTGAACACTGGAAATGCTTCCTAATGTCAAGTCTGAACCTCAGAGCACTCTGAGGGAGGCTGCTGGGGGCGGGGTGGAACACGGGGACCCCCCACATTCCCTCCTGGGAGACCACCAAACAGAAGCCCGGAAACGGCAACCCCAGAGAGTCCTTAGCAGCCAACAGACTCCGAGTGTCCTCACCTGGATTAATGTGGAAGAGGGATTGTGCTTTACCCTCCCGACACAGCTCTAGACCCAGATGGGGTGATGGTAAAAAGGATTTTAAAAGAGAGCCTCTCAATTTCCCTGTGTGTTGACGGGTACCCCAGAAGCCTCTCTTCAAGGCTGGTTAAAGACCTGCCCTGCACAAGTCCCGCTGGGACATTTGCCTGTCTTTCCCGAGACTCCAGTACATGCAAAGTCTCCAGAATGACTTCTCCCTGGGACAAGGAGCAGAAGCGGAGGGACTTGCTGGCCCAAAGGGAGGCTGTGTGGCTCTGCAGAGCTCCGCGCTGGGCCAAGCCCCGCTGAGCAGCCCCACCGATGAGGCGTGGGACAGAGCTGGCTCTGCACAAATGCAGAGTGTGCACGGGGGAGGGAGTGCCAGGGAGCCGGGGGGCTCTTGGCTGTGTCCCGCAGTTACCTGGCGGACTCCTCCGAGGCGGAGAAGAGCCTGGCTGTGCTGCGTCAGAAAACCAGAGACCTTGCAGTGACTGCCAGCCGTCTCTGTCAGCGGATGCCAAGGGGAGGCGGAGCCCTTTCTTCCAGCTTGTGTCTGCTTCTTTGCAGCTTTGAGATGAATCCAGCCCCTCGAAGAAGAGCCAAAGACTCTTCCCCCGCAGAGGGATCCAGGGAGAAAGAAGGTAAAGACTGTCCGACTCCCAAGCCAGCTGGACTGCAGGTGCCCAGGAGGGTTTTGTGAGACACTGTTGTCAGCTTCGTGCGTCTTCACCTTCTTCCCAGTGAAGAGTTTAACCAGCCGTTATCCATTTGGAGGGCAGCATTCCCGTCTGAACAAGGGGGAGACTTGGGAGAAGACATGGCTAAGGAGCAAGAGAAAGGAGGTAAAGCAATGGATGAATCCGGACAGAGGCTTGCAGGTTTCCTTCCTGCCGGGGGACGGAAGCCAAGGCTACGCAATGCCTGCCCACTGCTCCGAGTGGCAGTTAATGTGCTGAAGGACACCTCCCTGTTCCATCCCGTTACATCCCTAGTGTGTCTTTCCTTTGAGCCCTGTCAGAGAGGACCTAAGGCCTCTTGGGAAACGTGACTCCAAGGCCCTCAGGATTAGGGCCATGGACTGAGAGGCTTGGAGAAATGCGCTGGGGCAGGGGTGCGCTCTTGTCCTTGGGGGAGTGAGATGTTTGTGACGGAGACGTTGCCTGCGTCAGCTCTGGAGGGCTCTTTGGAGGTGTCCCCGGGGTGGGCATTTTCTTGCTGGAGGGCGAGTGTGCGGCAGGGTTTGGTGAGACTGTGGTGTCGGCTTCATTTTTGTTGTCTTTTGGTTTCCAGGTCTGAGTTTGCCTGAGCACAATCTGCCACTCTGGGGTCTCAAGTCGCTCCAATGACACATGGAAACCCGCACAGGTAAGGGGACTGAGAAAGAAAACAAAGTAATGGATGGGTCCTGACACAGGCTTGGCTACAGAGATGGCCCCTCAAGCCAAACCCCTATCTAGCATAGGATCCTATTTCCAGCGGCTTGAGGAAAGAGCGGGCACAAGCATCCCCACCACTGTTTGTGCCAGGACTTTGCTGTCCTTCCCGGGACAACGTTTGTTGGAGCAGCAGCCTCCTTCCTGCTCTAGCAGAGCATCTCTCCCCATGGCTGCTCGGGGCAGGGCAGGCGGCCGCTCTGTCTGCCGTCCCCGCTCCCAGCCCTGCCCTCCAGCTCGGCCGCAGCCCCGCACCGAGATCCCCCCCCCAGCCCTCGGCCTGTCCTGGCCGCTGTGCCCGGGCTGAGACGAGGGTGCGCAGGCGGCACAGGCCGTGCCCACGCTCCCCGCCCGCCCCACGGCCCGGGGGGCTGCGCTGGCTCCGGTGCGGGGGGTGTCATGCCCAGCAGCGCTGCCGGAGGCCCTCAGCGCAGCCGCGCCAGGCCCCGGGACTGCCGGAGGGGGCCGGGCCGGGCCGGGGGCTGTCCCGGCCTCCCCGGCCCCAGGGATGTGGCGAGGCCCCTGGGGCCTTTCCTCGCCCCGCGGTGCTCTGGGCTGGGCCGCGGGGGCGGGCAGGGCCGTTCCCTCACGCCGCGGCTGCTGCCGGGCCCAGGGGCTCGGGGGCGCTGCCGGGAGGGCCCGGCCCCGCTCGGGGTCCCGGGGCTGCGGGTCCCATGGAGACGGGCCGGGCCCCCGCGCCGGACCGGGCCCCCGCGCCTCCCGTCCCGGGCTCTGCGCTGCCGGAAGCCGGGTGGGTGACTCCGGCCGAGAGCGCATGCGTGCGGCCCCCGGGGCATGCCGGGAATTGTAGTCCGGGGCTCGTCGGGCTCGCTGTGTGGGCTGGGCCGTAAGACTGCATCTCCCAGCATGCCGCGGGGCGGGGCTACGGCCCAGTCCGTCTCCATGGAAACTCCGCCCGCAGGCCCCGGTCCCCCCCGCGGCCCTGCGGAGGGGGCGGCTGCGGGCCCCGTCAGAGCTCTGCCCCTTCAAAGAGCACAAAGGGCTCTTGCTGTGACACATGGCGGGGCAGACACCCGCCTCCCCCTGAAGGGAAGGGTGGCCGCGGCCCAGGGTGAGCGCTCGGAAACACCCGCTTCAGGAGAAGAGGCTTCTCACCCCGCGAAACCACCAGGCCGCCTTCTGCTCAGAGATGGTGGGTCCGGAGCTACTGACTTCGGTGAAGGACGGCCCGGAGGACGCTTAAGACCATGTCGTGCTCCACGCTGTGGAGGAAAAAGGGACGTGGAAGTGAAAAAGCGAACGGAAGGAAATTTGTAACTGGGGGGGACGCAGGCAGCGTGAGAGGGGCGGTGCAGGGAGGGAGGGGAACACACAGCGCGGGTCCTTCATGTCCCGTCTTTGCCTTGCTAGCGGTGTGCGGTGGGTTGACAGACACCAGGTGCCCACCCAGCCGCTCTCTCACTCCCCTCCGCAGCTGGACAGCGGAGAGAAAATAGGAGAAAAGACTCCTAGGTCGAGATAAGGACAAGGAGATACCCCAGCAATAACCGTCATGGGCAAAACAGACTCCACATGGGGAAGTTTACTTCATTTTTTTGCCAATGAACACCAGAGCAGGAGAATAAGAAACAAGAACAAATCTTGAAACACCTTCCCTGGCGCAAAGGAGAGGAAGGCCCCACAGATGTTTGCTGTAGGTACTGAGGACAAGAGATAGGAATCACAGCTTATTTTGGATGCCGCAAACTTAAGTATAAGTGGAGGATGTCCATATCCAAGCCGGACACGAGGACTCCTTGTCCCACCAGTGATGCTGAGAGCAGAGGGGGACGTCCTTGGCAAGCACTCTGGAAGGCAGCACATTTTAGCCATCGCAGGCTGTGTCCTCTCTGCCTCCTGCTGCCGGGGGCAGCCTCTGCCTGCTCTCTTCTCCCACTGCCAATGTCGGGGACTTAACGCTACGCCTGCGTCACGTCCTCCTGCCCACGCAGAGGTCTCGGGTACCCAAAGCCCTCAGAAATGGCGTCAGGAACTCCTGTCCCACTGCTGTGTCTAGGCTCTGTGCTGTCCCTCCCCTCGCCTTTGGATCCTGGTGTCAGTGAAGCTCTTGGTGGGCTGCACAACTGGCTGCCCTTCCACCTTCCTGCCTCAGGTTTCCCTTTGGGCACTTGGCCGCCCAGTTGCACCCCGTGGCTTAGATATGTGGGGATGGAGACCTGCTGCTGTTCTGGCGTGGCCTCCCACCTGCTTCTCTGGGGTGGGAGGAAGTTTATCCAGTGACCTGAGAAACAGCTTTATTTCTGCAGAAACCTCCAAAGAAAGATGCTGGTCGCACAAAGAGCTCATCCAGAAAAGATCTGCCTGGGTTGAGCTTGCTGTAAGTTAGGAAGCAAGCGGTGGGGAGAACGTGGGGTTCTGTGGGCTGAAGTCCTTTGGAGAAAGGACCTGCCTTGTTCAGCAGCCCTGTGTTTCAAACTCTCTCTCCTCTGGGTTGAGGGGGAATGCTCAGATGAGTTGCAGCTGCAGCACCTGCCTTTCTGGTCTCCACATGCAGAGTTGTCTCTGAGAGATGCTACATCTGGAGTGAGCATTGTGGTCCAGGAGGGCCAGACTGCAGGAGACACGAACGTTGGCAATGTCACCTCCCTCACTGGAAGGTCAGTGATGTAGGAAGGGACTTTTCTTCCTGTCAGGAACTGTGCCACTTCATTACTGAAGGTGTTGCAGTTATGTTCAAAGATGTTATAAGACTCCTCGGAACATAGATTCCCCCAAAGAGGAAAGAGAGTCCAGAAAAATTTCTTGTGTGGCTTCAGGGTTCCCCAGGTCAACAAGTGAGTCTGGGGGGCCAAGAAGTGTCCCCTCCTGTCCCCTCACCATCGCTGGCAGCGTAAGGGACTCCTCTTTGTGGACAGGCTCAGGGACGTGTGTGGGGCCTTGGAGAGGCCACGACCCATCGCTGAATCCCTGTGGAGATACGTGGGGCAGGAGGGATCTAGCTCACGTCACCTGCACCGCTCGAGAGCTGGTTCATCCCCAGAGGGCACCCGTAGGCCTTGGTGGCCCCGGCCAGCCGGGCCTGGGGCCTCCCCCACAGCCTGCCCATGGGCTCAGGAGCTTTCAGCAACGGCCAGGACTGACCCCAACCCCTCCAGCCCGGGGACGCTCTTGGCAGGAGGAGCGGAGCTGACCATGGGCCATCGCTCACGGCTTGCTTTCAGGCTCAGCCAACATGTCCCAACGACCCGGGCAGGAGCAGCCCTTCCCCGCAGCCTGGGCACCCCCGGCGAGGGTGGCACCCCAGGCCCCCCCGGCACCCCCAGCAGGTATGGCACCCCTCTCTCTTCGGGCACCCCGCCACCTTCAGCACCTTCAGCATCCCTCATCCCCCACGCACCCGCAGCACCCCCTGACCTCCCCGACACTCCCAGCACCACCGTCCCACCACCACTTTTGGCACGGGGCTTTAGCAAGCCCGGGCCAGAGTCCCTGCCCTCGCCTGCCTGACGCATGACCAGTAAATCCCATTTCCAGAGAATTTCCCAAATACTTGGCGACACCTCTCCCGTTTCACCTCCTAGAAGCCAGTCTCCTCCCCGATTCGCAACCCTGTCCCCACGGCACAGCAGCTCACCCCGTGGGGAGCACCCCGGCCACAAGCTCCCCACGGGCCTGGCGCAGACTCGGGGGACATCGGCCATCGGGGCCGGCTTGGCGGGTGCCCATGGAGGGTCCCCCCGGCCCAGCACGGCTCCCTCTCACCCACACAGGGCTGCGCATGGCTCCGTGCGGCTGCTTCTTTGACCCCCGGGTCTTCGCCTTCCAGAGCATGAACACTAACCCGCCTCCAGCGGCCACCTCCACGCTTGGCCACGGCGCCGTGTCTCTGCCAGGTGCTGCCCTGTGGGGCCAAGGCGGCTGCGGGACCCCCCTGGCCTGGGCAGCCCCTGGCACCCCCCAGGGCCAACCGCAACTCCGCGCCCCCACCAACTCTCAGCGGAGAGCGGAGGCCCCAGCTGTGCCGGTGCTGCCGCCGTGCCTCCCCAACTACCAGCACGTGGAGAGGCAGTTTGCACGGCTCTCCATCTCCGACACGGCCACCACCATGGGGGCAACACCCGAGATGCTGCTGGATCGCTCCCGGCTCAGCCAGGACGGTCCCAGCTGCGTCCCCATGCCTGGGGACCCTGGTGACGATGGCAGAGCCATCTCCAGCTGCCACACTGGCTCACTTGTGCTGCCCACGGAGCTGCTCAGTGCGAACTACAGCGTCCCCGAGACATCCAGCGCGGTCCTGAGCCTGCAGCACATCACCACCATGTGGATGGGGCCCCAGGAGCCGTGCTGGGATGCGGCGAATGACCTGCCACCGTCCCAGCGGCGGAAAAAGCGCAAGAGCACCTGGCCAATCCCAGCCAGCAAGCGCAGGGCTCTGGCAGCCAGCACTGGGCTGGGAGCGTGGGATTAGACCCACAGCAGGGATGGGATGGGGAGCTGGGGGGTGGGGGTGTGCTTGGGGGGGTGGAGGGGTGGGGTTATAGTAGAACAGCTTTGATGAGTCCTTCCTCTTGTTCCTTTTCCATTAAAAGCCCTTTCTCCAGAACCACTCTGTGCCTCTCTGGGAGCGGGAGGGAGCGCGGGGGGCACCGGGAAACGGCACCCAAGAGGCGCAAAAGCCCAGCTCAGCCCCACAGCAGAGACGGCGAGCCCCAAAGGGCGCCCAGTCGCCCCTAGGGCCCACTCACAGCCAGCGGGGCAGGCAATGCCGGCGGGGGGACTGCCCTGTCCCCTTCCATGGGGGAAGCAGCCCTTTGGCGGGGGAGCCAGGACAGACGGGTCCCTGCAGGACTCACCGACACGGCCCCATGGGGAAAGCAGCACGGAGCCCCTGGGACAAGGGCACACCTGGGGGGCACGAGGGGGACAGACACACCACAGCAAGGGCTGCAGCGCCTTCGCCTTGAACACGACCAGCGTCCCCTCCAGCGGGGACAGGGCTCGCCGCAAAGCCCTTCAAAGCCTCAAGACAATCACGCCCTTCCGCGGCTTCCACCGCGCTCAGATCCGCAGCCCGGCTTTGCCTCACTGACGCAGCAGCAAAATAACCCCAAATCACCCCAAGAATGACGACGGAGGGAGCTGCAGGACAGGCAGGGACCCTCCTCCCCTCGACCCTGGGCAGCTCTAACTCACCAACACTTCCAACTCGTCCTGTTCCATACTGGGTGCGTTGGCTGGACGTTGACTTCCTTTCTGCCTCCCAAGTTCACGTCCTCACTACAGAGCTGCCTCGAGCACTGGCACAGTCTTGCAGCCAGGAACGCACCTGCAGCCAGAGCCCTCCGTGGGCAGCCCACTCTCCTCCTCTCCGTTCAGCAGCTCGCAGATCCCTCCGACTCTCCTCTGCCTTCACATCCCCCCATACCCCTCCACGCTGATGCCAATCCCTCCTCATTCCCACACTGATGGATGGCGAAAGGGCAAATATGATCAGAATTAACCAGATAAATAGGATAGGGTAGGGTAGGGTAGGGTAGGGTAGGGTAGGGTAGGGTAGGGTAGAGTAGAGTAGAGTAGAGTAGAGTAGAGTAGATATTTCAGCTGGAAGCAACATGCAACCATCATCTGGTCCAACTGCCTGACCGTTTCAGGGCTGACCACAAGTTAAAGCATTTTATTAAAGGCATTGTCCAAATGCTTCGTCAACAACGACAGGCACGGGGCATCGACTGCCTCTCTGGAAGTCTGTTCCAGTGTTTGAACACTGGAAATGCTTCCTAATGTCAAGTCTGAACCTCAGAGCACTCTGAGGGAGGCTGCTGGGGGCGGGGCGGAACACGGGGAGCCCCCGCATTCCCTCCTGGGAGACCACCAGACAGAAGCCCGGAGACGGCAACCCCAGAGAGTCCTTAGCAGCCAACAGACAGAACGGACCATGGCGCTGCCAGCACTCCGGCTCCCACCGCGCGGCTCCCGGACCCCCCTGGCGCCCCGGCTGCTCAAGCCTTCACACCGGCCCAAAACCTTCTACCCGCCAGGTAGGGACTGACCCCAACCCTTCCAGCCCGGGGACGCTCTTGGCAGAAGGAGCGGAGCTGACCACGGGCCATCGCTCACGGCTTGCTTTCAGGCTCAGCCAACATGTCCCAACGACCCGGGCAGGAGCAGCCCTTCCCCACAGCCTGGGCACCCCCGGCGAGGGTGGCACCCCAGGCCCCCCCGGCACCCCCAGCAGGTATGGCACCCCTCTCTCTTCAGGCACCCCGCCACCTTCAGCACCTTCAGCATCCCTCATCCCCCACGCACCCGCAGCACCCCCTGACCTCCCCGACACTCCCAGCACCACCGTCCCACCACCGCTTTTGGCACGGGGCTTTAGCAAGCCCGGGCCAGAGTCCCTGCCCTCGCCTGCCTGACGCATGACCAGTAAATCCCAGTTCCAGAGAATTTCCAAAATACTTGGCGCCACACCTCTGTTTCACCTCCTAGAAGCCAGTCTCTTCCCCGATTTGCAACCCCGTCCCCACGGCACAGCAGCTCACCCCGTGGGGAGCACCCCGGCCACAAGCTCCCCACGGGCCTGGCGCAGACTCGGGGGACATCGGCCATCGGGGCCGGCTTGGCGGGTGCCCATGGAGGGTCCCCCCGGCCCAGCACGGCTCCCTCTCACCCACACAGGGCTGCGCATGGCTCCATGCGGCTGCTTCTTCGATCCCCGGGTCTTCGCCTTCCAGAGCATGAACACTAACCCGCCTCCAGCGGCCACCTCCACGCTTGGCCACGGCGCCGTGTCTCTGCCAGGTGCTGCCCTGTGGGGCCAAGGCGGCTGCGGGACCCCCCTGGCCTGGGCAGCCCCTGGCACCCCCCAGGGCCAACCGCGACTCCGCGCCCCCTCCAACTCTCAGCGGAGAGCGGAGGCCCCAGCCGTGCCGGTGCTGCCGCCGTGCCTCCCCAACTACCAGCACGTGGAGAGGCAGTTTGCACAGCTCTCCATCTCTGACACGGCCACCACCATGGCGGCAACACCTGAGATGCTGCTGGATCGCTCCCGGCTCAGCCAGGACGGTCCCAGCAGCGTGCCCATGCCTGGGGACCCTGGTGACACCGGTAGAGCCATCTCCAACTGCCACAGCGGCTCACTTGCGCTGCCCACGGAGATGCTCAGTGCCAACCTCAGCGTCCCCGAGACATCCAGCGCGGTCCTGAGCCTGCAGAACATCACCACCATCTGGATGGGGCCCCAGGAGCCGTGCTGGGATGCGGCGAGGGACCTGCCACCGTCCCAGCGGCGGAAAAGGCGCAAGAGCACCTGGCCAAACCCAGCCAGCAAGCGCAGGGCTCTGGCAGCCAGCACTGCGCTGGGAGCGTGGGATTAGACCCACAGCAGGGATGGGATGGGATGGGGAGCTGGGGGGTGGGGGTGTGCTTGGGGGGGTGGAGGGGTGGGGTTATAGTAGAACAGCTTGGATGAGTCCTTCCCTCTTGTTCCTTTTCCATTAAAAGCCCTTTCTCCAGAACCACTCTGTGCCTCTCTGGGAGCGGGAGGGAGTGCAGGGGGCACCGGGAAACGGCACCCAAGAGGCGCAAAAGCCCCGCTCAGCCCCACAGCAGAGACGGCGAGCCCCAAAGGGTGCCCAGTTGCCCCCAGGGCCCACTCACTGCCAGCGGGGCAGGCAATGCCGGCGGGGGGACTGCCCTGTCCCCTTCCCTGGGGGAAGCAGCCCTTTGGCGGGGGAGCCAGGACAGACGGCTCCCTGCAGGACTCACGGACACGGCCCCACGGGGAAAGCAGCACGGAGCCCCTGGGACAGGGGCACACCTGGGGGGCACGAGGGGGACAGACACACCACAACAAGGGCTGCAGATCCGCAGCCCGGCTTTGCCTCACTGACGCAGCAGCAAAATAACCCCAAATCACCCCAAGAATGACGACGAGGGAGCTGCAGGACAGGCAGGGACCCTCCTCCCCTCGACCCTGGGCAGCTCTAACTCACCAACACTTCCAACTCGTCCTGTTCCATACTGGGTGCGTTGGCTGGACGTTGACTTCCTTTCTGCCTCCCACGTTCACGTCCTCACTACAGCCATGTCTTCTCCCAAGTCTCCCCCTTGTTCAGACGGGAACGCTGCCCTCCAAATGGATAACGGCTGGTTAAACTCTTCACTGGGAAGAAGGTGAAAAGGCACGAAGCTGACAGCAGTGTCTCACAAAACCCTCCTGGGCACCTGCAGTCCAGCCAGAACACGCCAGCCCTTCTGACATGCCCTAACTGCCCTTCAGCGCTCCTACAGACAGCGCGCCCAACGGAACTCCCTTGCCCCCACGAGGACAAGACCATCCCATTGCCCTCATGTCAGTTCTGAACCTCAGAGCACATTCCTCCTAGTCTCGTCACCAGCTTGCTTGCCCTCCTCCGCACGCATTCGAGGACCTTCCCATCCTTCTCAAACACACAGCCTCCTTTTGGGCCAGCAAATCCCTCTGTTTCTGCCCCTTGTCCCACGGAGAAGTCATTCCGGAGACTTTGCATGTACTGCAGTCTCAGGAAAGACAGACAAGTGTCCCAGCGGGACTTGTGCAGGACCCTGGGCAGCTCTAACTCACCAACACTTCCAACTCATCCTGTTCCATACTGGGTGCGTTGGCTGGACGTTGACCTCCTTTCTGCCTCCCAAGTTCACGTCCTCACTACAGAGCTGCCTCCAGCACTGGCACAGTCTTGCAGCCAGGAACGCCGCTGGCCTTTGAAACTCTTTGCTCCTTCCCAGCCAATACAGACGTTGAACCACTGGACTATCTCCAGTCATCCAGGGCCACCCGTGGGCCCTGCAGGCGCTGAACTGGCAGTACCGCTTGGCTCCCCACATCCCCGTCTCCTTCCTTCACACTGTGCCCCAGCTGCAAAGCCCTCTGCAGCCCCAAGCCCTGCAAGGTGACCACCAGACAGTCCTTCAAGTCATTGTCAGTTGGGGGCTCAGAATTGACAAGATAAATAGGATAGGATAGGATAGGATATGATAGGACAGGACAGAGTAGAGTAGAGTAGAGCAGAGCAGAGTAGAGTAGAGTAGAGTAGAGTAGATATTTCAGCTGGAAGCAACATGCAACCATCATCTGGTCCAACTGCCTGACCGTTTCAGGGCTGACCAAAAGTTAAAGCATTTTATTAAAGGCATTGTCCAAATGCTTCGCCAACAACGACAGGCACGGGGCATCGACTGCCTCTCTGGAAGTCTGTTCCAGTGTTTGAACACTGGAAGTGCTTCCGAATGTCAAGTCTGAACCTCAGAGCACTCTGAGGGAGGCTGCTGGGGGCGGGGCGGAACACGGGGAGCCCCCGCATTCCCTCCTGGGAGACCACCAGACAGAAGCCCGGAGACGGCAACCCCAGAGAGTCCTTAGCAGCCAACAGACAGAACGGACCATGGCGCTGCCAGCACTCCGGCTCCCACCGCGCGGCTCCCGGACCCCCCTGGCGCCCCGGCTGCTCCAGCCTTTACACCGGCCCAAAACCTTCTACCCTCCAGGTAGGGACTGACCCCAACCCCTCCAGCCCGGGGACGCTCTTGGCAGAAGGAGTGGAGCTGACCATGGGCCATCGCTCACGGCTTGCTTTCAGGCTCAGCCAACATGTCCCAACTACCCGGGCAGGAGCAGCCCTTCCCCGCAGCCTGGGCACCCCCGGCGACGGTGGCACCCCAGGCCCCCCCAGCACCCCCAGCAGGTATGGCACCCCTCTCTCTTCGGGCACCCCGCCACCTTCAGCACCTTCAGCATCCCTCATCCCCCACGCACCCGCAGCACCCCCTGACCTCCCCGACACTCCCAGCACCACCATCCCACCACCACTTTTGGCACGGGGCTTTAGCAAGCCCGGGCCAGAGTCCCTGCCCTCGCCTGCCTGACGCATGACCAGTAAATCCCATTTCCAGAGAATTTCCCAAATACCTGGAGCCACACCTCTGTTTCACCTCCTAGAAGCCAGTCTCCTCCCCGATTTGCAAATCTGTCCCCACGGCACAGCAGCTCACCCCGTGGGGAGCACCCGGGCCACAAGCTCCCCACGGGCCTGGCGCAGACTCGGGGGACATCGGCCATCGGGGCCGGCTTGGCGGGTGCCCATGGAGGGTCCCCCCGGCCCAGCACGGCTCCCTCTCACCCACACAGGGCTGCGCATGGCTCCATGCGGCTGCTTCTTTGACCCCCGGGTCTTCCCTGTCCAGTGGATGAGCACTAACCCGCCTCCAGCAGCCACCTCCACGCTTGGCCACGGCGCCGTGTCTCTGCCAGGTGCTGCCCTGTGGGGCCAAGGCGGCTGCGGGACCCCCCTGGCCTGGGCAGCCCCTGGCACCCCCCAGGGCCAACCGCGACTCCACGCCCCCTCCAACTCTCAGCGGAGAGCGGAGGCCCCAGCCGTGCCGGTGCTGCCGCCGTGCCTCCCCAACTACCAGCACATGGAGAGGCAGTTTGCACGGCTCAGCATCTCCGACACGGCCACCACCATGGGGGCAACACCCCAGATGCTGCTGGATCGCTCCCTGCTCAGCCAGGACGGTCCCAGCTGCGTCCCCATGCCTGGGGACCCTGGTGACGACGGCAGAGCCATCTCCAGCTGCCACACTGGCTCACTTCTGCTGCCCACTGAGCTGCTCAGTGCGAACTACAGCGTCCCCGAGACATCCAGCGCGGTCCTGAGCCTGGAGAACATCACCACCATCTGGATGGGGCCCCAGGAGCCGTGCTGGGATGCGGCGAGGGACCTGCCACCGTCCCAGCCTGCCACATACCAACCGGCAATGTCACAGAAGAGCCGGAAAAGGCGCAAGAGCACCTGGCCAAACCCAGCCAGCAAGCGCAGGGCTCTGGCAGCCAGCACTGGGCTGGGAGCGTGGGATTAGACCCACAGCAGGGATGGGATGGGGAGCTGGGGGGTGGGGGTGTGCTTGGGGGGGTGGAGGGGTGGGGTTATAGTAGAACAGCTTTGATGAGTCCTTCCCTCTTGTTCCTTTTCCATTAAAAGCCCTTTCTGCACAACCACTCTGTGCCTCTCTGGGAGCGGGAGGGAGCGCGGGGGGGCACCGGGAAACGGCACCCAAGAGGCGCAAAAGCCCCGCTCAGCCCCACAGCAGAGATGGCGAGCCCCAAAGGGCGCCCAGTCGCCCCCAGGGCCCAAATGGATAACGGCTGGTTAAACTCTTCACTGGGAAGAAGGTGAAAAGGCACGAAGCTGACAGCAGTGTCTCACAAAACCCTCCTGGGCACCTGCAGTCCAGCCAGAACACGCCAGCCCTTCTGACATGCCCTAACTGCCCTTCAGCGCTCCTACAGACAGCGCGCCCAACGGAACTCCCTTGCCCCCACGAGGACAAGACCATCCCATTGCCCTCATGTCAGTTCTGAAACTCAGAGCACATTCCCCCTAGTCTCGTCACCACCTTGCTTGCCCTCCTCCGCACGCATTCGAGGACCTTCCCATCCTTCTCAAACACACAGCCTCCCTTTGGGCCAGCAAGTCCCTCCGTTTCTGCCCCTTGTCCCAGGGAGAAGTCATTCCGGAGACTTTGCATGTACTGGAGTCTCGGGAAAGACAGGCAAGTGTCCCAGCGGGACTTGT
This sequence comes from Gavia stellata, assembly GCF_030936135.1. Taxonomy (NCBI): domain Eukaryota; kingdom Metazoa; phylum Chordata; class Aves; order Gaviiformes; family Gaviidae; genus Gavia; species Gavia stellata. The sequence continues at coordinate 501,981 of NC_082624.1, forward strand.
GCAGGGCAGGTCTTTAACCAGCCTTGAAGAGAGGCTTCTGGGGTACCCGTCAACACACAGGGAAATTGAGAGGCTCTCTTTTAAAATCCTTTTTGCCATCGCCCCATCTGGGTCTACAGCTGTGTCGGGAGGGTAAAGCACAATCCCTCTTCCACATTAATCCAGGTGAGGCCACTCGGAGTCAGGAGTCAGAAGGAACACACATGGAGGGAGCTGGGAACCCTTCCTTTGAGGAGGGATTCTTGGATAACCTCAGGAGCAGGCAAGGTCTGGCAACACAGCCCTACCAAGCAGGAGCTGAGAAGCCAAGCACATGCACTCACATGGGCAGCGCACGGATCCCCCCAGGACACACGTGCAAAGCAGCAGCTTCGTTGCCTGATACCACGTTAACCCTTCTCTGTGGGTTCTGCAGAAAGCACAGAGACGCGGCACGTCAGCCCAACCAAAGGAGCTCCTCACTCACAAAGGCAGCAAGCCTTCCCACCGCTCAGCGCAGCTGCCTCAAGGAAACTCTCCCCTACACCTCTCCTTCACCACCAGCAGCCCTCCCTTACCATCAACAAGAGCTGCACGGTTGCGCTACAGGACTTGCCCTGCTCTTGCACCCTTTCCCCAAGCTGCCGGGAATGGGACCGCGGGCGAGAGAGGCGTTTGGCTTGAGCCAAGACACCTCTTCTCTGCGCCTCCTCTGGAGCCAAGAACACCGAATGCAAGCACGCAGCTCTATGCAAAGCTTGCCTTGCAGACGGCCATGCCTTGCCCAAGTGCTACGCCCATGACGGCAGGCCGAGAGAGGCCAGCTCCGAGTCCTCTGAGGGCACCTCAGGAGACTGGAGAGGAGCCCTGGAGAAAAGGTTACACTTACAGACAGCAGCCAGTTTAATACAATTCCAGTGGCATCGATGGTGAGGAGAAACTCTTCAGAGTATCTCATCGTGAGGATCCTGCTTCGGCTCATAAGAATGGACACTTGCACTTCATGGTCAGGGGCTGTCTGCCACCTGATCGTGGAAACCATTTCCAGGCACATGAAGGACAAGCAAGTCATCAGGAAGAGTCAGCACGGCATCACCAAGGGGATGTCATGCTGGACCAACCTGAGAACCTTCTACGCTGACATGGCTGGCTTGCTAGATGAGGGGAGAGCAGTGGCTGTTGTCTACCTAGACTTCATTAAGGTTTTTGGCACTCTCTCCCAGGAGGTCCTCACAGGGAAGCTGATCACGTATGGTCTGCATGAGCAGGCAGTGAGGTGGATTGAAAACTCTGTAAATGGCCATGCCCAGAGTGTGGAGATAAGTGGCACAAAATCTGGCTGGAGGCCAGGAACCAATGGAACACCCCAGGAATCAATTCTGGACATGCAGAGTTGGACATGGGTCCAATCCTGTCTAACATCTTCATTGCCCTTTGGGACCACCCTCCAGGAGACCTGTCTCTCAGTCTGCCTCCCATCCCTCGCCACGCATTCCTCCCTGCTCCCGGTCATGACTTCTGGTCCCCTCCCGTCCCCTCCCTAACCCTTCAGGGCCACTCCACTCCCCTGCCTGTGAGCTCCCGTCACCCACCAGCCCCTCTCTGCACACTCACACCACGGATGTGTTCCTCCATGGGTGCTCAGAGCCACCTTGCTCCCCTCCCCGGGATTGCCCGAGCCCCGGGGCATCCCCCTCCCCGTACACACACCCCTGCAGCCAGAGCCCTCCGTGGGCAGCCCACTCTCCTCCTCTCCGTTCAGCAGCTCGCAGATCCCTCCGATTCTCCTCTGCCTTCACATCCCCCCATACCCCTCCACGCTGATGCCAATCCCTCCTCATTCCCACACTGATGGATGGCAAAAGGGCAAATATGATCAGAATTCACCAGATAAACAGAATAGGATAGGATAGGATAGGATAGGATAGGATAGGATAGGATAGGATAGGATAGGATAGGAAAGGATAGGGTAGGATAGGATAGGATAGGATAGGATAGGATAGGATAGGATAGGATAGGATAGGATAGGAAAGGATAGGGTAGGATAGGATAGGGTTGAGTAGAGTAGAGTAGAGTAGAGTAGAGTAGAGTAGAGTAGAGTAGAGTAGAGTAGAGTAGATATTTCAGCTGGAAGCAACATGCAACCATCATCTGGTCCAACTGCCTGACCGTTTCAGGGCTGACCAAAAGTTAAAGCATTTTATTAAAGGCATTGTCCAAATGCTTCGTCAACAACGACAGGCACGGGGCATCGACTGCCTCTCTGGAAGTCTGTTCCAGTGTTTGAATACTGGAAATGCTTCCTAATGTCAAGTCTGAACCTCAATGCACTCTGAGGGAGGCTGCTGGGGGCGGGGCGGAACACGGGGAGCCCCCGCATTCCCTCCTGGGAGACCACCAAACAGAAGCCCGGAGACGGCAACCCCAGAGAGTCCTTAGCAGCCAACAGACAGAACGGACCATGGCGCTGCCAGCACTCCGGCTCCCACCGCGCGGCTCCCGGACCCCCCTGGCGCTCCAGCCTTTACACCGGCCCAAAACCTTCTACCCTCCAGGTAGGGACTGACCCCAACCCCTCCAGCCCGGGGACGCTCTTGGCAGAAGGAGCGGAGCTGACCACGGGCCATCGCTCACGGCTTGCTTTCAGGCTCAGCCAACATGTCCCAACGACCCGGGCAGGAGCAGCCCTTCCCCGCAGCCTGGGCACCCCCGGCGAGGGTGGCACCCCAGGCCCCCCCGGCACCCCCAGCAGGTATGGCACCCCTCTCTCTTCGGGCACCCCGCCACCTCCAGCACCTTCAGCATCCCTCATCCCCCACGCACCCGCAGCACCCCCTGACCTCCCCGACACTCCCAGCACCACCGTCCCACCACCACTTTTGGCACGGGGCTTTAGCAAGCCCGGGCCAGAGTCCCTGCCCTCGCCTGCCTGACGCATGACCAGTAAATCCCATTTCCAGAGAATTTCCCAAATACTTGGCGACCCCTCTCCCGTTTCACCTCCTAGAAGCCAGTCTCCTCCCCGATTTGCAACCCCGTCCCCACGGCACAGCAGCTCACCCCGTGGGGAGCACCCCGGCCACAAGCTCCCCACGGGCCTGGCACAGACTCGGGGGACATCGGCCATCGGGGCCGGCTTGGCGGGTGCCCATGGAGGGTGCCCCCGGCCCAGCACGGCTCCCTCTCACCCACACAGGGCTGCGCACGGCTCCATGCGGCTGCTTCTTCGACCCCCGGGTCTTCCCTGTCCAGTGGAGGAACACTAACCCGCCTCCAGCAGCCACCTCCACGCTTGGCCACGGCGCCGTGTCTCTGCCAGGTGCTGCCCTGTGGGGCCAAGGCGGCTGCGGGACCCCCCTGGCCTGGGCAGCCCCTGGCACCCCCCAGGGCCAACCGCGACTCCGCGCCCCCTCCAACTCTCAGCGGAGAGCGGAGGCCCCAGCCGTGCCGGTGCTGCCGCCGTGCCTCCCCAACTACCAGCACGTGGAGAGGCAGTTTGCACGGCTCAGCATCTCCGACATGGCCACCGCCATGGGGGCAACACCTGAGATGATGCTGGATCGCTCCCTGCTCAGCCAGGACGGTCCCAGCAGCGTGCCCATGCCTGGGGACCCTGGTGACACCGGCAGAGCCGTCCCCCACAGCCACATCGGCTCACCTGCGCTGCCCACGGAGCTGCTCAGTGCCAACTACAGCATCCCCAAGACATCCAGCGCGGTCCTGAGCCTGCAGAACATCACCACCATGTGGATGGGGCCCCAGGAGCCGTGCTGGGATGCGGCGAGGGACCTGCCACCGTCCCAGCGGCGGAAAAGGCGCAAGAGCACCTGGCCAAACCCAGCCAGCAAGCGCAGGGCTCTGGCAGCCAGCACTGGGCTGGGAGCGTGGGATTAGACCCACAGCAGGGATGGGATGGGGAGCTGGGGGGTGGGGGTGTGCTTGGGGGGGTGGAGGGGTGGGGTTATAGTAGAACAGCTTGGATGAGTCCTTCCCTCTTGTTCCTTTTCCATTAAAAGCCCTTTCTCCACAACCACTCTGTGCCTCTCTGGGAGCGGGAGGGAGCGCGGGGGGCACCGGGAAACGGCACCCAAGAGGCGCAAAAGCCCCGCTCAGCCCCACAGCAGAGACAGCGAGCCCCAAAGGGCGCCCAGTCGCCCCCAGGGCCCACTCACTGCCAGCGGGGCAGGCAATGCCAGCGGGGGGACTGCCCTGTCCCCTTCCCTGGGGGAAGCAGCCCTTTGGCGGGGGAGCCAGGACAGACGGGTCCCTGCAGGACTCACGGACACGGCCCCACGGGGAAAGCAGCACGGAGCCCCTGGGACAAGGGCACACCTGGGGGGCACGAGGGGGACAGACACACCACAACAAGGGCGGCAGCGCCTTCGCCTTGAACACGACCAGCGTCCCCTCCAGCGGGGACAGTGCTCGCCGCAAAGCCCTTCAAAGCCTCAAGACAATCACGCCCTTCCGCGGCTTCCACCGCGCTCAGATCCGCAGCCCGGCTTTGCCTCACTCACGCAGCAGCAAAATAACCTCAAATCACCCCAAGAATGACAACCGAGGGAGCTGCAGGACAGGCAGGGACCCTCCTCCCCTCGACCCTGGGCAGCTCTAACTCACCAACACTTCCAACTCATCCTGTTCCATACTGGGTGCGTTGGCTGGATGTTGACCTCCTTTCTGCCTCCCAAGTTCACGTCCTCACTACAGAGCTGCCTCCAGCACTGGCACAGTCTTGCAGCCAGGAACGGCGCTGGCCTTTGAAACTCTTTGCTCTTTCCCAGCCAATACAGACGTTGAGCCTCTGGACTATCTCCAGTCATCCAGGGCCACCCGTGGGCCCTGCAGGCACTGAACTGGCAGTACCGCTTGGCTCCCCACATCCCCGTCTCCTTCCTTCACACTGTGCCCCAGCTGCAAAGCCCTCTGCAGCCCCAAGCCCTGCAAGGTGACCACCAGACAGTCCTTCAAGTCATTGTCAGTTGGGGGCTCAGAATTGACCAGATAAATAGGATAGGATAGGATAGGATAGGATAGCATAGGATAGGGTAGGATAGGATAGAATAGGATAGGATAGGATAGGATAGGGTAGGGTAGGGTAGGATAGGGTTGAGTAGAGTAGAGTAGAGGAGATATTTCAGCTGGAAGCAACATGCAACCATCATCCGGTCCAACTGCCTGACCGTTGCAGGGCTGACCAAAAGTTAAAGCATTTTATTAAAGGCATTGTCCAAATGCTTCGTCAACAACGACAGGCACGGGGCATCGACTGCCTCTCTGGAAGTCTGTTCCAGTGTTTGAACACTGGAAATGCTTCCGAATGTCAAGTCTGAACCTCAGAGCACTCTGAGGGAGGCTGCTGGGGGCGGGGCGGAACACGGGGAGCCCCCGCATTCCCTCCTGGGAGACCACCAGACAGAAGCCCGGAGACGGCAACCCCAGAGAGTCCTTAGCAGCCAACAGACAGAACGGACCATGGCGCTGCCAGCACTCCGGCTCCCACCGCGCGGCTCCCGGACCCCCCTGGCGCCCCGGCTGCTCCAGCCTTCACACCGGCCCAAAACCTTCTACCCGCCAGGTAGGGACTGACCCAAACCCCTCCAGCCCGGGGACGCTCTTGGCAGGAGGAGCGGAGCTGACCACGGGCCATCGCTCACGGCTTGCTTTCAGGCTCAGCCAACATGTCCCAACTACCCGGGCAGGAGCAGCCCTTCCCCGCAGCCTGGGCACCCCCGGCCACGGTGGCACCCCAGGCCCCCCCGGCACCCCCAGCAGGTATGGCACCCCTCTCTCTTCGGGCACCCCGCCACCTTCAGCACCTTCAGCATCCCTCATCCCCCACGCACCCGCAGCACCCCCTGACCTCCCCGACACTCCCAGCACCACCGTCCCACCACCACTTTTGGCACGGGGCTTTAGCAAGCCCGGGCCAGAGTCCCTGCCCTCGCCTGCCTGACGCATGACCAGTAAATCCCATTTCCAGAGAATTTCCCAAATACCTGGAGCCACCTCTCCCGTTTCACCTCCTAGAAGCCAGTCTCCTCCCCGATTTGCAACCCCGTCCCCACGGCACAGCAGCTCACCCCGTGGGGAGCACCCCGGCCACAAGCTCCCCACGGGCCTGGCGCAGACTCGGGGGACATCGGCCATCGGGGCCGGCTTGGCGGGTGCCCATGGAGGGTCCCCCCGGCCCAGCACGCCTCCCTCTCACCCACACAGGGCTGCGCATGGCTCCATGCGGCTGCTTCTTCGACCCCCGAGTCTTCGCTGTCCACTGGAGGAACACGAACCCGCCTCCAGCGGCCACCTCCACCCTTGGCCACGGCGCCGTGTCTCTGCCAGGTGCTGCCCTGTGGGGCCAAGGCGGCTGCGGGACCCCCCTGGCCTGGGCAGCCCCTGGCACCCCCCAGGGCCAACCGCGACTCCGCGCCCCCTCCAACTCTCAGCGGAGAGCGGAGGCCCCAGCCGTGCCGGTGCTGCCGCCGTGCCTCCCCAACTACCAGCACGTGGAGAGGCAGTTTGCACGGCTCTCCATCTCCGACACGGCCACCACCATGGGGGCAACACCCCAGATGCTGCTGGATCGCTCCCGGCTCAGCCAGGACGGCCCCAGCAGCATCCCCATGCCTGGGGACCCTGGTGACGCCGGCAGAGCCATCTCCAACTGCCACAGCGGCTCACTCGTGCTGCCCACGGAGCTGCTCAGTGCCACCTACAGCGTCCCCGAGACATCCAGCGCGGTCCTGAGCCTGCAGCACATGACCACCATCTGGATGGGGCCCCAGGAGCCGTGCTGGGATGCGGCGAGGGACCTGCCACCGTCCCAGCGGCGGAAAAGGCGCAAGAGCACCTGGCCAAACCCAGCCAGCAAGCGCAGGGCTCTGGCAGCCAGCACTGGGCTGGGAGCGTGGGATTAGACCCACAGCAGGGATGGGATGGGATGGGGAGCTGGGGGGTGGGGGTGTGCTTGGGGGGGTGGAGGGGTGGGGTTATAGTAGAACAGCTTTGATGAGTCCTTCCCTCTTGTTCCTTTTCCATTAAAAGCCCTTTCTCCACAACCACTCTGTGCCTCTCTGGGAGCGGGAGGGAGCGCGGGGGGCACCGGGAAACGGCACCCAAGAGGCGCAAAAGCCCCGCTCAGCCCCACAGCAGAGACGGCGAGCCCCAAAGGGCGCCCAGTCGCCCCCAGGGCCCACTCACTGCCAGCGGGGGGACTGCCCTGTCCCCTTCCCTGGGGGAAGCAGCCCTTTGGCGGGGGAGCCAGGACAGACGGGTCCCTGCAGGACTCACGGACACGGCCCCATGGGGAAAGCAGCACGGAGCCCCTGGGACAGGGGCACACCTGGGGGGCACGAGGGGGACAGACACACCACAACAAGGGCTGCAGCGCCTTCGCCTTGAACACGACCAGCGTCCCCTCCAGCGGGGACAGGGCTCGCCGCAAAGCCTTTCAAAGCCTCAAGACAATCACGCCCTTCCGCGGCTTCCACCGCGCTCAGATCCGCAGCCCGGCTTTGCCTCGCTGACGCAGCAGCAAAATAACCCCAAATCACCCCAAGAATGATGACGGAGGGAGCTGCAGGACAGGCAGGGACCCTCCTCCCCTCGACCCTGGGCAGCTCTAACTCACCAACACTTCCAACTCGTCCTGTTCCATACTGGGTGCGTTGGCTGGACGTTGACCTCCTTTCTGCCTCCCAAGTTCACGTCCTCACTACAGAGCTGCCTCCAGCACTGGCACAGTCTTGCAGCCAGGAACGGCGCTGGCCTTTGAAACTCTTTGCTCCTTCCAGGCCAATACAGACATTGAACCTCTGGACTATCTCCAGTCATCCAGGGCCACCCGTGGGCCCTGCAGGCGCTGAACTGGCAGTACCGCTTGGCTCCCCACATCCCCGTCTCCTTCCTTCACACTGTGCCCCAGCTGCAAAGCCCTCTGCAGCCCCAAGCCCTGCAAGGTGACCACCAGACAGTCCTTCAAGTCATTGTCAGTTGGGGGCTCTGCGGGAGACCATCATTTCACCTGATGCAAAGAGGGCCCAGTCCTGAGCACCCCGAGCACCTCTTTCTCCCCGTAGCAGAATGCAAGGAGCAGGCGACACAGTTCTGCTGCACAACCCCCTTCTGCTGCAGACACAGGTGCCCAAGTCGCAAACCTCTGCTCACAAAGGAGGTACCAGTAGATCTGGTGGAGTCGAAACTGTGCCCACTCTGTATCTTTAGTGTGCTACCTGTGATTGAGGGGAGCTCCGTGCAGGAGGGCAAGAGCAAAACTGCCCATCAAGGCAGACGGAAAACTGAAATCCCTGATTGCAAAGGCCATCGGAGAGTGGGACAGGTAGTGATTTTGCCCCGTGTCACCACCGCATTATAGTGAGCAGTCAGAAGAGATGATGGAGATGGGGCAGAGAACGGGAGAATTCGGAGTGGCACGTGGTCGGGCCAGAGCCAGGCAGAGCTGCAGTGTCGCTCAGGCAAGGACTGAAAGGGCCAGCCTGGCCGTTGATGAAAGCTCCTGAGCCCATGGGCAGGCTGTGGGAGAGGCCCCAGGCCCGGCTGGCCGGGGCCACCAAGGCCAACCGGTGCCCTCTGGGGATGAACCAGCTCTCGAGTGGTGCAGGCGACGTGAGCTAGACCCCTCCTGCCCCACGTATCTCCACGGGGATTCAGCGATGGGTCGTGGCCTCTCCAAGGCCCCACACACGTCCCTGAGCCTGTCCACAAAGAGGAGTCCCTTACGCTGCCAGCGATGGTGAGGGGACAGGAGGGGACACTTCTTGGCCCCCCAGACTCAGTTGCTGACCTGGGGAACCCTGAAGTCACACAAGAAATTTTTCTGGACTCTCTTTCCTCTTTGGGGGAATCTATGTTCCGAGGAGAGTCTTATAACATCTTTGAACATAACTGCAACACCTTCAGTAATGAAGTGGCACAGTTCCTGACAGGAAGAAAAGTCCCTTCCTACATCACTGACCTTCCAGTGAGGGAGGTGACATTGCCAACGTTCGTGTCTCCTGCAGTCTGGCCCTCCTGGACCACAACGCTCACTCCAGCTGTAGCATCTCTCAGAGACAACTCTGCATGTGGAGACCAGAAAGGCAGGTGCTGCAGCTGCAACTCATCTGAGCATTCCCCCTCAACCCAGAGGAGAGAGAGTTTGAAACACAGGGCTGCTGAACAAGGCAGGTCCTTCCTCCAAAGGACTTCAGCCCACAGAACCCCACGTTCTCCCCACCGCTTGCTTCCTAACTTACAGCAAGCTCAACCCAGGCAGATCTTTTCTGGATGAGCTCTTTGTGCGACCAGCATCTTTCTTTGGAGGTTTCTGCAGAAATAAAGCTGTTTCTCAGGTCACTGGATAAAATTCCTCCCACCCCAGAGAAGCAGGTGGGAGGCCACGCCAGAACAGCAGCAGGTCTCCGTCCCTACGTATCTAAGCCACGGGGTGCAACTGGGCGGCCAAGTGCCCAAAGGGAAACCTGAGGCAGGAAGGTGGAAGGGCAGCCAGTTGTGCAGCCCACCAAGAGCTTCACTGACACCAGGATCCAAAGGCGAGGGGAGGGACAGCACAGAGCCTAGACACAGCAGTGGGACAGGAGTTCCTGATGCCATTTCTGAGGGCTTTGGGTACCCGAGACCTCTGCGTGGGCAGGAGGACGTGACGCAGGCGTAGCGTTAAGTCCCCGACATTGGCAGTGGGAGAAGAGAGCAGGCAGAGGCTGCCCCCGGCAGCAGGAGGCAGAGAGGACACAGCCTGCGATGGCTGCGGTCGGTTCTGTGCTGCTCGGCTGCTCGTCGCTCCCGGTCTCGGCACTGCCGGGGTCCCTCACCACGGTCATGAGGGGCCTCGCCAGGTCCCCCACCTGGCGCTGGGGTAAGCGCAGGGCCCCCGTGTTGTGGGCTCAGCACTTGTGCATCCCACCAGGCAAGCGGGCGGCAGGAAGGGGAGAGCACCGGACACGAACACCGCTCCCACTGCGCCTCAGAACTGGGCGCGGCGCCGCCCCACGGCACCAGGCCCAGCCGGGCCCTCCTCCCCGCCCGCCATCACCGCACCGCCCCGCGCCCGCCGAGCGTCACTTCCGCTTCCGCCGCCTGGTTCCCGCCCCCGGAGAAGAGGCCACGCCCCCCTGCGCGGCGGCGGCTGGAAGGTTGGCGCCGCCTAGCGGTGCGGAGCAGGCACCGCCGCCCCCGCTCCCACCGGACTGGGTGCGCGCGCGGGGGCGGGGCAGGGCCCCTCCCCCCCCCCCCGGGAGGCGGGAAGAGCTCCCGGAAGGTCGTCGTGGGTTGGGAGGTGGCGGGAAACCGTCACCGGGCCCGAAACCATCGCTGGGGGCGGGAAATCATCCCCGGGGTGGGGAACGGCCGAGGTGGGGGGTTGGTGTGGGGTGAAGCACCGGAGCATCGCCGGGGGGACGGACCCCCCGAACGGCGCTTGTCCCCGGTGAACCCCCCCCGAGCACCCGCCGCGGCGGGTACAGCGGCCGGCTCCCGCTCCTCCCGCCACTCCCGGTAACCCCCCAGCCGGCTCTGCCCGCCAGCGTCTCACCCCGTCACCCCTCTTCGCTTCCCCCTCCGGTTCCCTCTCCGGCTGCCGACGGCGTCGGAGCCGTCCGGCGGGAGATTCACCACCGCGGCCCCGCGCCGCCTCACCGCCCTGCGGCTCAGCACTGGGTGCAGGGCCGCCCTGTGCTGCACACCCCACCCGGCAGCACCCAGTACCCGGCAGAGGCTTTCCTGAGCTGGCAGGGGACAACCTGCAGTCGTTCACCACGGATGTCACCGACATCCACAACACGCTCACCTGGCTCGACGCCGTGGACGGCAAGGACACCGCTCCCGATGTCCCCGATGTCCCCGACAGCCCCGCCTTCCTCGAGCAGCTCCCCAACTTCTCGGAGTACAGGGCCGAGGGTGACTGCCCCAAGGACCGAGTGGTGGTGGCGATGCCGGGGGATGCCGACCCCTCCCGGCGGGAGGTGACGACGTCCCCCTTGCTGGACCCCAAGAGGAAGCGGGGCGGGATGGCGGCGGTTCTCCCCACCTGGCTGCCAGAGTCCCGTGGAGCCTTCCCAGGGGAGTCCTACGGAGAGTTCAGGGGAGACTCTGATAGGGAGTCCCATGGAGAGTTCAGAGGAAAGCCCTACGGAGACCCCCATGGAGACCCCCATGGAGACCCCTATGGAGACCCCTATGGAGAGTCCCATGGAGACCCCCATGGAGACCCCCATGGAGAGTCCCATGGAGACCCCTACGGAGACCCCTATGGAGACCCCTATGGAGACCCCCATGGAGACCCCTATGGAGACCCCCATGGAGACCCCTACAGAGACCCCCATGGAGACCCCTATGGAGAGTCCCATGGAGACCCCCATGGAGACCCCTATGGAGAGTCCCATGGAGAGTCCCATGGAGACCCCCATGGAGAGAGAGTCCCCTGGAGAGTCCTATGGAGACCCCCATGGAGAGTCCCATGGAGACCCCCATGGAGACCCCTATGGAGAGTCCCATGGAGAGTCCTATGGAGACCCCCATGGAGAGTCCCATGGAGACCCCCATGGAGACCCCTATGGAGACCCCTACGGAGACCCCCATGGAGAGTCCCATGGAGACCCCCATGGAGACCCCTACGGAGACCCCCATGGAGACCCCTATGGAGAGTCCCATGGAGACCCCCATGGAGACCCCTATGGAGACCCCCATGGAGACCCCTATGGAGAGTCCCATGGAGAATCTCACGAAGAGTCCCCCGAAGGGTCACCCAAAGAGTTGCTCAGAGGGTCCCCCGAAGAATCCCCCGGAGGGTTCCCTGAGGGTCCCCCAGAGGGTTCCCTGAAGGCTCTCCAGCATCCTTCCGTACCGGCAGCTTCCGCAGACCCCGCTACCTCCGTGAAGCAGTGCAGAGCAACTATCCCAGCTGGAAGTTACGAACGCGTCAGCTCACCCGAAAAGCGTTGGAAGAGGATCCAGCAGCAGCCGGACTGCTGAGCTCTCCTGCTTTCCGGTGCGATGCAGGGGACGCCCGCGCCGGGACGGAGGAGGGACGAGCGCTCTCCCTCTCCCACCTCACGGGAGCAGGAGTTAAAAGTTCTGAGTTCTGAATTAGAGAACTTGCAGGGGAGAAACTCGTGACACAAGTGATGAATTAGTGAGTTCACGAGCGTGTGCGGAGGGGCTGGAGCCCTCGTTTGTGTGTTTGTCTCCTTTCCTAATGAGCTCATAAATGAAAGCTTAATTTACAGAGTAAATTGTCACTTGTCATTGTCACAATGTCAATTGCCATTGTCACATTTACAGAGTACATTGTCCTGTGAATTTGAGAGATGCAAACGGACCGTGACAGGGGACACGGGGACAAGGAGGGATGGGGACAGAGCGGCCGGAGACATGGGGAGATACGGGGGGACACGGGGACAAGGAGGGATGGGGACAGAGCGGCCGGAGACATGGGGAGATACGGGGGGACACGGGGACAAGGAGGGATGGGGACAGAGCGGCCGGAGACATGGGGAGATACGGGGGGACACGGGGACAAGGAGGGATGGGGACAGTGCGGCCGGAGACATGGGGAGATACGGGGGGACACGGGGGGAATGGGGAGGGGGTGGGTGGGGACACGGGAGCGTGCGGGGACATGGGTGCCAGGTCAAAGAGGGGGGTGAAGGTGTGGGGGGGGTGGGGGAGCGGGACAGGGGGGACACTGGTGACGGGGTGATGGTGGTGGGGCTCAGGCCGGGGGTCCCATTGCCACTTTTGGGGGCCTGCGGAGTCCTCTGGGTATTTAAGTGGGGTGGGGGGGTCCCCACTGGTGCCATTTGGGGGTCTGGGGGTCCCATTGCCACTTTTGGGGGCCTGCGGAGTCCTCTGGGTATTTAAGCGGGGTGGGGGGGTCCCCACTGGTGCCATTTGGGGGTCTGGGGGTCCCACTGGCACCCTTGGGGGCCTGCGGAGTCCTCTGGGTATTTAAGCGGGGTGGGGGGGTCCCCACTGGTGCCATTTGGGGGTCTGGGGGTCCCACTGGCACCCTTGGGGGCCTGCGGAGTCCTCTGGGTATTTAAGCGGGGTGGGGGTTCCCCACTGGTGCCATTTGGGGGTCTGGGGGTCCCATTGGCACCCTTGGGGGCCTGCAGAGTCCTCTGGGTATTTAAGTGGGGTGGGGGGGTCCCCACTGGTGCCATTTGGGGGTCTGGGGGTCCCATTGCCACTTTTGGGGGCCTGCGGAGTCCTCTGGGTATTTAAGCGGGGTGGGGGGGTCCCCACTGGTGCCATTTGGGGGTCTGGGGGTCCCACTGGCACCCTTGGGGGCCTGCGGAGTCCTCTGGGTATTTAAGCGGGGTGGGGGGGTCCCCACTGGTGCCATTTGGGGGTCTGGGGGTCCCATTGCCACTTTTGGGGGCCTGCGGAGTCCTCTGGGTATTTAAGCGGGGTGGGGGGGTCCCCACTGGTGCCATTTGGGGGTCTGGGGGTCCCACTGGCACTCTTGGGGGCCTGCGGAGTCCTCTGGGTATTTAAGCGGGGTGGGGGGGTCCCCACTGGTGCCATTTGGGGGTCTGGGGGTCCCACTGGCACCCTTGGGGGCCTGCGGAGTCCTCTGGGTATTTAAGCGGGGTGGGGGGGTCCCCACTGGTGGCATTTGGGGGTCTGGGGGTCCCACTGGCACTCTTGGGGGCCTGCGGAGTCCTCTGGGTATTTAAGCGGGGTGGGGGGGTCCCCACTGGTGCCATTTGGGGGTCTGGGGGTCCCACTGGCACCCTTGGGGGCCTGCGGAGTCCTCTGGGTATTTAAGCGGGGTGGGGGGGTCCCCACTGGTGCCATTTGGGGGTCTGGGGGTCCCACTGGCACCCTTGGGGGCCTGCGGAGTCCTCTGGGTATTTAAGTGGGGTGGGGGGGTCCCCACTGGTGCCATTTGGGGGTCTGGGGGTCCCACTGGCACTCTTGGGGGCCTGCGGAGTCCTCTGGGTATTTAAGCGGGGTGGGGGGGTCCCCACTGGTGCCATTTGGGGGTCTGGGGGTCCCATTGCCACTTTTGGGGGCCTGCGGAGTCCTCCGGGTATTTAAGTGGGGTGGGGGGGTCCCCACTGGTGCCATTTGGGGGTCTGGGGGTCCCATTGCCACTTTTGGGGGCCTGCGGAGTCCTCCGGGTATTTAAGCGGGGTGGGGGGGTCCCCACTGGTGCCATTTGGGGGTCTGGGGGTCCCACTGGCACTCTTGGGGGCCTGCGGAGTCCTCCGGGTATTTAAGCGGGGTGGGGGGGTCCCCACTGGTGCCATTTGGGGGTCTGGGGGTCCCACTGGCACTCTTGGGGGCCTGCGGAGTCCTCTGGGTATTTAAGCGGGGTGGGGGGGTCCCCACTGGTGCCATTTGGGGGTCTGGGGGTCCCACTGGCACCCTTGGGGGCCTGTGGAGTCCTCTGGGTATTTAAGCGGGGTGGGGGGGTCCCCACTGGTGGCATTTGGGGGTCTGGGGGTCCCACTGGCACCCTTGGGGGCCTGCGGAGTCCTCTGGGTATTTAAGTGGGGTGGGGGGGGTCCCCACTGGTGCCATTTGGGGGTCTGGGGGTCCCACTGGCACCCTTGGGGGCCTGCGGAGTCCTCTGGGTATTTAAGCGGGGTGGGGGGGTCCCCACTGGTGCCATTTGGGGGTCTGGGGGTCCCATTGCCACTTTTGGGGGCCTGCGGAGTCCTCTGGGTATTTAAGTGGGGTGGGGGGGTCCCCACTGGTGCCATTTGGGGGTCTGGGGGTCCCACTGGCACTCTTGGGGGCCTGCGGAGTCCTCCGGGCATTTAAGCGGGGTGGGGGGGTCCCCACTGGTGCCATGTGGGGTCTGGGGGTCCCATTGCCACTTTTGGGGGCCTGGGGGACCCCCGGAACCACAGTGTTGGGGGGGGGGGGGCCGCCGGGGTGGCCGGAACGTCGCGGCGCGGGGCGGGTTCCGGGCGGGCCGAGGCGCGGGGGGAGCCGGGACCGGAAGTGCGGGGGCCGGCGCGGGGCGGACCGGAAGCGGGGCCGGGCGCGGTTGCCGTGACAGCGGGCCCGGAGCTGCTATGGAGGCCGCGGCCGCGCTCACCGATATGTACGACCAGGCGCTGCTGGGGATCCTACAGCACGTTGGGAACGTGGAGGAGTTCCTGCGTGTCCTCTTCGGCTTTCTCTACCGAAAGACCGACTTCTACCGCCTCCTCCTGCGGCCCGGGGACCGCCTGGGCTTCCCTCCCGGCGCGGCACAGGCCATGGCCCTCCAGGTACCGGCGGGGCGCCCGGGCCTGCTGCACCCTCCCGGCCTTGAGGGCCTCCCGGGGCCGGTGGTCCTCGGCGGGCGGTGGTGGTGACGAGGCCCGGCCGTGCTGGTTGTCGTGGGGGAGGCCCCGGTGGCCGGTGTTGTCCCCGTCGCTGGGCCTCACTAGCCGTGTTTGTCTCTTCCGAGCCGAGCGGGCCGTGTTTCCCGGGGCTGGGTGGGTGTCTGCCAGAGGGACGGCCGGGTCTGCTCTGTGATGGCTGTGCTGGAGATCTGGGCAGGGTGGGGGGAGAGCGGGAACGGGGGCCGGGCAGCACAGCAGCCCCCGGGTAACCGACCCTGCCCGGGGAGGTGGAGGAGGAGGCGGGAGAGGTGTCCTGGCAGGTCGGGTGGCGGGGTCGGATGCTGCCATGGATGGGAAGTATCACCCTTGTAAAAGGACGAGGAGCCTTGGCGGCAGGCGGGGACTCCGAGACCCTCATGGAAAGAGGGGTGCGATAACCCTCTTGGAACTTGACCCTGGCTGGGGACAGCTGCCAGCAGCGCAGGGGACAGGCCAGGCTCGTGGTGGGGCTCATGGGGAACTGCCACCATGACCTGTGGGAGCAGGGAGCCTGGAGAGCGGGCAGGGGCCCTGGGAGTTGTGCAGGGAGCTGGTTTGGGCTCTGCTCAACAGGCGCTCACAGCCAGCCCCAGGCTCGCCTCGGTCATGGGTGAGAGATGGCAAAAGCCCTGACCGGCTGGTTTTGCGGCTGGGCTGGGTGCTGGGGCAGCGCTGGAGGTCTCTGACTCATGGCTGTTCTCAGTTATTATTAATCTTTATTAGCAGGGAGGAAACGAGCTCATAAAAATAGGAGTAAGGCTGGATTTAGGGTGTTTATCTGCCCGGGCTGGGTGAGTTTCCCATCCCAGGCCTGGCAGGCCGGGGCGTGACACAGGCAGCCTGACGGGAGATCCCTGCTCCTCTCCCTGCAGTGGTCCATGGCACAAGGGTGTGTTTGTCACCCTCCGGCCGCTGTCTCCCAGGGTTAGCCCCCACCGGGGGAGCACACTGGGCTGAGCAGGGAGCCCAGGGAGGTCTCAGGCTGCAGAGGGGAGAGCACGGAGCCCAAACCGCTCGGCAGCAGGGAAGCGACAGCAGGAGACCCGTCTCGTGTGCCCCTCCGGGGACTGTTTTGGGCCTGGGCACAAGGAGCGAGGTGCAGCACTGTGGCCGCAGCGTTCATTCCCTGGAAAGGTGTTGCCCAGGAGGCCTCGCAGCTGCAGCCACAGGGACGCAGAGTGTGGGGGGCAGTTTGGAAGGGACTCATCCCCGCTCCTGGCTTGGCTGTAGCCCAGGGGAAGGACATGGTTTCAAGGCATCGATCCGCGTGGGGCTGGCTTGAGCTCGGTCTTTGGTTGGGGAAAAGGAGCCGGAGATGGGCACTGTGGCTTCGCATGGAGTAAAAGCGATTGTAAAGAAAGAGAGGATGATTGTAAAGAGTGGGGATGATGCCCGGCACTTGCCTCTCCCTCATCCTCATCCCACGGGCTGGTCCCCGCGTGGGGAGGAAGCCCGGGGTGAGGGGCACGAGCATACACCATGATAAAGCTGCTCCTGTCTTGCTGCAGCTGCACTGGCGGGAGCCCTCCCGGCGCTGCGTCCCTTTGCCTTACATGTCCTGTGCCCAGAGGAAGACTTGATTGAGTGGCACCGCGGGCCGGTGTGTGGCTTAGGGTTAGTCTCCCACTGGAGGCACTGTAGCTGGCTCTGAAGTATTCCCGGGAAGTGAGGGAGGGCTGTGTTTGAGGCTCGCTTGCTTTCCAGCCCATGTTTACAGTGACAAATGGCCTGGCACTTGGGTGGGAGAAGTTTCAGCTCCTTCAAGGAGCAGGCGCAGGTCCCGTATGGCTGTGCCTCCCTCAGCAGCGCCCCACAGTTGTGGTTTAACTTTTAACCTCCAGCCTGCGCTAGACAGGCAGATCTTGAAGCAAACTGCAGGGTGGGATTACATCTTCTCCTGCTGCCGCTGGCTTGGGCAGCAACCTTTCTACCTGCCGCACCTCTGGGGGTGGGGAGGGATGGCTTTTCTCTCAGCACGTGCATTTTTTTTAGCTTGAACCAGTCAGTTGTGGCTCAAAACCCCACATGAGGTCACTCTGCTCCTTCTCCTGTGCCAGCTAAGAGAGCTCTGAGTCTGTTCAGGCTCAGCTAGCACCAGGTAAACTGTTCCCCAGCTTCTCCTGGCGCAGCTCATCCTGTTTGCGCCTCAGAGGTTTGGTCTGAGCTTCAGGCTTGCAAACGGCCCCTCAGTGGACGCTGGAACGCAGGGTGAGGGGAGGCTGGAGGAGCGATGGCTCCCTCAGAGCCCCCTTCCCAGCCAGGAGTCGGAGCTCATTGCTTTTCCCTGGAGTAACCAGCCCTTTTCCCAGCGGCGGAGGGATTTCAACAATTTCAAAGTGGCTCCCAGGAACTCTGGCTTTCTCCTGAGGTTTAACGTGGCCGTGTGAGTTTTGAAATAGTTGCTGGCTGGTTTTGTTGGCGATTGAAGCAATTTGGTGTTGGGAGTGGGGGTGTGTGTTGTGTCCAGAGAGGGAGGGGCAGTAATAAGTGCCCCAATCGTGCGATGCTTCTCCTCTCCTTCTCCCCCAGCTTCTCAGGCAGAGCTTCGCAGCTTGACTACCTGCTCAGTTTTCTTTTTATCTTTCAGGCATTCAAAGTCTTTGAGCGGATGGCCCGGCAGGATGACGAGAAGAGGCGCCGAGAGCTGGAGGCGAAGCTAAGGAAGAAGGAGGAGGAGGAGGAGGCTGCTGCAGCCGCCGAGAGGGTGAAACTGTCCCCTGCAGCTCAGGAGGTTGAGGTAGAGACAACAGCAGAGCACGTCCCAGCGCCAGATGCTGAGGGAGCTGCGGGGACGCAGGAGTCAGCCATAGCCCAGGACGCAGCCCCCAGTCCTGTGTCGGCGGAGCTCTCGGGGGCCGCTGCCCCGGCAGAGCCCCAGCCAGCAGAACTGCCCACGTAAGGGTGTCTTACTTTCTTCGTGCTCCTGGCAGGGGGGAGGCAAAAACACCAAGGTGGTATTCACTGTCCTGCTGTACAGCCCTTTTCTGGGCGGGGTGGCACTCCTCTGCGGGCATTTGGCCCTTCGGGAGGCTGTGAGGATTTCCCTTGCAGGCTTCTGTGGCCGGAGATGATGTATAATTCCCCCCAGGAGGGCAAGGGTTTGTTCTCCTATGGGTGGTTTGGTGTCTCCCGCTCTGTTCTGAGCAGGGAAGGTGGCACGTCCCCATACACCGCCCCCCCGGGCCGATCCCTGCGGCTTCTCCTTGAGCTGGCTGCGTTGAGCGGTATTCCTTTTCTGGCGCTCGCCATAGCACAGCTGGACTGATGGTCCTGTCTGACTGTCGCGGCTTTGGGAAACCCAGGCACCATCCTGTAACCCTTGTCTCGCGGAAATTCAGTGTTGGAGTCCCCTGGTGTGCTGTGAGACATCCCGGCAGCCGGCTAGGAGCTTGCACAGATACCTGCAATACCTGCGAGTCGGTGCGGGCAGGCCTGGCTGCGTGGCAGGCAGTGAGGCCAGCTGCAGCATCAAACAGGCATGGTAAAAAATGGGTTTGGAGACCTCCAGAGGTCTCTGGCCCAACCCTTTGCCCAGAGCAGGGCCAACTTTGAAGATCAATCAAGTGCTGCAGAGAGTTTTTTCTTTAGCTGTGTTCTTTCACCAGACTCGATCGCTTTCAAGCAGGGCTAAGCAGCCTTGGTTTTTACAAAATGTCCTTGTTTCAAAGTCCTGCCAGGGTGTCTGTGACTCTTCCAGTTCGGTTCTGTCTGCTGAGCAGCTGGAGGTGAGCTCCAGCAGGCCAGCACGGCCTTTATGAACTGCTTACCTGAGCGCGGGGTCCTGTGCAGGTTCCGCTCATCCTTCCCTGGGCGTCACCTTGACCCCGAGCTGAGGCAAAGCTGCCCAGCCCACGCTCGGGGCCTCACACGCCGTTGAGTTTCAAGCTCCTGTGTCTCCTCGCTGCCCGAGTCAGTGCTTTGCCTCACCTCGGGGAGGGACGTCGCAAGCAGGCCGTGGCAGACTGCTGTCTTCTCCTTCCTTCCCTTCTCCTTCCCTTCTCTCGTGGTCAGAGCCCCACGCCATGGCCGCACCGCCCCCCTCCCGCTCACCGCTGCTTTCCTGGTCGCATGTGGGGCTTTGCTGCAGTCTGTCCCCACTGTCCCACTGGTGCGTGGTGAGGAGGACAGCTTGGGCTGGTGAGCCTTGTCCTCCGGACCAGTTTTAGACACTTTGATAGTGAGAGCAAGCCACTGGAGGGAAGCGGGCTTTGCTGGGAGAGCCCCAGGTCCTGGAAGGACTGGGATGGCTGTTGCCTCCGAGGGGCAGAGAGGCTTCGGAGCCCAGACTTTGGAGGCTGTCGGCCCTTGGTGTGTGGAAGGGATGGTCTGAGGACCAAAATCTTAGGGGTGGTGGAACGATAAGTTGCAGGACTGTGGCGGAGTCAGAGTCTCCGGCCTTGGCTCCAGGCAGCGGTAGAGAGGAGGGCCTGAATGTGGCGGCCCTTGGATGGAAGGGGAAGGGTGCTGTCTGCTCCCGGGCGAAGAGCCTGCCAAGTAACTTGATCCAATGGGGAGGAGGAGAAGGACACATGCTTAACTCGACTGGTCTGACACACATCCCACAGGATAAAAATAAGCCAGAAGCCAAAAATGAAATCACCTGAAAAGCCACGTTCTGCTGCCTGTGCTGGAGCTGTCCTGAGAAAGAAAGATTGTCCCTGGGGCTGTCAGTCTGACACCTCTCCCAGCACAAAATTAATGAGCCAAAAAAAGCCCTGTTAGAGCTGGCAGATCTCTGCAGCCGGGCTGCACGGCCGAGGCGCTGACCTGTGTGTTTCCAGCCCGGCTTTATCCTGAACTGAAAGGAGAGGGAGAGATGCAAGGCCGCAAGCGGGAAGGAGCTGGGGCTGGCGTAAGCACCGTCTGCTTGTGCCCCCTTGCAGTTCATGTTTGTTGCGTTCTGCCGCATGAGATTTTGACTCTGGCCTTTTGCTGTGGGGGCAGCAGCTGTTGCGAGTGGTATTTAGCTGCCTGAAAACAGATGTCAAGGCTGCGGGAAGGAAACTGGAGGGATTAGGAAGGAAGCTGAGGGCTGGTGCGGGGGCAGGACGTGTCTGATGGGGACAGTTTCTGCTGCGGGTGGGGAGAGCGGGTCTCATGTGCTCGGCTGGGTGTAAAGCCCAGCCCTTGCATTCTCCACCCTTCAAGCGTCTGTCCTAGCACAGCCGGAGAGTGGCCCCTGACAGACTTCAGACACTCGGATGCTGTTTTGCAGCCTGCAGACGTGGCATCAAACTCAAAGCCCTGTGTGGCAGCTCTCCACCGGTCTAGCCATGAAAAGAAGGTGCCTTCAGCTGAATGAACACAGGTGCCCCTGCAGCTTCTGCCCTGCCCAACGGGCTTTTCTCCCTTTCCTCTTCCTGCCTGCGCCTGCTCCGGCTATCCCAAACATGCTGGTGGGGTAGAATGCTCGCAGCCCCCTTGCCGCCTGCCCAGTTTGGGTGCGTGATGGGGGAGACCTGGCGCAGGAGGACCCGTCCAGCGAAGCTTCACAGCCCGGTCCTTTCCAGGCCAGAAGAACAGGGTGTCTGCGGGCTCTAAGTAGGGCAGAGCAGCCAACAGGTTTGTCAAACGGCTGTAGTTGGTTTTTGTGCCTCTGGGGGGCACTGGAGCCCCCCGAAAGGCAGTGGGTCCAGGAGCTGGTGTCCTGGGCACCCCCTGACAGACTATTAATAATTTAACTGGCTGCTTAATTCTGCGCAGCCCCTTCTGAGCAAAACCCAGAGCCACCAGCCTGGTTACGAGGGGCACATGAATAATGCGCAACTCTGGCAGCAAGAATGCAGAAAAGAGCTTAAATGAAAATATTTTCCATCTCCCTTCCTCCCCCCCAGCCGTTGGTGAAGAAAACCGCTGCCACCAAAATCTATATTAAAAACTTGCTCATTCTGTCAACCTGACTGCTCCGTAAATGTAGGGCAGGTACCATCCCAGATCTGCCAGCTCCCATCAGAGTCTCGCTGTGCGCCTGGGTGCTGTTCATGAGCATCTTGCGAAGCACAGCGAGATGGTAGCAGCTTTTTTGGGGTTGATCCGAAGGGGAGAGCAGAATCAAGCTGGCTTTGCAGGTGTGGAGGATTGCCTGCAGGCAAGGAGGGTGGCAGGGCTCAGTTCCTCGCCCTGCCAGGGGCTCGGCCAGGTATCCCTGCATCCCTCGCCTTCCCTGCCTGTGAAAGGCAGGTGATGCAGTTCGTCTTCACTAGGAAGGCTGGCCCGTAAACAAGCTGAGGACTGGGGTGTCTTTGGGGTGACCTGTGTGCCAGGAGCTGTGCTGAGGGGGACCAGAGGTCTCCTTTGTGTCGCTAAAGAAGCCAGCTCCTCATCCTGGCTTGCAGCTGCCATGAGCGTCTGCCATCCTTCCCCGGCTCTTGTGCTCTCCCCACCTCACCGGGGGGCAAAGGGGAGCGTGTCCCCCTTGCACCCCCCACCACGGGGCTGTTCATCCTGGGAGCGCACGGCTGGGGCCGGCGTTGCAGCTGCACATCTCATGCAGGCCCCGGCTCTTCCCCCATCTGCTCCCAGAAGCCATCCTCGCCTGAGCTCAGCTCCTAATTTTGAACACCTCCGCCGCCCTGCACCCTCCCCTTCCCCCAGCTTGGATTTCATCCTGCATATATCTGCCACACCGCATTTAAAATAGAGCCCGGCAGCCCACGTGTGGCACTGCGCAGCCCGGCCTGGGCGCTCGGCTTGTGCTTTCCAACTCTTGTTCCTGGCTCCCCTCTGCTCCCTTCTTTCTCTGAGTGTGAATGGAGGGGAAAGCTCTTATCCCCCTGTCCCGTGAGCCCCATCCCGGGGGTTACGGCATGTGCGGGCAAGAGGTGGTGGCAGGAGGTTAGGAGCGGCAGCTCTGGAAGCCTGTGCATGATGGTGAATGTCTCACCTTCATATATTTCTCCATCCAGCTTTTGTGTCTCTCTCGGGTGCTCCGGCCAGGCGTGCTCAGGACTGGGCTCTTTGGGGTGCTCTGTTAGAGACTGTCTTGGATCTTGGGATAACAACCTGCTAGAAGGAGCAGTTTTTCAGGCCAGGGAGGTCCCCCAGAGAAGGATCTTTAGGGGTGGACAGATGTTGAAGGGTTCCCTCAAAAGATGGAGTCCCCCCAGGTGACTCCAGCCTGGCTTCTGCCTCCCCTCAGGGAGCTGGGGGAGCTGCTGGTCCCTCTGCTCCCCTGCCTGTGTAGGTCTCGGGTCGGAGCAGGCTGGCATGGAGCTGTGGCACCCATACACCCTGGGTCAGGTTGCCTTGCTGTGCACGGTGCACCCAGGGCTTGAAATGGGACCAGCGGGACACGGAGCAGTGGTGAGTGTCGGGCGGGCCAAGGAGGACGTGCAGAGGGAAGGTTTTCAGCTGCTGCCGGGGGATCTGGCATGGTGACTTGTGGTGCTGAGGACAAAACCCTGGGGCCTCCATGGCTCGACTGTTCATCTCCTTCAGCATGGGGAGGGAAGAAGAGGCTGTAGGAGGGGACTGTGGTGAGAAGGGGTCTGTTTGCAGCTCCACCACTACCTTGGTCGGGCCTTGACAGAGACCCTGCCAGTCTTTTGCCGTGTGTGACCTAGGGAGGAAACTGCCCCCGCCCTGTGCGTGCAGTGCAGTTGTGCCAGGGAAGGGGACAAACGGGCAGCAGCGTCGCCTGTGCCTGTCCTGGCCCTCGCAGGCCAGCAGAGCCCAGGCCACCCTGACCACCCTGTCCAGGTGAGCTCTGCCGTCCCCGTAAGTGGGTGGTGGGGCTCAGCAGTGACCTACAAAAATCACTTGTGTACTTTCCGACTCGCTGTCCCTAGCGAGAGGCAGAACAAAATTGAACTGAAATGTGTTAATCTGGTGAGCTGACTTCTGTGACACTCCAGCTCTCTCCTCTCCCTCCCGAGAGCTGCCGCTTCCAGAGCCCCTGGGGTTAACCCTTTGCAGGGCACGCTGGGGAGCATCCCCGAGATGACACAGCAGCGCTCTGGGAAATTTCCATGAGGCTCCTGTGTGAATCTAATTCGACTTAGCAACGGTTTGGCTTTGCCGGAAGCCAGATGGATTTTTTTTTTTTCGTTGTGAGGTCCTTGCAGGATGGGCTTTCTGGCTTCATTCTCCTCGGGGTGCCAGGGAGGGAATTTCACTGCTGGTCACCCTCAGTGGAGGAGCAGGGCTGTGGAGAGGAGGTATCGCTGCACAGTGCTGGCTTTGAGGACAGTATTGTTTGACTTGGAGGTGGTGTTATCCCGAGCTTTCTCCTCTCAAGCCTTTTCCAGGAGAACAGGCAGGGGAAGGGAGGGGAGCCTGTGGATACTCTTGTTCAGCAGGCTCTGTCTGGGACCGTCCAGACCAGAAGCCACTTAAACTGGTTTCCTTCCCCAATGTCCCTGTGAGCTTTCCCAGTGAGCTCACCGCAGAGTCCATGCTGTTCTTCCAGCCTGACCCAGAAAGACGGAGCTGATCCTGATCCATATTTAAGGGAGAGTCTGTCCTGGTTCCAATTCCTCTCGCACGCATGAGCTGCGCAGAGGTGCCGCATGGCACCCGGGGCTGCGTGCGGGGAATTCCCCCGGCGCAGCCGAGGCCCGTCACAAGCAGGAGCCAGACAGACCTCCGGAGAACGGCCTGACCTGGTACAGCCGAGCTCCATCTGGCCCCATATCCTGTCTCCAACAGCGGCAGACGCTTGAGGAAGAGGAGAAGAACAGAACGAGCGTGCGGTGATACTTCCTCTGTGTTTTCCCCTTGCCACCAGCAAATTGCAGCTCAGTGGCTTTTGAGCCAGAGCGAGCGCTTGGTCTTTCGTGTCTCTCAGTGGATTTCTTTTTTTTCCTTTTGCCTCTGAATTTCAGCCCTCGCATGCCTGGGGTGTCCGCAGCAGTGTCCTGCAGCAGGTCCACCACTGTCCAGCACTGCCATGTGCAGCTTTTGAACCCCTCCGTGCAGGTGGAGAGGCAGCAAGCGCTTCCCTATTTCCCTTCTCCACCCTGTGTGGGGTTTTCCCATCATGTTCTGTTCCCCCTTCAGCCTGCTTTTTAGGCTGAAGAGTCCTCATTTGCTCAGTTGTTTCTCACTTAAGCGTCCTCGTGCTCCTCCTGGTCCTGCACAATCCTCCGTTGTTCCTTGCCGATGCTGGGGCAGCGAGGACTGTCCCTGTGCTCTGCACGTACGTGAACACATCAGGGTTCTCCACTTCCTACCCTGTTTCTTTGCTCCTGGGCTGTCCCGCTGTCCCAATGAGGCCAAGAAACCTTCTTCCAGCCACATAGTCTTCCCCCAGTGAAAGGCCATCACTCAAACCCTTTTCCTGTCCTCCCAGTGTTCCCCAACGCTGGCCACAAGCTTTTGAGGTGCGAGCTGCAGCCCATGCTGGCCGGGAACATGAGCTTCACGAAAGTCTTGCTGCTCAAAAGCCCCGTGTTGGCCAGACCTCCCTCCTCGGACGCACCCAGGAGAGGAAAGGCAGTGCGTCCTCGGCTCGTCGTGTAACACAAAGGCTCTTTGGCTCGCAGGAGCTGCAGCGCTGGACTTGCGGTGCTGTTGCATTTAGTTTCTAGGAGGGATGTGTCCAGGTTATACTGGGGGAAGCGGGGAAACTTCTAAGTTAAGTCCTCCCTGCCAAGCTGAGTCGTTCTTCTTGCAACGGAGAGAGGCCATGGCTTCCTGCTGGGAGAATTATTTTAATACGTAAGCCTTCTCCCACAGCAGTGGAAACTCAACTGCTCAGGAAGCATCTTTTCAAAGGGCTGAAATGCTTGAGCCGAGGATGAGATCCCCCCAGCCCTCTGTCTGGTGCAGCCCTCGACTGCAATGAGCCTTTTGCAGCTGCTGAGAAATCAGTTGGGGCCCAATTTTCCAGCGCTTTCACCGGGAATCGGACTCCTCTGGTTGGGTTGCTGAGATCAGCAGCGGAGTGCCAGTTCCCCTGTCGTGCACTGAATCGCTTAGGGCTTTGGTTGCCCTACCAAGGTACTGAGCTCCAAAATTAGGTCTAGGGACCAAAAATAACTAAATTAAAACCTATAAATTTTTCTCTTAACAAGCAGAAAATCCCAGGGCTGGAGGCCGAGGGACAGCGTGTGCCTGATTCTTATTTAAAAAAGCAATATCTGTTTGCTTGTTTTAATATCGCGTTGTTCACCAAAAGAAGTGGTGTAATGTGGAAAACTACCACGAGCGCACGGGTCTGGCATGGCCCCATTGTGCCATCAGGTGTTGGGCCCGGTCATGTCAGTGTTGTGGGGGTCTGAGAGGCTACCTTGTCCTGTGCTCCCACAGTTCAATCCTCTTGGATTTCTTTGGCCTTATCCCGTTTTTCCAGGGGAGCTATAATTGAATCCAGCCTGGTTTGGCTGCGTGTAGGTCTCTCGGAGGAGACCTCTGAAATCCAAGGTTGTATAAGCTCTGTGCAAACAATAAAGATCCCAGGGGACTTTTCCGAACAGTAGTGTGTCCTGCTGTCCTTGACCTAAATATCCCAGCAGTAGTGAAATCTAGCCCTCTGGTGACGACGCTCCGAAGCTCTCCTGAGAGCTGGCGGTGGCATTTAAACTCGCCTAATGTCAGTGAGTTGGCTCTGTCGAATGGCTCCATAAATAACTCAGAAACCGAAAGGGAAGGCTAAAAGCTCCTCTGGAGTGCGAGCTTGGAAGAGAGCAAGCCCCTCACCTGGCAGCCCTGGCAGGGAGAGGGGCAGAGCGTCTTGGTCCTGTGTGGTGGGACTGGTGGGACTCCGGCTGCTGTGGGTTAGGTGGATTTGCTGTTTGGCTGCTGGGTCGGGCAGTAAAGGCATCATCTCGTGAGGGTGGTACCGTGTACAGGGGAGCCTTGGCCCCCTCTCCCCGCAGCATCATCCGGGCTTGATGACACAGTGTGATACAGGGGGAACATGTCTTGATGTGCTCTATTTTTGGTGGTTGGTCCCACCCTGGTGAGGAGTCGGAGCGCTGAGACTTTCTGAAGGCAAGGAGACCTTCCTGTAGAGCTAACGGTGGGCACCACAGGCTGGAGCCCAGGCTGCACGGCCTGGCCAGGGCATGCCTCAGTTTTGGGGGTGAAGGGAAAGGCATTGGCTTCCATTCTTTAGTCTTTTTTTTGAGGGCAGGACCACCACGGCTGCGCACTGCAGCCTTGGAGGTGTGTGCTCGGGAGCCCCGAGGCTGGGGCAGCAAGCCTTTGGGGAACCGCTGATGAACTTCTGTCTGCTTTGGGGGTGAAGGAGACCTTCCAAAACTGCATTTGGGGTGTTCTCCCCCAGCAACCCAAATACACCCAGGCTGGTAGAAACCCTGAGGGTCTGGAGGGCCCCGGGACTCCCCCGGGCCACTGCTGCACTCAGGGCTGGAGCTCACTGACAGCCGGAGAGCGGCAGAGTGGATCAGAGTGGATCCTGAGGCTTGTTGACTGCGGGTGTGAATTGAGCTGTAAGAGGGAAGGGTTTGATATTCAGCTTGCTTAACGCTTTGCCGGAGACCTAATTAACTGAAGTGTTCTGTACAAAGGGAGCCTTTATGAAACACTGGGTGCCTCCAGGACCTCAGCGAAGGTGCCGAGAGCCCGCAGTAAGCATTCCTCCTGCCTTGGCGCTTCTCAGGCAAAACCAAGAGAGACGAAGTGCAGCGGTCCTGATGTTTTGATGCCAAAAGATGTTAAATCTGGAGGTGGGGGGGAGGCTCCTTCGCAGCTTGCTTGCAGAAGGAGCACAAGCCTGGTATTTTCTACGCACGCAATCCCTGCAGCTTTGGAAATGCAGCTTTCCGAAGAGGTTAAACTTTTGGCTTCTCTACCTGTTGCTCGGCTGCTCCAGCACCTGCGTTGGGACCCCGAGGAGCAGAGGGCACATTTGACCCTCTTCAAATTCATCTTCAAAGCTGTGGCTTTTTCCCCTCTGGCTGTAGTCCAGCTTGAGCTGGGGCTTGACGGAAGCTCTACAGGGTGCACAGACCTTCCCGTGGCTCGAGGTGGCTTTGAGTTTTCATCTGGTCATGCGGGTAAGCAGGGGGCTGGGAGCCAGGAGCCCGTGAAATCTGTATTCCAGTGTGCGTGTTGGTGCCGTCAGGCAAACGTGGCCTTTACGTAGCAATGCGGAGAGGGCCCTGCCATCCGCCTGCTGCCTGCCCAGCTCGACTGGCCCTCGTCCCGCTTCTTCCACCACGATTTCCACCCCAGTGGGCTGCGTGTCTCCCTGTTAGTGCTGGGAAGGCTGGGTGCAGGTGTGGTCCAGGGTGCTTCCCCAGGAAGGAGAGGGGATTTATGACTGTGTGAAGGCCTGGAGGCTGCCAGAGGTCTGAGGGGAGCAGGAGCCTGGGTGGGTGACCCGGCTGGCTCCAGGGCAGGAGGACAGTGGCTGCTGACATGGCGCTGGTTCCCAGCAGCCCTGTGCTGCCTGCAGCAGCAGAGCTGAGCATATTGCAGCGGTTTTGGGGGGACAGCCTGCAAACATTCCTCTCGTCCTCCTCTACATTGTCCTCTCCGCTTGCTGGGAAGCCCAACAAGATGCTTTGAGCCAAGCAATGCCGGCTGTGAGCCACAGGAAGATCTGAATGCTGCCACCTTGGTCGAGGCAGAGACGGCGGGGCTGCGGCGTACAGGAGGTAGGGCCCTTCTTCCACCTCGTCTTGGGTCCTGCCAGCGCTGGCACAAGGAGCTGTGGTGGAGGCATCTGGCTCAGAGAAACCCGCTCCAGGGCAGGCGTTTCCAACCGAGTGGCGGGGCAGGGAAAGCCCTCAGGTACAGCCCTGCTGCGGTGCTGCGTGTCTTGCGGCACGGCAGCTTGCCCGAGGAGCTTCCGTGTCAGCAGCAGCTTCTCTTCCTGAATTTACCGGTGCCTCCTTGAGTCATCACAGCGCCAGGGATGCGGGATTAATTATGTTGATGGACGCCACTCGCTCTAGGCTGCTGTCACGGAGCAACAGCCTTGATCCAAACATCTGATCGTTGCAATAAATGCTGGCTGGATTGACGGCATGCAATGCATCTCCCTGGAAGGCCCCGCTCACTGCATGCTTATTTGGGTTAGGCACGTGGATGCGTTGTGCCTGATTTTCTCTTTTCCTACTTGCTCAGAACTTCATTATTACTTAATGAGATCCTTCCATTCTTGGCATCTCTCGAGCTTGAAGAAGGTTTCGTGCATAGCACGTGGCCTCTGGCAGTGGTTAAAATACAGAGCTGGGGTGTTTTTTCTGTGCAGTTTGCTGGCAGGGTGACTCTGTACAACACCGTTCCCCTCTGTTTTCCCCACTCTAAACAGAGGAAGATTAGGAGGTGTTCAAGGAACATGTGGACGAGGCATTGTGGGACATGGTTTAATGGGCATGGTGGTGTTAGTTGATGGTTGGACTTGATGATCTTACAGGTCTTTCCCAACCTTAGTGATTCTGTGCTCTCACGGAGGGGAGAGGCTTGCTTTTGTGATTGGGATGTGCTTGTGGGACCTGATAGCATGTGCTCTTGATGGCAGAGCAGTAGGACTGTTACAGATACCGCCTTCAGGAGCAGCTTTGTCTCGCAGCACCAGCCTGGCTTTCTCTCCACATCATCCTCTTCGGCCTTGGCTGGTCCTGCTTGCCCAGCTGCAGCTGTTGAGGTTGTTTCTCTTCTCTACCCGCCTCCACATCTGCATCGCTTAACCGGCTTGACACATTTTCCTTAAAGCTGCCTAAATAATTCACCTTGACTAAGAGCAAACAGCAGTGCTGGTCCCGGAGGAAGCTTTCTGTGACTGCCAAGTGACTGGAGGGTATCTGCTGTACCAGCCCTCGGCAGCGGCGATGCCGGCAAGGTGCAGACCCCCACCCTGAGCTCAGCGGTCTGCTCAGACGAAGAACCAGCGCCAGCTGAGGCAGGTCCCCGGTGCTGGCAGTGGTGGATGCTGAGCCGTCGGGAGGGCGTGCCTGACTCTGCAAAACCCAGGTATCCCACACTTGCATCGTCCCGCTTCCCAAGAGGGCGGGGATCCTAGATTGGAAAGCTGAGATGCTCTAGGCTAAGAGGATTGGTTTCCTTAAGTAGTTCTGAAAATCCTTGGGATTTTTTTCTTTTTTTCTTTTTGTGGAGAAAAAGAAGTCCATTGGGATTAGGCCCATGTTAACTCCTTCCCATGACACTCACCCACCTCTGCTCCCCCCTCAGCCTGCAGCATCGGGCTGATGGATGGCTGCTCCAGTGCTGCTGTATCTACTCCTCAACTTTTGCGTTCTTGCACCAAAAATCCTCAGTAAAGAGGATCTTAGTGAGCTGTCTACTTCTCCTCATACAAAACTTTAAATCAAACCTTTGGCGTTTGATTCCTGCTCTTGGTTTGTGTCCGGCGCTGCTTTTAGAGAGCTGGTGCTGGAGCTGTTGCGCTCTGAGGACGGAAATGCGTTCAGCTGAGTGTCCACAGAGGAGAGGATTGCTCCATTGCCATTTCCGCATCACTCGGCTCATCATGCATCACCAACCCGTGGAGCTGGAAATCCTGGAATAAGAAATTCCCAGAAATCTGTATATGGGGCCCAGCGTGCAGCTCGACCCTCGGGCATCCAGCCGGCACGCCGGGGCCAGCTCTGCCTCCACCATCCTCACTCGAGCGGCACCTCCTGGTGACACTGCCACCTCTCCTCAGGTCCCGGCCACCTCTCGCTGCCATCAGGGAGGCTGACCCCACGCAAGGGGAACGGCTCTGGTACCGGTGACAGCACGGTGCGGCTCCTAGGAGTGGAAAACAGATCGGCTGCTTCTTGACGGTGCATTGTTAAAGGTTTCACCTCCCCCAAAATGACACATTGCAAGCAAAAATAGAACAAGACAGAACACACAGACCCACCCACACCATTCCCACCACCCGGCAGCCAAGTGCACGCGGTGCCAAACCCTTGGTTTTAAAAGCTGATGCTTTTTCACCCTCCTCCTCAGCCCTGCCGCCACCTGCCCTGGCCCGGGAGGTTCGGCATCCTGGTGAGCTGACCATCACACCAGGAGCCACTATGCTATCGCCACGCTGCCGGGAGGATCGCCATCCAACCCCCGCCGCACTCTGGATCCAGCCTCCATCTTTGCCTGGTGGGTCTGGGAATGGGGATGTCTCCTGGCGATGGTGTTCATACAGGAAATTCTCTCGCCCACTGCACGGTGGTGCTGTTGAAGCGACACGAGGGATGGCTTTGGCCGGGAGAGCCACTTCCAGCGTGGTGACACAGCTCGGCTCAGCTCGCCGTGAGCTGGGGCTGTCTCCTGTGGACAGCGAGGGAAGCTGCCTCCCAGCCAAGGAGCTGGGTCCAATTTCTTGAGTGCCACCGGCATGAAGGGTGGCGTGTGCTAAGCACAGTTGGACCAGGCAAGGATCTGGCTGGAAAACCTCCAGGAAAGGAAGAGTTGCTCCAGGAGATGGTAGGCACCATTTGTCAGAGATGCCTAACGAGGCTGAGGCCTGCCTTCGTCACTCCGAATCCTCATTTGCTCAAGAGCAGGCAGTTAAACTTGCAGGGGAATTTACCGAGGCCTTCGTGAGTTCCTCCTGTGATTCTGTTCTGGGGCACAAAGTCACCCCATTAGTTTCACGTCTGAGGATTTTGAACGTCGGGAGCAGAGCTGGAGCAGATATCGGCAGTGATGACTTGCGGGAAGGGCTGGAGGGGTTTGGGCTGGCTGTTAGGGAGGAAAGGAGTGGAGAAGCAACGGCGCCGGTCCCCGTGCCCCTGGGACGAGTAGCCATGGCTGGAGGGAGGTTTAGGCACAAGGGGAAACTTCTCCTCGCTGAAGCCAGCTGAGCAGGGGGATGGTTTGGCTGGGGCATATGTCACCCGACGAGCCCGGGAGGGCTGTGAGGACGCGGTAGCGGGGACAGATCTCATCCCGGAAAGCTGCGCGTGGAGGCAGAGATGGCTGTGAAACGTCTCTCTGTCACCCAGCGCACTGCTCTAGTTACGGCACGGAGGGAGCGGGACAGAGCCGTCCCACGGGGGACAGTCGGGGCTGGGAGGAAGACTGCTTTGGCTTGTTCAGTCGCAATGCCATGCAAAGAGAAGCTCAACAGTCACTGCAGAGCAAGTCCTGCCTCAGTTTCCCTGTGGAAGCAACCCAATTCCTGGTCTTGTTTAATACGTTTAATATATTTATCAATGATCTAGATGAGGGGATTGAGTGCTCCCTCAGCAAGTTTGCAGACGACACCAAGCTGGGCAGGAGTGTTGATCTGCTGGAGGGTAGGAAGGCTCTGCAGAGGGATCTGGACAGGCTGGATGGATGGGCTGAGGACAGTTGTGTGAGATTCAATAGGGCCAAGTGCCGGGTCCTGCACTTGGGTCACAACAACCCCATGCAACGCTCCAGGCTTGGGGACGAGTGGCTGGAAAGCTGCCCCGCAGAAAAGGACCTGGGGGTGTTGGTCGACAGCCAGAATATGAGCCGGCAGTGTGCCCAGGTGGCCAAGAAGGCCAACGGCATCCTGGCCTGTATCAGAAATGGTGTGGGCAGCGGGAGTAGGGAGGTGATCGTGCCCCTGTACTCGGCGCTGGTGAGGCCGCACCTCGAATGCTGTGTTCAGTATTGGGCCCCTCACTACAAGAAGGACATTGAGGTGCTGGAGCGTGTCCAGAGAAGGGCGACGGAGCTGGTGAGGGGTCTGGAGCACAAGTCTGATGAGGAGCGGCTGAGGGAGCTGGGGGTGTTCAGTCTGGAGAAGAGGGGGCTGAGGGGAGACCTCATCGCTCTCTACAACTACCTGAAAGGGGGTTGTGGGGAGGTGGGTGTTGGTCTCTTCTCCCAAGTGACTAGCGACAGGACAAGAGGACATGGCCTCAAGTTGCGCCAGGGGAGGTTCAGGCTGGATGTTAGGAAAAATGTCTTTCCTGAGAGAGTGGTGAAGCACTGGAAGAGGCTGCCCAGGGAGGTGGTGGAGTCACCATCACTGGAGGTGTTCAAGGAACATGTTGACATGGCATTGTGGGACATGGTTTAGTGGGCATGGTGGTGTTGGGTTGATGGTTGGACTTGATGATCTTACAGGTCTTTTCCAACCATAGTGATTCTGTGATTCAATTAACACTGACTTCTCCCTGGGCTGCCGTGAAGTCACTCGTGCCCTCACAGGGCAATGAAATCATGCTTGGCGAGCTCTCAGGAGGGCTGAAACATCCAGGACACACCTGGCCAGGGTCTGCCCAGCCCCAGCACTTTTCTCTCGAGGAAGAGACACAACAAGGATGGACCCGGTGGCTTTGTGGCCGTGAGCGGCTGCCCTGGGATGGTGCTTATCCATGCTGTGGCCGTGAAGCGTTTGCAGCTGGCATTCTTACCCACGCTTGCCTTTGCGCTGATGGGTTTTCTCCCATCTTTGATGCTCTGCATCTGCTCTAACAAGCCTTGGCTGGGCACAGGCTTGCTGCCTCCCCCTTTAGCCTTTGAGATTTTCCTGGGGAAGGCCAGAAGGGGAACAGCCTGGAAGAAAATAGCCATTTTCTGGCTCTTGTCTGGTTCTTCGCTCTATCGCAGGGAGCCACCGATGCTTGGGATGGCAACTCCCAGAAGACATGCCTTCCCTCTGGTATCTTGCTGGCAGGTTTGGAAGGAGCATGGTGAGCTCTGCCTCACAGCTCAGGTCCGCACTGATTAGAAGCAAACTTTTAGGAAGAAAAAACCCAGCAGGTTCTAAACCCCGGTGAGGCTTGTGCTCTGGTTCACCATGCGGCCGGTGGGATGCTGGGATGGAAGGCAGGAGCCTCGCGGACCTGCACCGTGCACGGGCAAGACCCTGCCACGCAGGGACATGTCCTGCAAGGGCACTTAACCAGCCAAGCTGCCCTGGGCAGCGCACAGATCCTCACCCAGGAGAGAAACGTCCCTCTTCTCTGCCTGGGGCTTGTGCAGGATGATCTCTGGGAGGATCGTGCCCTGAGAGTGGGGCCAGGTGCCACCGCTGGGCTGGCTCTAGGTGAGGACCTGGGGACACACAAGACGATGCTCGGGGATGCGCCGCCTCGTTTCAACCCCTTTACTTCCCGCGGGGTGAGAGCAGGGCCCCGCAGACCCCGGTTGCCCGTACCGTTCCCCCTCTCGCCCTTCAGCCTGTTCGACTCCTACAATCCGGGGGTGGTTGGGAAACCGACAGCTGGAGCCAACCCGCGCCAGCGCCGGTTCGGCGCTGTCATGCCAACCCCGTTTCCATGGCAATGGGCACCCAATGGGCGACCGCCAGGCAAGGCCAAGATGCCCGAAAAAAGTGATGCGGTGCCCTCCAAAATCGCTGGCCTGAGGATGGGAGCCCGTGGCCGCTGCTAGTCCCCGGTGCTGCCTGCGCTGGCCGTGCTGCCCGGAGAACTGGATTAACCCCCCCACCGGGGCACGGGTGGTTGTAAGAGGGCAGGTAAAACCCCATGAAACCGTCAAGAAAAAAAAAAGGCTGTGGTCTGTATGCAGAGCCCCTTCGACAACACCCTCCGACCGTCTTAGAGCCTAATTTAATTAAAATCGATGGATCTTACATAATCCTCAGGGCGCCACGCTGCTGGAAGCCACCCCCGCCTGGTGCTGGCGAGGGTCCCTCGGTGTGGGGGTGTCGGGAAGACAGCGGGGCGCGGGGAGATGTGGTCCCCGGGGCTGGCTGCCCCCCGGGGCCACTCGTCACCGGCCCCCCCCTTACATAACTCGCTGCAGCCCCGTGTTTATACAGCTCCAGATTGAGGACTAGGTGCGTATCAAAACATTTTAAAATAACTCTGCCTTTTGTTAGCACCGCAGCTATCTTTAGAAAAGATTTTATTTTATTTGAAAGCCCTCTCCGGGAGGTGTCGATGGAATAGCTCCTCAGCCTGCCAGCAGTTTAAAGGGACATGGGTGTGATGGAGATCTCCTTTTTTGGCTGGAAGCACTGTATTGATTGTTGCTTATCGATCTGATAAATCCCATCCTACCCTCACAACTGCCTCCTCATCCTTCTCCTGAGACTTCTGCAGCTGGAAGTGGCTGTGTTTTGCTCAAAGTGTTGCTCGGGATCCACTTGTCCAGTTGCCCCCTTCCTGTGCCGCACCGGGCTGGCTTTACAGGCGTCCTGCTCTGCAGCTCCATCACCTCTGTGTCAGCAACTGCCTGGGTCACAACAGCTGATGATTTTCCCAAACACGCTAAAATTGGGAGGAAAATAACCAGCTCTGTTTTTTCATGGTGAACCCAGGTCGCAGTGATGGGCTGCCACCTCTGCAGCCACAGCAGTGGCTCAGGAGACACCACACACCCTCCGACGCGTGACGGTGTCCCCTGCTCCAGCTGCGACGGACGCGGTGGATGCAGCAGGGTGGTGGAGGGGAAGAGGAGCTCTGCGCTGAAGTGGAGTTAGCCAGGAAGGAGCCTCGAGCCAGCCGGGGGCCAGCTCTGCACCTTTTGGGCAGCCAAATTATTGCTTGTCTCACCCGTTGTCCTGTTAGCAGCCTGACTTCCCTTGCGGCACACTGGGGAGAGGGGTGTGTGAGTCTCCTGCAACGGGCAGGGTGGCTGGGGTCTCTCTGCATCCTGGGGCTGCCAACCTGAACCTTCTTCCTCCCTAGGTAGGGCCAGCAGCGAGGGAAAGACTAGGCATCAGCCTGAATCATTAGGGATGCTCGCAGGATGGCCAAGTAGAGGCTCTGCCCTCACTTCCTGCTTCTTGTACCCAGCTCTCAGGTTTCCTGCTCTCTCCAGGTTCTGATCTGTCCGACACTTAGCATGTTGCCCCTTTCTTTCCCCCCAGGAGACAGGAGCAGTTCCAGACAAACCCCGACAGCTACAACGGAGCTGTGCGAGAGAATTACGCCTGGTCCCAAGACTACAGCGACCTGGAGATTAAAGTCCCCGTGCCCAAGCACATTGTAAAAGGCAAACAGGTAAAGTGATGTCTTTCAGCATTTCCCTTTCCCTCGGTGTGCCCAGCTTTCCCGGGAAGCCGTGTTTGGAGCGGGAAGGCCTCTTGTCCTTTGTGCTCAAGGAGCAGGATGCCTTTTTCTCTGGTGCTGCGTGTGTGGCTGGTGGGGACTGACGGTCCCAGCATGGCTGCGTTCCGGGTGCGATTCAGTGTCCTGTTGCTCCGGCCCCAGCGGGGTTCTCTGGCACCGCATGGCACTTTCTGTGCTTTTTCTCTCCTCTCCCACTGAATGCAAACTTGCACACGGGTTTCTGAGCCTGGCTGGGGATGTACGCTCCTTCCCCAGTCGCTCCCTTTGGCTTGGAGTGTCTCCTGCCTTTTGTTTGCAAGCAGGAGCTGCTGGAACGGCTCCTCGGGCACTCGGGAACTGGAGCAGGCACAGCCCATGTGGGACTTGACCTGCTCTGGGTGGAAGGGAGCTGGGGCTGGGGTGCGGGCTGAGCGGCCAGACCCTCTCCCTGCCTGCCTGTGTGGGCAGGGAGGTCTCACCCCCCCCGCCTCGGCTCAGGCAGGAACTTCCCTTCTCTGCTCATGGCCATGAGTGGTCACATCGTTTTTCCTTCGCCACTTCTGTTCCCTCCCGGCGAGGGACTTGAGAGGCGTGCGCCCGTGGCTGGTGTTAGTTGGACCCAGAAGTTTGAACTCTCCTGTTTTTCCCAAATGGTGCCCTCCCCGCGGCTGATCCTGTATTTTTCCATTTGGGAAGTCCGCACTCCCCCACCTCCTGTTCTCCTCTGCTTCCAGGGCGGCTGAAATGAGCACACTTGGGTTTGTTCACCGGCTCCAGCCTACACAGCTCCTGATCATGCCAAAAGAGTGTAATTGGCAGCAGCAACCCAGACCGGAGGGGTGAGGGAGCAAACGGCTGCCACGGGGACAGCAGGGGAACCAGGAGATGCATCTCTCCCCGTGGGTCTCTAGAACAAACCCAGGCTGTTTCTTGGAAGGATTCGGGGGCGTTCAGATGGATGTTCCATCCCTCTGTATCATATTGCGATCACGGTGCCTCTCCCTGGGAAGTGCCCTTTGTGTCAGGGGAGTTGTGTCCTTGCCAAAAAAAAATCCATCAGGCTTTGTCTGTGCCATCCTTTGCCACCCAAAGGCGTGGGGGCCTTGCAGGTGCTCGGAGGAGTGGGACGGGACCTTTCCTTGACTCGAGACTGTGCCATCGCTGCGGAAGAGCCCCTGCGTGTCAGTGGGGGTGATGTGATGATCAGGGCAGCTGCTTCCCACGCTGTTGCCTGTGGCGTGGCTGTGCCTGCCCTGGCCCCAGCTTCTGCCTGCACTGCCCTCTCGGGGCAATCGATTGTTCAGATGTCGGACTTTCCTTATCCTTGCAAGGCGCCTCCTGGTATTTGGTTCATCCATCCCTCCTGGGGCTCCTCTTGGCAGACTTTTCATTTTAAAGTGATTCTTTAAATGTCTTCCAGCCTCGGGGGACTGGAAGCAGATAGGCTGGGTCACGGGCCAAAGCAGGATGGTTCAGAGCCATTTTAAAGCTCGATGGACTTCGGTCGCGTTGTCGATGGGTTCCTGCAAAAGAGAAGCTTTCCCTTACATTCACCACACAGCTTTATCTTTTTAAAAAATTATCAGGTTTTTGGCTTCTGCCTGCCAAGGCGAGATTAAAAATCTCCCCCATTTGGTCCCTGGGCTCAGAGTGCGCCCAGTTCTAATGCTGCTCAAAATCTTCCTTATGACACTTTTTTGGATTCAGGCTGTTGCTATGGCACATTTTCGCTCGGGTGAGCTTAAGGTTTCCTTGTATGGAGCTCCAAAAAAGTGTCCGTGGAGCAGGAATGGGCGATGGGGTAGGTGGGAGCATCTTCCTCTGCGGTCTCCACCTCTCTGATCTACTTACAGGCGCAACAGGGGCCCATGGATCCGAGCGTTTCCTGAGCACTTAAATAGAGATAATGACAACAAGCCTCTCTTTTTGCCTGGCTCGGAGGAGACGAGCTAGATTCCTTCA
The DNA here is from genome assembly GCF_030936135.1 of Gavia stellata. Lineage (NCBI taxonomy): Eukaryota > Metazoa > Chordata > Aves > Gaviiformes > Gaviidae > Gavia > Gavia stellata. Next base: position 539,116 of record NC_082624.1, read on the forward strand.
TAGGTTTGTGTTTGCTTGTTTGATTTGCGTGGGTGGGTGTGGGCGTTTTAGTGTGCACAGAAATTACTGTGGTGGAAAGCCACAGCAGAGAGCCGAGATCTGGGTTTCCTTGCGAGCACCAGGAAAGCCGGGCATTTTGGGGGGCAGAGGTGCTCGTGGGGAGCTCGTGGTGGGGGACAAGCAGCCTCGGAGCCTCTGGGGTGCCCCTGCTCATGGCTGCGCTGCCGGGACAGCATGTTTCCCTTGGGATCGCCCTTGGCATGCCCCCAACCGCTGCCTGGGGTCAGGTGCAGGCTGTCCATGCCTAGTTCTAGCAAACCCCGGTTTTGCCGGCCATGCGTACCCTGAGTGCAGCGTGACAGGACGGTTCGGGTGGCGGGGGCCAGAGGGAGGAAGGGCAGCCCCTTGGAGAGCCCGGCCACCCTCCCTGGTGGAGTGGGGATGCTGAGCAGAGGTAATTTTTTCACCAAGGCACCTGAGAAGGAGCCGCTGCCCACGTGCGCCAAACCCTGCATTCACCGGGCACCACCACACGCACATGTGAGTCCTCTTGGACATTTCTCTCTATGCAAGGGCTCTCCGGTGGCGCATGCTGTGCTCCTGTCACCGCTCCTGGTGGGCTGGCGTGCCAAGAGAGGCCTTTTTGCTGGCTGCAGGTAGAAGTGGGTGTTGTGATCGCTTCTCGCACTGGCTGGTTGTGCAGCCAAGTGTCTGAGTTAAGGCTGCCCAGTTTGTATCTCTTCTTCCATTTGGGTTTCTCCCCCTCCCTCTCCTAACACCCTGCTGGTCCCAGAGCCCCCTCAAAGATGTCCCTCAGCCCCACCAGCTGTCTTGTGCAGCCACCTTGGAATAAAACCCCTCACATATTTGATTGCTCCTGTCCCCGTGGATCCCACAGCCGCAATGCTGTGTCTGTGCCTTCCATATCTCCAGCCTCCCTGGCCCTCCGTGCCCCAGAGAAGCCCCCCAGAAGGCAACTTGGGGGTCACCTTGCTTTTTTCTCCTTGACCCCTTCTGGGCAGGCCCTGTGCCATGCTGAGAGCTCAGCATCAGCAACCCTGTCCTTGCGCCCAGGGACCAGGGCAGTCGCTGGTGGCGGAGAGCAGAGCCTCATTCCCGCACCTCGTCCCTGCGGTGAGGCCTCAGCCCTGGGCTGGAGGAAGCTGCTCCGTGCTGCAGCCTCTCAGGAGATATTTCCCATCCAGGAGGAGCTGCTTTCGCAGAGGATATCCGCAGCCATGTGCCGGGTGAAAGCCAAGCGTCCTCTCCCGTCTGGCAGAGCATCCCTTCCCCAATCCCCTGCGGCCTCGGTCATCAGCATCGGAGCTCAGTCCCAGTGTCACCCTGTGCTGTGTGTGCTGGGTCTCTTCTGCTCCTGGCGAAGCCCTGGCAGCTCCCTGTCATACGCAGCGGGTTTGGGGGTTTTATCTGGGTGTCGTCAACCAGATGCAGCCATGGTGCCCTCCCCGGCTTGAGCAGCTTTGCCTGTCTCTTGCCTGCGTGGAGCTAGTGAGCCGCTGGAAATCTCCTAGGTAATGGATAATGTAATAACATTTCAAATGAGATCTGCAGAGCGGGAGGAAGATCTGGGGGAACTCTGGGAGAGAATGCAGGCAAATCTCACTGCAGTCTCCTCCTCTCGGGCCAGAGACAGGGCAGTGCCGGGGGCCACAAACCTGCCCCTTCCCGGCCAGGTCCTCCCTTAGTCCCCTGGCCCGGCTTGGGCTCTCTGCTGGCGGTAGCTCAGGGCTGAAGGGGAAAAGAGAGAGCATATGGTCTCTCCGGAGACCGAGGCTACTGCGTGCCGCGCAGCGAAGTCGCAGTCTGCCTCTGTCTCCCCAGGGGAGAGCCATGTCACCTCCGCGGCAGGTCAGAGCAGGGTTCCCCATATGGCTGCTGCGGGCGGGAGCTGGCCCTGTTCCTGGGGACGGAGCTGCCCCGTTCCCTCGCCCCCGCAGCGGGGAGAAGGGGAGCCGTGATGCAGTGTCCCTCCCGCACGCGGCCCCTCCTCGCACGCCCGACAGGAGGCCTGGGCTGAGCCCAGCGCTGGCTCTGGCGGCAGAAACGGAGCCAAGGAGTGTGCTTTCGGTGCGGTGCAGCAGAAGGGGGGACAAGCCGCTGCAGCCCTTCCCGGTGTAGAAATCCCCGAATTGCTCCCACTCGGCAGGGAAGCGCTCGGCCCCCAGGAAGACACACACCCATGCCCAGTTCATCACGGTGACGGCCGGGCACCTGCTGTGCTCCTAACAGCTCAGTCACCGCAAGCAGGCATCCAACCTTTAAGCACTGTATGGAAGAGGCCTGTAGCATTGCTGGTTTTCTCTGTGGGGAAACTGAGGCACGGAGCAGTCGTGGTGGCAGAACCAGCTGCCTCGAATACTTCTAGGGCTCCGTGTGCTGGGCCCTGCTGCCTCTCATTCCCCAGAGAGGTTTTCTTTCTCCTCTGAGCTGTTGCTGTTTGCTCTGAAATGACAGCAGGATTCCCATCCTCCTGCTACATGCAGGTCTGAAAGCTCTTCTCTCTCTTTCTCTCATCCCCAGCGAGTGCACTTGACCCCGCACCCCAACTAGCACAGCAAGAGGGCGAGCAGGAACCTTCCTGATTATTTTCTCTCTCTCTTTGTTTCTAGGTGTCTGTGGATATCAGCAGTGGCACGATTCGTGTAGCGGTGCTGGAGGGGAGCAGCCAGCGCGTCCTCATGGAAGGGAAACTCACCCACAAGATCAACACAGAGAGTTCCCTCTGGAGCCTGGAGCCGGGGAAGTGCGTTTTGGTAAGGGCGGTCTGTGCCAGCCGTGTCTCCACACCTTGGCTTGCAGCTCTGCTGGGCTTGACCGGGAAAACTGGAGCATTTGGAAGTTTGAGCCAGATCTGGATGTGTCTGGCTCTCCCCATCTAACGTCCGTCTCGCTTTCCCCTCGCCTGTGTGCGGTGCCCTGCCTCCAGCTCCTGAGGTCACTCCTCCGGGTGAGCAGCGGCAGTGTGACGGGGTGCTGGCAGAGCAACACATCCATCGGGTCAGGCGAGGAGGGTCCCCAAGCTCCAGCCCGCGGCAGCGGGAAGGAGCACGTCTGTTATCTAGAGGTGGTCACCCTCCCATGATCTCGGCACGCGGGGTCTGCCAGCAGAGAGAGGCCGTGGCACTGCACCGCGGTGCTGGTGCTGTGCGCTCATCCTTGCTGGCTTTACCCTCTGACTCTCCTGGCCCTGGTCCTACCCCAGCATCCCAGCAGATTCCTGTTCCTTGCCGTTTATTTCTGTCTTGCCTCATGTTTCTTACTTATCCTATTTAAAGCAGCCACTGTGGCTACTTCTCCGTTTGCCTTCAGCAGGCACCGTGGCTTGGTGTGTGCCTGCCACCCCAGCGCCGCAAATCTTCCCTGTCGAGGTAGTTTGGGGGCTGTTGCCTCCCAGCAGTGCTTTACAGGTGGGTTCCTAGCCTTGTGACTCGTTTCTGGTGTGCTCCAGATGGCCAGGCTGAGGGTGTGAGTTCTGCTGTCCTGGGGCTGTGTCCACAGCTGAAGCTGTCTTGGGGGTCGTGTTGCTGCCCATCAGCCTGGGATCTCAAACAGTTGCCAAACTCCGGTGCAAGTTTTGGGGCCAGGATTGTGCTGGGAGTGGGGTTTTGCCACCTGTGGCCATCTTTGCCCTCTCCTTTTCCACCCAGGGGTTTTCCCAGATGCATTTCAGGAGCTCTCAGGGCTGTCGTGAGCCCAAGGAGCGGACGCTGGCTGCCTGGGTCAGGCAGGCGAGGCGGTTCCTGACCGTCTGCAGGCAGCAACTGTCCCTGCAAGGGAGGGAGCAGGCTTCATGCCTTCCACCCCATGTCACAAGGGTGGCAGTAAACGGGCACCCAAAGCCAAGCCCCTGCAGTGGGAAATCGAGTGGGAATGTGCTGCCGGAGGCAGAAGTGCTGAGGGTGGTGCGTGGGGAGGCTGCGCGGGCACCGCCTGGCCACGGCAGATCCGTATGGACGTACCCCAGGATGACAGACCTGGTGCCAGAAAGAACGAGGTCCCTGCCAGAGAGAGGAGCTTCTCCGACTCCGTTAGGCCGTTGAAAGGATGTGAAAAAGGAGGCGGTGGCATCATTAAACTGCATTTTTAAATGTTCTTAAGCTTCTTGAAAATTAGCTGATCTGGGAAGAGAAACAATCTTGGGAAGGAGTAAAGCCATTCAAGAGGAGGTGGCCCAACGGGTGGCTGCTCCACCGCGCGGATGGGAGTCCCTGGTGGGTGTTCCCAGGATCAGCAAGGGAGGCAACGTTTGTTAAATACCCGGCACCAGAGGAGGATGGGAACGGTGCGCGGGTGGAGCGAGACTCGGGGCCTTCTGGAGCGGCCGCGGGCAGCGCAGGGAGCGGTCCCATTACCTCCAACCCTAGAGCTGGGTCTTGCCTCGAATTAGCACGAGCGCAGGGTTGTGAGGATCTCCAGCTGGCTGCCAACATATTGATGGTGGGATGAAATTTCACTTGAAGAATTGTAAGGTAACTGGAGCAGAGTGAGTAATTCTCGCCCGAGAGCATCTCCTTTTTCCGTGCACAGAGTAGCCAAAAGCAGTTTGCGACTCCTCCCGATTCATTCATCCGGAGACACCCAGCCATGTGTTAATGAATTGCTTCGTTCACCGCCTGGGAGGGGACTGGACGAGATCCGTTTGGGTTTGGTTGGAGGGCTGACGGGGCATACGGGCCCTTTCTGTACCCGAGTTTGTGCGTCCATGTGTTGCGCAGCTCCGTGTGAACTCTGAATGCGGCGATCGGGATTGTCTTCGTCCCGTGAGATGCCGCAAGGTGCCACCTGGCTTCCCTCCCCAGGACCCAGGGTGGGCATGCAGCCGAAACCGAGCTCACCCAGTGCCACTGGTGGAGTCACCGAGGAGATCCTGGCCACCTTGGTTACTGCTTGGCGCACCTCGGTGGCTCTGTCCGGAGAAAAACCTGCGTATGCTTGTGTTTTCATGGTCTGTGAGTTGAGGCAATCCCTGCGGGCAGAGCTCGATCCATGTGCCGAGGAGGTGAAATCTCTCCTGGTTAGTCTTGTCCGTCTGGGAAAGTCCCAGTTCTGCGCAGAGAGGCCGTTGAGTCCCGTGCGCCTCTTGCAGGACACGTCAAGGATCATCGAGATCCCTGTGCTCTCCGGGCTGCTGTTACAGCCGCCTTTCACTTCCTCAGCTGCCCCTGCCCACTGCTCAGCTCCCTTCTGGGACAGCCGTTCACGGGCTTTCATTAACCAGCCTCCCTTCTTCCCCCAGCTCTTACTGTAAGAAGGTTAATTTGCCTTATAACCCCTCCCGGCTCTGCTTTCCCCATCCTATCTGTTGTTCTTATCAATTTATCCTCTTCATCACACATCTGCCTGCTCTCCAGCAGCCCAGCGCTCGCCTCTTCCCAGCCCTCAGAGACTGCTCTGCCTTTCCCCTCCTGCTCCATGAGGTTCTCCCTGCCCGGAGCCTGGACTGAGCACCAACGTATTTCCCGTCTCATCTTTTGGCACACTCGTAGTTTACACGGCAGCCCAGCCGCAGCAGAAACCCAGCGGGCATCATTTCGAAGCGGAGCGCTCTGCCGATGCCCGCGATCTGTGGCAGGGGCTCTGTCCACACCTCCTCCTGCTCGGGATCATGTCCTGGGCTCGTGCCCTTGCCTGCGGCACCGCGACGAAGCCCCAGTCCCGAGTATAATCCCTGTGTTCTCCCTTCTCTGTCACACCCTCTCGCTTGTCAAAAGTGAGATTAGAATAGCTTCACATGAGCTGTTTTTAGAAATCTCCGCTGGGTGTTGTGCACAACACGTTTTGGGATTATTTTCGTTGTTGAGGATTTTTTTCCCCCCGTTCCCTCTCTTTTTCTCCTCCTCTCCAGCATTTGTTATCCACGCTTGGGCTTTTGTCACCAAGTCCTGCCTTGAACAGCTATTACAGTCTTTGGCTTGTCATCTCGTGAGCCAGGAGGCCAAGGTAATAATAATCTGTGGTGCTCTCCCTCTGCCCTGCCCTCCACACACGGCTGGAAACATCGCCTGCTGCCTCCTCCATACCCCCGAAACATCTCCCGCTGACTTTTGGGGTGACGGCTGCTGTTGTTCCAGAAGGAAAGCAGGTGGTGAGAGGTTGTTTTTCCAAGGCCTACTTATATCCCTTGGCAGCATCTCTCCAGCTCTGACAAGGTATTTAGGATTGGGGAAGAAACCTTGGGCTATGACGAAGCCCAGCACCGGCAACGACAGGTTGTGACCTTCCTGGCAGGGTGTGGAGATGTGATGTGACACCGTGTCCATGTCACCCTCTTCACGTGCCACTGGAGGATCCCTCTTGGCCACAGATGTGCCTACCGAGTGTCCCGTCCCTCCCATGTGCCCATCTCTACCTGCAGCAATCCTCCTTGCGATCCGTCCTCGCCCAGCCCCTGTGCTTTGCCGAGCGCGCTGGCGTGGGAACAGCCCCTTCCCCTCCTGGCTGACAGCTCACGTCTCGGACACCGGCTTTGGGAACATGGGCGCTGCAGCACGAGGAGACTGCCGGCTTCGGATACACCAGCATTTCTAGGACCCTGGAGGGTCGGCCTGAGCTGTCGGCTGGGAAACATATAGTGGCAGCTTCAAGTGCGGGCAAAGCTTTTGCCTTGTTTCGAAGCGAGTAACGTAATCAGGTCGAGATTTGTCCTTGTCAAAAAAGCCCTGCTGCCTCCTGGAGCCCCCCGGGGTTTCCAGAGCGCTCCCCGAGGGAGCGTGCAGCCTTGCGTGGTGCTGTCGGTCAAGTGCAGGAGCTTTCCTCTGCGGGTGGGTGAGGACTGGTGCTCTCAGGGCATCACCCTGCCTGGATTAAGCCCAGAGATCTGCCACCGTCTCTCAGCTCTCCCTTACCTTGACCTTCTTGCACCCAAGCGCTCAGTGAGGCTCCTGCCCACGTCTCCATCACTGCAAGCTCTCGTAGCCCAACGTGCCCAGCCGAGCGCCAGGCTGAGTCAATGGAGACCGTCGGTAGAAATGTGTCCGAGAATCAACCTGAGCCCATGCTCCCCATCCTGGAGGTTGGACCCGTCCGCTGCGAGCGCTCCAGCACCGCTTTGAACCACGAAACCCCAAACTCAAGGTGACAGAGAGAGCTTTGCCCTGGTCCATGGGCATATTGGAGGCTCACGTCGGAAAGTGGGGCTCCCACCTCGGAGCGAGTCCCACTTTTGCGTCTCTCCCCCTGGAATAAAGGGGGATGAGCAAATTCCCCCGTGCGCACAAGGCGGGCTGCAGAGGTTAATTAATTATTGTTTGCAAAGCACTCAGCACTGTAGCGATGCGCACCGCAGAAAAGCTGGCGAGGAAATGAATAATTCTGTCTTCCCAGCAGGGTGGGAAACAGTATGCGGTAAATAAAGCGAGGGCCACGCATGGGGCGGGGAGGAGGAAAGGATCCCCGGGCTGGCGCTCACGGCAGCAGCTCTGCTGTCTTTCGCCAGGGGTGGTCTGCGGACGAGGGGGATTTGAGTCTCATGGGTGTTTCCCACCTGGTCCGTGGCTCCATGGGGGTTCCCTGGGGTCTGCTGGGGGGGGACAGTGGTGGGGTGCTGGGGGAGGAAGAGGGTTTGGTAGGGGAGGGAGAGGGGATGGGTTTTCCTTCCCCTGGTGCTCTGGGCTGGAGGTGGGGTGATGCCTTATAAACCACGAAGTCCTCCGGCTTCTGTTCATCCCTCTGCTTCCAGCCTGGCTCTGGTGGGGACGTACCAAGCGGGGCCTTGCCGTGCGCGCTCGACAGCGATGCCGTGAGAGCATGGCTCACGCCGAAGCCATCACCAGGGGAGCTCACACCTCACGGTGGGGACATTCCTCTTGTTTCAAACTCAGAGGAGCAGCAGTGACCTTGGAGGGTGCTCCTGCCGAAGGTTTGGGCTGGCCAGGCCCGCTGACCCACGGCTCGTCTTGCCCGCCGAGGGGACGACGTTCCGGGGGGAAGCTTGCCATTCCCACGCCTGCCCACCCAGGGTTGGGGAGGCTCTTCCTCCCCTTGAAAGTGGAACTGTGCAATTAAGAGGAGAACAAGCACGCCTGTCTAGCTGGAAAAACTAACGCCTTCCCCAAGCTGGAATATTTTACCGGCTCTGCTCTCCCAGAAGGATTAAGCCCCAGCCACCCCCTCCCGTATTAATTGGTTCCTTTTCTTTGCACCGCAGAGAGACACCCAGCTCCGTAACTTTAATGGCTGCCCGTGTTTTCCCCTCCAGAGCTGTTGCGCTTCCAGGGAGGTTTGAGTAAATTGTATTGTCTGCCTTTATTGATGATTTTGCAGAGAGGCCGACGAATGCCATAAATCTTCCTTGCTGCTGGGATTATTGCTAAAATAATACAGGAGAAAGAAGCCCACCGCTCCTAGGGAAAAAAAAAAAAGCAAGCAAGTCGGGGTTCCCGGTGCGGGATGCCCCACAGTCACGCCAGCACTCGCTGGCACCCGGCACAGCCCCTCTGGCCGTCTGGCTCCGTGCAAGATGCTACCCGTGGTTGTGCGTCGGGGAGGCCCGTGGCTACGGCCAGTGGCTTTTGCCGGCAAGGATGTCGGCTGGAGCCGAGGGGATGTCCCCTCTCCTCGGACCATCCCTCCGGGGCCGGCCGATGAGCGATGGTGCCATGGGAGGCAGGTGCTGGCGTCTAGCAGGGGCAGCACGGAACGGCGGGTGACATTTTCACCTCCTTTGCCACCTACGCTCCCGCCTGCAAAGCAAGCCCCGGGGGGAGCCGAGGCGAGAGCTCCTTCTGGGCTAGCGAAACGCGAAATCGCAGCGCTGCGATGCTGGGAGCCCCGGCCCCATGCTCTGGTGGGCAGGACCTCTAAATCTGACAGGTCCCTGTGCTCTCAGCTCCTGGGTGGTTGCAGACGAGCCGGCCCGGCTCTCCAGGCCCCATACCATGTTGCTGCTGCTGCATTGGCCGCACGGCCCCGGCTGGCGTTACCTGCGGACAGGCCCACGCGGAGGACGCCTGTCCCGGCCTTGAGCCGTGGCATGCAACGAGGTTTTGGCCATGCCATCCAGCCCAGGGGCCTGAGCTGGGGCTGCGAAGGACCGTGGTGGGCTGTTGGAGCACCGAGGGGGGAGAGATGAGCCTTTCTCCCCCTCTGCCAGCCGTGGCGGGGGGACCTGGGGTTCCTGGGCTCCCGTGGCAAGCGGGACCTCCACTCAGGGGCAAGCCCCAGCCGCGGTGCGGAGCGATACGTGGGCACGGCTGAGCTCGCGGCATCGCTGCCATGGAGGCGTGGGGCGGGTGGGGGGTAACACATCCCAGGGGCAGGACGGGGGCTCCTCTCCCCACTCTCCTCTGACCTGCACCTCATCCCCAGATCAACCTGAACAAAGGGGACGAGTACTGGTGGAACGCCATCCTGGAGGGCGAGGAGCAGATCGACATCGACAAGATCAACAAGGAGCGGTCCATGGCCACGGTGGACGAGGAGGAGCATGCCGTGCTGGACCGCCTCACCTTCGACTATCACCAGAAGCTGCAGGGCAAGCCCCAGAGCCACGAGCTGGTAGGTGCCGGCCGCCCCACGCTGCTAGCCCAGCCCTGCCCTGCCACGAGCCCTCCGGCACCTCTGTGGGTCCCATCTCTGGTAAAAGGGTGTGGTGTGGGGCAGCTCCGCAGCTCCACTCCATCTCCGAGCTCCTCCTCACACAGCATCCCTCCACATCTCGATTTTGGGGGCGTGAGGTTCTGCCAGTCCCTGGCTTTTGTCCGCAAGCTCCCGTCTCCCCCTTCCCAACACCTTGGCAAATGCCTGTGAGCTCAGACCCCACTGCACCGGTGATGGGCCCCACATCCGTGCGCTTCCCTCCGGAGCCAGCCCTGTCGTCTCCCTGCTCCCTCTGCTCTGGGATGAACCCAGGCGGGTCTGGGTTCAGCCCGACCAAGGAGCCGCCTTTCACTGCCCGTCGCTCCCTCCCGGCCCCGTGTGCCGTCTGCCCTTTCCTGGGCAGACGAGAGGAGGGTGGGTGAAGCACGGAGGTGGTTGTGTGCCCTTGGAAGTCGGTGCTGCCATCACCCAGGGCAGAGGGGTGCTGTTGCTGAGCCCCAAAACCCCCTTTGATGCATCGGCTGGCCACGCAAGCCCTGACGCCTGTGGGATGAACCTGTAGCCTCGGCTGGGGCGGCAGGGAGGGCGAGGGGCACGGGGCGAAGGTGTGGGGTCAACCCCGGCCTGACGGGAGCCTGCGGCCTCTTTGCAGAAGGTGCACGAGATGCTGAAGAAGGGTTGGGACACCGAGGGCTCCCCCTTCCGCGGCCAGAAGTTCGACCCCTCCATGTTCAACATCTCCCCCGGCGCCGTGCAGTTTTGACGGCGGCGAAAAGCGCGTAGAGTCCAAGAAGTAACGAAGTGGGGAGAGGAGAAACCCACCCGGCCGCCCACCCGGGACCCTCGCACCCAACGCTGCCACCCGTAACCCGCTCGCCAATGGTATACGCTGCCAGCACCCTTCCACTGCCTTCGCCACCCGGCACCGGCACTGGCACAGGGCTCGGCGGTTTGATGTGCGGGGAAACCTGGCAAATGCAGATTTACGTCCCGTCACCAAGGCAACCCGAGCGGCTGGGACCCTTCTCCTCTCCTCGCCTCGCGCTGGCGACGGCTCTGTTGTTTTTCAGGAATAGACGGAGCTCGTTGGGTGACATAATTATTATTTTTGGTGGCTGAGGATGCTTCTTTTCGGGCTTCTGGGGGTGCGGATCCCTCCCTGCCCTGGCCCAGGGCAGCTTTGTCCCTCCCAGGCGGAGCTGTGCTCTCGGCAGCTCCGGGTACGGGCGGTGGGGATGGCGGGGGGCACATGGGGGGAGAGCCTGCCCCTGCCTGCCTGGCACCCCCGACTCCCCTCGCCGGGCCCTGCTCCGGCGTCTCCCATGGGTGCTGAGCTGCCCTTGCCCCCTGTCTGGCCGGAGAGCCCCATCCAGTGCCGTGGGGGGGGGTTCTCCCGGGTTCACCCCCCTTCAGCCCATCGCCCGAGGGGGGTCCGGGGTGCGCCGGAGCGGGCGCACTCCCTCGGCGGTGGGCAGAGACCCCAGCCAGCCCCCGGGGTGTGCTTCCCCCTTCCTTGGGGGTCAGCAGGGAGCAGTGGGGCTGTCACCCACAACACCGTGACGGGGCGGGGGCGGGGGGTCCAGGCTGCGCTTGGGGGTCCCCGGCGGGGGGCTACAGGCCCAGCCCCCATGGCCACCAGCCCCCCACCAGTGGGCAGGAGCCCCAGAAGCATCTGGGTGTCCCTGGCACTTTGGGGTCTGGGAGGGGGGACGTGGGAGCCCTGGGCCCCCCCCCCAAAGGCCCAGCCCGGCTCTTGCAGCTTCCCGCCGGCCCCCACCCTGGGGCACGTGGGCTGGGGGTCCCCAACCGTCACCTTGCCCCCCCACCACTGCCCCCCCTTCCCCCTTGGTTTGCAATAAACACGTTTCTCGAGCGAGGGGCCTGCGAGTGATTCGGTGCCACCGCCCGGGGGGGGACGTGTGTGCCCCGACCCCCCCCAACACCACCCTGCTTAAAGGTCGGGGACGGGGACACCCGAGGGGGACGCCTGGGGACGTCTGCAGGTGGCCCTCATGTCCCCCACCGTGGGCCCACACCCACATGGTGGCGGGGGCTGGATTTTGGGGGTCCTTTGGGGTTGGCTATGGGATCCCCGGGGGGGGGGCTGGATTTTGGGGGTCCTTTGGGGGTGGCTATGGGATCCCTGGGGGGGGGCTGGATTTTGGGGGTGCTTTGGGGGTGGCTATGGGATCTCTGGGGGGGGGGCTGGATTTTGGGGGTCCTTTGGGGTTGGCTATGGGATCCCTGGGGGGGGGGGCTGGATTTTGGGGGTGCTTTGGGTGTGGCTATGGGATCTCTGGGGGGGGGGGCTGGATTTTGGGGGTCCTTTGGGGTTGGCTATGGGATCCCTGGGGGGGGGGGGCTGGATTTTGGGGGTGCTTTGGGTGTGGCTATGGGATCCCTGGGGGGGGGCTGGATTTTGGGGGTGCTTTGGGGTTGGCTATGGGATCCCCGGGGGGGGGCTGGATTTTGGGGGTGCTTTGGGGGTGGCTATGGGATCCCCGGGGGGGGGGCTGGATTTTGGGGTGCTTTGGGGGTGGCTATGGGATCCCCGGGGGGGGGGCTGGATTTTGGGGGTCCTTTGGGGTTGGCTATGGGATCCCCGGGGGGGGGGGCTGGATTTTGGGGGTCCTTTGGGGGTGGCTATGGGATCCCTA